>NW_006772762.1:315838-370699 GCF_000442215.2 Lipotes vexillifer | reverse complement strand
CTGCCCGTCCGGAGCCTGTGCTCCGCAACGGGAGAGGCCACAGCAGTGAGAGGCCCAAAAAAAAAAAAAAAAAAAAAAAAAAAAAAAGAAAGTCTGAATAGATCTATAACGGGTAAAAAGATTAAATTAGTAATATAAAAAAGAAAGCTTCCCCAAAATAAAAGCTCAGGATCAGCTCGCTTCGTTGGCACATTCTACTGAACACTGAAAGAAGAGTTAACACCAACTCCAGATCAAAAAGAAGGAAGTAAAACTATTTCTATTTGCAGGTGACATAATCTAGTGTATTGAAAATGCCAAGGAATCCACTGAAAAAATTATTACTAATAAATGAGTTCAGCAAGGTTACAAGACACAAAATCAATAGATAAAAATCAAATATGTTTCTATATAGAGTCAGTAAGTAAACTGAAAATAAAATTAAGAAAATGATTCCATTTACAGTAGCATCAAAAAGAATAAAATACTTAGGGGTAAATTTAACAAAAGTGCAAAACTTACACTCTGAAAACTACAAATAATGCTGAAAGAATTTAAAGAAAACCTAAACCTATGGAAAGACATCCCAGGTTCATGGATCAGAAGACATAATATTAAGATGTCAATAACCCCAATTGATCTCCAGATTGAAGACAATCTATATCAAAATCCCAGCTGACTCATCTGCAGAAATTGACAAAATGATCCTAAAATTCATCTGGAAATGGAAGGGGCTCAGAATAGCCAGAAGAGTCTTTAAAAAGAACAATATTAAAGGCTCAAACTTCCTGATTTCAAAACTTACTACAAGATAGCATGGTACTGGCTCATAGTATAAATGGATAGATTTTTTAAAAATTATATATGCATGTATTTTATATATTATATAGATATTTATAGATATCGATATGTAGATAGAAGACAGATACAGATATATAGACATAAAAAAGGATGAACAAATAACCCAGTTTTATAATGGGCAGAGGATCTGAATAGACAGATGTAATAAGAAATATGAATAAGCAACAAACACATGAAATGATGCTCAATGTCATTAGCCATCAGGGAAATGCAAATGAGATGCCATTTTACACCCACTAGGAGAGCTGTAATCAAAAAGATCATGACAAGTGTCAGTGAGGATGTGGAGAAATTGGAACCCTCACACACTGCTGGTGGGAATGCAAAGTGGTACAGTGACTTTGGGAAACAGTCTGGCAGTTCCCCAAAAAGGTAAACATGGACTTACCATGTAACCAGCAATTCTACTCTAGGGATATCCAAGAAAATTGAAGACATGCCCCCACAAAGACTTGCACATGAATGTTCACAGTAGTATTATTCCTAGTAGGCAAAAAATGGAAACAACCCAAATGTCCATCGGCTGATACACAGATTGATAAAATGTGGCATATCTGTATAGTAAATATGATTGCCAATAAAAGAGATGGATCAACAACCATCTGCTACAACTTTGATAACGGTAGACTAAATGAAGGAAGCCAGTCACAAAGTACCACATATTGTATGATTCCATTTATACACAGTGCCCAGAATAGGCAAATCTATAGAGATGAAAAATAGATTAGTGGTTGCCTATGGCTTGGAGGGGAAGAAAAATGGGGGATGATAACTAAGGGATATAGCATTTCTCGGGGTAACGAATATGTTCCAGAATCGATTATGGTGATGGTTATGCAACTCTGTGATTATAAGGAATTGTACATTTTAAATGGGTGAATTGTAAATGTGTCACTTGTAAATTACATCTCAATAAAGAGGTTTATTAAAAAACAACAAAACACCCTGGACTTAGAGTCATGGGCCCAGGATTTCAAGTCCTGGTTTGCCATTTACTAGCTCTGTGACTTTGGGTAAGTTCCTGAACCTCTCTGATGGTATGTTCTCCTCTGTGAACAGGGTAAAATAATCTCTGTCTGGCCCATGTCATAGGATCCTTGTGCAGACATAAAGTCTTAAACTTTATTAAATTATATACCTGTAAGGCAGTTTAAGACTTATAAGATATCTGTCTTATCTTTATCTAGATATAAAGTCTTAAACTGTCTTACAATTATAAAGTCTTAGGACTTTGCTCTCCTGCAGGCCACATGGCACATCTCCTGTCCCATCCAGACTCATAGTTATGCCTGCACACTTTGTTGTGTTTTTTCTCATCCTGGGGGTCTGGGCCAACCCCTCACCTAAAGATGAAAAAAGTGAAGCCCAGGGAGGGTGTGGCCTCTCCAAGGTCACAGGTCTAGATGGTGACAGAGCCTGGCTAAGCCCTGCCCCTCCCCCCTGGCTGCAGGGTCCTTCAGCACACACCCTTGTGGTCCCTGAAGCTGGCATCTGACAGGTAGGCCTTGCCTCAACCCTGTCCTCTGACACCATTCTCATGTCATCAGGTCATTTTGATTTCAATGAAAAAAGCCAGTGCCTACCGAGTGTTTAAATCGAGCCGAACATTCTGCGTTCTCATGTGACCCTCACCAACCATTAGGGGAAGGTACCGCCAGCATTCCCATTTCAGAGATGAGGAAGTTGAGGCTCAGGAAATTGAAGCCACCTGCTTCACGTGCACGAGCCTTGAACACAATGGAGTTGGGCTTTGAACCCGCTCCGTCTGACAGCAAAGCCCACCATTCTGACCGCCAAGCTCCCTATCTCTCGCCCTTCTAGCCATGTGCCTCCTCAGTTTCCATGGCCTTGTGATCACCCAACTGCAGCCTCCCCTGTGGGCTCACCTTGGGCTTCTCGCCTACTAACTGCTTCACCTGACAGGTCTGGAGCTCTGGAATCTCTGGCCCCAAATTCTGCCCTTCCTCCTCTCCCACCCTTCAGTGCAGGGAAGCTGCCTGCACCCTGAGCTGTTCATGGGACTCTCTTGGCCTCAGGCTGAGGCTCTGTAAGAGGGGACATGGCACACGTCCTACCTCACAGGGCTGGTGGGAGGATGAAGATCCCGAAAAAGGGGGAAAAAAATCCTTATTTTAAAGCAGGGCTTCCTGATATAAAAGGGGGGAAAAAAATTGGACCCAAATTCATTTAACTGATCTGGGGGTGAGGGGTGGAGGGTTGGCGAGACATCACCCCTCCTGGTCTCTGCTTCTCCCCCTGTAACAGGAGACAGTGGGGCCACCCTCTGGGCCACCTAAGAAACAGAAGCTGCCACCTGATCAGCGAGCTGCCTTGGGGCTCCAGGACTCGGGATGGTAAACACAAGGCTTTATTATGTCCTTTTCTTCCTTTGTGTGCCTCTTAAGTGATCAGTGTAAAGCTCTATGCACAGTAGACTTTTAATTAATATTTGTGTAATGCATAAATGCATGAACCCTGGTGGAGCTCGAGGGGGAAGGGACTGGATGCCTCCCTCCATTCCAGGCTTCACAGGAAAAAACAAGCCAGGACTTCCCCGGGGTGGGGTGGCGGGGGTGGGGGTGGGGCGCCAGGGCTGAGAGGGGACCCATCGCACAGCCTTTGTGCCTTGGGTGTCCTTTCCAGAGGTGAGGAGAGAGGAAGCTGGCGAGCCCCCTCCCAACTTCTCTTTCTTTGCTTCCTGGGCAGGTGAGTGTGGAAGGGAAGACATTCCAGGTTTGGGCTTGGAGACCAAAGCCTCGTTCCGGAATTCTGAGCAGGAGGGCGGGTGATTCTCCCTCCTGGGGAGGCCTTTCTGCCCTGCTCCCCGCCACCAGGACACAGGGCCCTCCCCTTCTCAAGGCACACTATCTCTCCCCCATCCTCGCTTAGTTCAACCCACTTCCTCTACTGGGTGTGGCAGGCAGCTGGCTGCCCTGTGGGGGCCACACTCAGTCTCCCCTCCCCCACCTCCAGGGCTCCCTCCCACGCTTCAGGGCTGTTAGTGGAAAGGCGGCGCAGGGTGCCTGCCAAACTGTGGCAGATGGAAGGAGGAAAGGATGGCTGGCATCTCTCTGCAGCGTGCCAGGGCCAAACACAGCACCTGCTCCACGCCAGGAAGCCAGCGGTCGGCACTCACCTCCCTGTCAACCCCGCCCTGCTGTCCGTCTTCACCCCAGCCTCCTTAGGCTCAGTCTGTCCTGATTTCTGAGCCCATCCCAAGCCAGCGTGGATGGAAGAAAGAGGCCTATTGGCAAGTATAGGATTGGGGGCCCAGCTGTGTGCTCCCTGAAATCTCCAATGCTGCTGACTTGAAGGCCCTCCTGCGGGGCAGCCTGGGGGACACCAGGAGCCTCCCCCGCCAACCCATCCTCCACTGGGCTGGACTTACTGCCCCCTCTCTACCCATACCTCACTTAGGGCCCAGCTTTGGGCCCTGCCTCTCTCTTTGAGCTAAGTACCCCCTTTCCAGTATTTCATGTGTCCTGTTTATTAACACCTGTTCTGTGCAGGGCACAGGGCCAAGACTGGAGAATGAGGTTGTGATGTGTGTGTCCGCGCGGCTCCTGAGGGGAGACTGAGGCTCCAGGAGGCCGAGTGTTAAGTGGTCATATGTGGTGAAGTCAGGAGACACAGAGAGTCCTGCCCCACTCTGCAGAGGGCTCCCAGGACCCTGGGCACCCCCTCCTCTCTTCTGGAATTTGGTTCCTTATCCTTCAATGAGCAGATTGCAAGGGCCGGGGAGACAGTGGTTCTCAAAGATCAAAAGCCTGATAGAGACAGTGGATTCTTTCCAAAAAATGCAGATGTATTCATACGTGAGACATTTTGCGAAAGAAATGAAAGGCACTCAGTTGACCCTGGAACCCTAGAGTCAGACGGTCTCCAGGGACCCCAAACTCCCAAGACGACTTAGTGCCCAGTACCCTACAGTTGATAACTCCAGCCCACGACCTCATCCTGTACGGAGTGCATCCACCTAGAGGTCAGGTTTGTTGTGTGGTTTTAAATTTTTTGTGTGCTTCATTTTGACCCAAGACCACGGAGACATCAGGCGTTGTCCGACTGGTCTAACAACATAGCAGGACTGATGCCCAGTTTCTGGAATCTTCAGGACAGGTATTCTCCCCACCTACACCCAGCCACTAGCTTAGCGCAGCTGGGGCTGTGGGTGTGGGCTGACTCATCTTCCTAATAAAACCCATGCATCCAGTTTCTAGAAGAAACAGATTGGAGGTACCCCCAGAGTTAGACTTGGGGAAACAAAGTAATAATGTTATCAGTCTTCACAGAACTATTTAAATACAGGCTGGGTGGCTGGGGAGATGAAAGGGGGGCACTTCTGTTATGAAAATGAAGGGAAGTGGGAGGGTTGAGTTTGTGTTTTGATGTGTTCATGAGGTTGGAAGCCACCAGAGTGGGGACAGATGGGAAAGCTGTGTTGCCCAGCATATTTATTTGTGCAGTTTAATTTAACAGCTAGGCTACAACAGAGCTGCAATCGGGGGTTGCGTAAAGATAATTACAGCCCTGTTATTAATCAGGTGGCTGCAGGAGGTGGCTTGCTAGCTTGCCGCTGCCTTGGCTGCAGATAGATCTGCAGCCTCCCTGACGCAGCACCGTCGTGGTCTCTTTCCACCACCTAGTGGCAACTCCAGGAATTGCCTGGGGGGAAACGGAAAACGAGCAAACCATTTGGGTTTCTTTTGATAGAAGGAGCAAAAACTGTTGCTGTTTCCGAAAAGATAAGATATGGAAAGGTCTCTGGAAACAGTGGCCAGTTTGTCCCTTTTTACCGATGCTGAATCTGAGGTCTGAGAGGGTAATTTGCCCGAGGACAGAGTTTTGGGCTGGGATTAGTGTTTTGAAATCCATTGACTTTCCTAAAATATAAACACTCATATTTCTCCAACCCTTACTCCTTAATCCTGTCTGTTTTTCGACCCTTTTGTATAATGTTTGTATTTATTTACTTAGGATTCCGTTTCTGATTTTGATGTTAGTTTCCCCTAGCTCCTGTATAGACTGAGTTGAATGCAGCTGAGAAATAATCTCGCCAGTAGAGGGAGTGGCAATGATAGAAAATGAACTGCCTCCTAGAATGGAAAGAGTCAGGTGCGAGAGCCTTCACACGGTGACTTTATACAGCTCTGAGACATTATAATCAACTAGGGTCCATAGGGTTCACTCTTTGCACAGTACCATTTAAGGGTTTTGACAAATGTATAATGACATGTATCCACCATTACAATAGCATACAGAATAGTCTCCCTGCCTCCTAAATCTCCTGTGTTCCACCTACTCATCTCTCCCCTTGTCCCCCCGAACCCCTGGCAACCACTGATCTTTCTATGTCTCCAAAGCTTTGCTTTTTCCAGAATGTCACATAGTTGGAAATCATACAATATGTAGCCTTTTCAGATTGGCTTCCTATACTTAGCAATAAGCATTGAGGGTTCCTTTATGTCTTTTTCTAGCTCGAGAGCTCATTTCTTTTCATCCCTGGATAATATTCTATTTTACGGCTATACCACAATTTGTTTATCCATTCACCCATTGAAAGGCATCTTGGTTGCTTCCAGTTTTTGGCGATTATGAATAAAGTTGATATAGACATTTGTGTGTAGGTTTCTGTGTGGTTCTAAGTTTTCAGCTCATTTGGGTAAACACCGTGGAGCACAACTGCTGGGTCAAATGGAAAGTGTGTTTAATTTTGTAAGAAATCATCGAAGTGTCTTCCAAAGTGGCTGTACCATTTCTCATTCCCAGCAGCAGTGGATGAACGTTTCTGTTGCTCTGCATCCTAATGCCTCAGCATTAGGTGATGTCAGTGTTGTGGATTTTAGCCATTCTAACAGGTGTAGTGATATCTCACTGTTGTTTTAATTTTCAATTCCCTGATGGCATATGATGTTGAGCATCTTTTAATATGTTTATTTGCCATCTACACTGATCCATACAGTGGACTATTATTCAATGATAAAAAGAAACAGGCTACTGGGCTTCCCTGGTGGCACAGTGGTTGAGAGTCCACCTGCTGATGCCAGGGACACGGGTTCGTGCCCCGGTCCAGGAAGATCCCACATGCCGCAGAGCTGCTGGGCCCTTAAGCGTGCCCCGGTCCGGGAAGATCCCACATGCCACAGAGCGGCTGGGCCCGTAAGCCATGGCCGCGGAGCCTGCGCGTCCAGAACCTGTGCTCTGCAATGGGAGAGGCCACAAGAGTGAGAGGCCCGTGTACTGCAAAAAAAAAAAAAAAGACACATTAGACCAGATAGACTTAATTGATATTTATAGGGACAAAAAAGCCACAATAAGACATGAAGAAATCTTTGATGCATGTATATCTTCTTTGGTGAGGTGTCTGTTTGGATCTTTTCCCATTCTTTAATCAGGTTGCTTGTTTTGTTATTGTTGAGTTTCAAGAATTCTTTGTATATTTTGGATACCAGTCCTTTATCAGATGTGTGTGTTGCAAATATTTTCTCCCAGTTTGTGGCTTGTTTTTTTCATTCTAACTGCCCCACCTTTTTACTTTGTTGGCCAGTGAAATTTTCCAGAGTGTAGAGTATGAGAATAATTGAAGGGAAGAGAAAGGGAGTGAGAAGAAGCAGTACTGGGGTTACGAATTAGATGCACTTTAATTTCCTTTGAGAGACAGGAGTAGAACAGGAAATTCTCCCAAGGTTGTCCACTCAGAGGCATCGTTCTTCTCTAAAAGCCGGGTTTCTGTTTATCAGAAGCCTTCAAGGTCCTGTTAGTGGTGAAGGAATGAGCTGCAGGCTTTTGTGTTGGGCTCCAGGAGAAAGGATGCTCAGGGAGTTGCTGTATGATTCTTACAGGGACCCTGAAACTTTCTGCCCTGCCCTTTCCTTCCTTGGCCCAAGGAGGAGAATGAGAAATGAGAATCCGGCAGATTCTTTATGCTGTGGCTGCACTGTTGTCCTATCCTAACAGCAGACAAATCGAAGACCCTTTCCCCCTTGGGACTCTCTCAGGTTCCTCACGTATCTTCCTTTTGGACAAACGTCAGCAGCCTCCCTCCCTGGCTGGGTGTTAGTGTCCTGTCCACTCCCCCCCACCCCTGCCCCTGCATTTTGCACCCAGTGACCTTGATGATCACTCAGAGGTGTATCAGAGCTTTGGTGGTGGTGGGGAGCTCCTTCTATTTAAGCCCAAATGGGAGGGTGGACCCCATAGCTTTTTTTTGCCCCACCCCAGCAAATACAGCTCTTAGACCCCGTACCCTGGACCCCATGTTTTTAGAGGTTCCCCACCTGAAAAGACAGCTCAGACTAAACATATCAAAATGCTCCTGCGTATTCTGCCCTCAGGATGCATTGCTCAGCATTTCTCCAGGACAACCTGTAACCCTCAACATCTGTTCTGTGGCCAACTCTGTGGTCAGATCCCAGGAAACCCTCCTATCTCTTGCTCTGTATCCTCCAAACCAAAGGCAGCTGTTGTTGGAATTCCAGGCAGCTGTGCGCTGCTGCGTGGCTGCCAGCCTCAGAGGGGGATGGTGCACTGGAGGATGGGGAGGGTGTGAGCCGCAGAAGACTTTTGGTAAGCAGAAAGGGAAATTAATTAGCTTGTCAAATCCTTCCTCTCAGAGAGCATGACAACTATTGATTCCTGCTTAAAGAGAAAGGCCAGGTTTTGGCTTCTTTTTTTGCTATGTGTTGTTCTGGTGGAATTAACACAGGACTTAATGGAGTGTTCATAAAATCATAAACATAGGCACTTCCCTGGTGGAGCAGTGGTTAAGAGTCTGCCTGGCTCATCCACCAGAGGGCAGACAGCAGAAACAAGAAGAACTACAATCCTGCAGCCTGTGGAACAAAAACCACATTCACAGAAAGATAGACAAGATGAAAAGGCAGGGGGCTATGTACCAGATGAAGGAACAAGCTAAACCTCCAGAAAAACAACTAAATGAAGTGGATATAGGCAACCTTCCAGAAAAAGAATTCAGAATAACGATAGTGAAGATGATCCAGGACCTCGGAAAAAGAATGGAGGCAAAGATCGAGAAGACGCAAGAAATGTTTAACAAAGACCTAAAAGAATTAAAGAACAAACAAACAGAGTTGAACAATACAATAACCGAAATGAAACCTACACTAGAAGGAATCAATAGCAGAATAACTGAGGCAGAAGAACGGATAAGTGACCTGGAAGACAGGATGGTGGAATTCACTGCTGCGGAACAGAATAAAGAAAAAAGAATGAAAAGAAGTGAAGACAGCCTAAGAGACCTCTGGGACAACATAAAATGCAACAACATTCGCATCATAGGGGTCCCAGAAGGAGAAGAGAGAGAAAGGACCGGAGAAAATATTTGAAGAGATTATAGTCGAAAACTTCCCTAACATGGGAAAGGAAATAGCCACCCAAGTCCAGGAAGTGCAGAGTCCCATACAGGATAAACCCAAGGAGAAACACGCCGAGACACATAGTAATCAAACTAGCAAAAATTAAAGACAAAAAAAAAAATTATTGAAAGCAGCAAGGGAAAAACGACAAATAACATACAAGGGAACTGCCATAAGGTTAACAACTGATTTCTCAGCAGAAACTCTACATGCCAGTAGGGAGTGGCATGATATACTTAAGGTGATGAAAGGGAAGAACTTACAACCAAGATTACTCTACCCAGCAAGGATCTCATTCAGAGTCGATGGAGAAATCAAAAGCTTTAGGACAAGCAAAAGCTAAGAGAGAAAAAAAAAAAAAAGCTAAGAGAATTCAGCACCACCAGCTCTACAATAAATGCTAAAGGAACTTCTCTAAGTGGGAAACACAAGAGAAGAAAAGGACCTACAAAAACAAACCCAAAACAATTAAGAAAATGGTCAGAGGAACATACATATCGATAATTACCTTAAATGTAAATGGATTAAATGCTCCGACCAAAAGACACAGGCTCCCTGAATGGATACAAAAATAAGACCCATATATACACTGTCTACAAGAGACCCACTTCAGACCTAGGGACACATACAGACTGAAAGTGAGGGGGTGGAAAATGATATTCCAT
Source organism: Lipotes vexillifer (assembly GCF_000442215.2). Classification (NCBI taxonomy): domain Eukaryota; kingdom Metazoa; phylum Chordata; class Mammalia; order Artiodactyla; family Lipotidae; genus Lipotes; species Lipotes vexillifer. Next base: position 360,822 of record NW_006772762.1, on the reverse strand, counting down.
GCAAATGAAAATCAAAAGAAAGCTGGAGTAGCAATACTCACATCAGATAAAATAGACTTTAAAATAAAGAATGTTACAAGGGACAAGGAAGGGCACTACATAGTGATCAAGGGATCAATCCAATAAGAAGATATAACAATTATAAATATATATGCACCCAACATAGGAGCACCTCAATACATAAGGCAACTGCTAACAGCTATAAAAGAGGAAATCGACAGTAACACAATAACAGTGGGGGACTTTAACACCTCACTCACTCCAATGGACAGATCACCCAAAATGAAAATAAATAAGGAAACAGAAGCTTTAAATGACACAATAGACCAGATAGATTTAATTGATATTTATAGGACAGTCCATCCAAAAACAGCAGATTACACTTTCTTCTCAAGTGCGCACGGAACATTCTACAGGATAGATCACATCCTGGGCCACAAATGAAGCCTCAGTAAATTTAAGAAAACTGAAATCATACCCAGCATCTTTTCTGAACACAACGCTATGAGATTAGAAATGAATTACAGGGAAAAAAACGTAAAAAACACAAACACATGGAGGCTAAACAATATGTTACTAAATAACCAAGAGATCACTGAAGAAATCAAAGAGGAAATCAAAAATTACCTAGAGAAAAATGACAATGAATACATGACGATCCAAAACCTATGGGATGCAGCAAAAGCAGTTCTAAGAGGGAAGTTTATAGCTATACAAGCCTACCTCAAGAAACAAGAAAAATCTCAAATAAACAATCCAACCTTACCCCTAAAGGAACTAGAGAAAGAAGAACTAACAGAACCCAAAGTTAGCAGAAGGAAAGAAATCATAAAGATCAGAGCAGAAATAAATGAAATAGAAACAAAGAAAACAATAGCAAAGATCAATAAAACTAAAAGCTGGTTCTTTGAGAAGATAAACAAAATTGATAAACCATTAGCCAGACTCATCAAGAAAAAGAGGGAGAGGACTCAATAAAATTAGAAATAAAGGAGAAGTTACAGCAGACACCACAGAAATACAAGGCATCCTAAGAGACCACTACAAGCAACTCTATGCCAATAAAATGGACAACCTGGAAGAAATGGGCCAATTCTTAGAAAGGCATAATCTTCCAAGACTGAACCAGGAAGAAATAGAAAATATGAAGAGACCAATCACAAGTAATGAAATTGAAACTGTGATGAAAAATTTTCCAACAAACAAAACTCCAGGACCAGATAGCTTCACAGGTGAATTCTATCAAACATTTAGAGAAGTGCTAACACACATCCTTCTCAAACTCTTCCAAAAAATTGCAGAGGAAGGAACACTCGCAAACTCATTCTATGAGGCCACCATCACCCTGATACCAAAACCAGACAACGATACTACAAAAAAAGGAAAATTACAGACCAATATCACTGATGAATATAGATGCAAAAATCCTCAACAAAATACTAGCAACCAGAATCCAACAGCACATTAAAAGGATCATACACCATGATCAAATAGGATTTATCCCAGGAATGGAAGGATTCTTCAATATACGTAAATCAATGTGATAAACTATATTAACAAATTGTAGAATAAAAACCATACGATCGTCTCAATAGATGCAGAAAAAGCTTTTGATAAATTCAACACCCATTTACGATAAAAACTCTCCAGAAAGTGGGCTAAGAGGGAACCTACCTCAACGTAATAAAGGCCACATATGACAAACCCACAGCAAACATCATTTTCAATGGTGAAAAACTGAAAGCATTTCCTCTAAGATCAGAAACAAGACAAGGATGTCCACCCTCACCACTATTATTCAACATAGCTTTGCAAGTCCTAGCCGTGGCAAACAGAGAAGAAAAAGAAGTAAAAGGAATACAAATTCGAAAAGAAGAAATAAAACTGTCACTGTTTGAAGATGACATGATACTATACATAGAGAATCCTAAAGATGCCACCAGAAAACTACTAGAGCTAATCAATGAATTTGGTAAAGTTGCAGGATACAAAATTCATGCACAGAAATCTCTTGCATTCCCATACACTAATGATGAAAAATCTGAAAGAGAAATTAAGGAAACACTCCCATTTACTATTGCAACAAAAAGAATAAAATACCTAGGAATAAACCTACCTAGGGAGACAAAAGGCCTGTATGCAGAAAACTATAAGACACTGATGAAAGAAATTAAAGATGATTCCAACAGATGGAGAGATATACCATGTTCTTGGATTGGAAGAATCAATATTGTGAAAATGACCATACTACCCAAAGCAATCTACAGATTCACTGCAATCCCTATCAAATTACCAATGGCATTTTTTACAGAACTGGAACAAAAAATCTTAAAATCTGTATGGAGACACAAAAGACCCCGAGTAGCCAAAGCAGCCTTGAGGGAAAAAAACAGAGCTGGAGGACTCAGACTCCCTGACTTCAGACTAGACTACAAAGCTACAGTAATCAAGACAGTATGGTACTGGCACAAAAACAGAAACATAGATCAATGGAACAAGATAGAAAGCCCAGAGATAAACCCATGCACCTATGGTCAACTAATCTATGACAAAGGAGGCAAAGATATACAATGGAGAAAAGACAGTCTCTTCAGTAAGTGGTTCTGGGAAAATTGGACAGCTACATGTAAAAGAATGAAATTAGAACACTCCCTAACACCATACACCAAAAATAAACTCAAAATGGATTCAAGACCTAAATGTAAGACTGGACACTATAAAACTCTTAGAGGAAAACATAGGAAGAACACTCTTTGACAAAAATCACAGCAAGATCTTTTTTGATCCACCTCCTAGAGTACTGGGAATAAAAACAAAAATAAACAAATGGGACCTAATGAAACTTCAAAGCTTTTGCACAGCAGAGGAAACCATAAACAAGACGAAAAGACAACCCTTAGAATGGGAGAAAATATTTGCAAATGAATCAGCAGACAAAGGATTAATCTCCAATATATATAAACAGCTCATGCAGCTCAATATTAAAAAAAACAAACAACCCAATCCAAAAATGGGCAGAAGACCTAAATAGACATTTCTCCAAAGAAGACATACAGATGTCCAAGAAGCACATGAAAAGCTGCTCAACATCACTAATTATTAGAGAAATGCAAATCAAAACTACAGTGAGGTATCGCCTCACACCAGTTAGAATGGGCATCATCAGAAAATCTACAAACAGCAAATGCTGGAGAGGGTGTGGAGAAAAGGGAACCCTCTTGCACTGTTGGTGGGAATGTAAATTGATACAGCCACTATGGAGAACAGTATGGAGGTTCCTTAAAAAACTAAAAATAGAATTACCATATGACCCAGCAATCCCACTACTGGGCATATACCCAGAGAAAACCATAATTCAAAAAGACACATGCAACCCAATGTTCATTGCAGTACTATTTACAATACCCAGGCCACGGAAGCAACCTAAATGCCCATCGACAGACGAATGGATAAAGAAGATGTGGTATATATATATATATATATATATATATATATATATATATACACACCATGGAATATTACTCAGCCATAAAAAGGAATGAAGTTGGGTCATTTGTAGAGATGTGGATGGATCTAGAGACTGTCATACAGAGTGAAGTAAGTCAGAAAGAGAAAAACAAATATCATATATTAATGCATATATGTGGAACCTAGAAAAATGGTACATATGAACCGGTTTGCAGGGCAGAAACTGAGACGCAGATGTAGAGAACAAACATATGGACACCATACGGGGTGGAGGTGGGGGTGGGGGTGTGATGAATTGAGCGATTGGGATTTACATGTATACACTGATGTGTATAAAATTGATGACTAATAAGGACCTGCTGTATAAAAAAATAAATTAAATTAAAAACTAAAAAAAAATTATTTGTATTTGCATTGTTTTAAAAAAATCTTACTGATATATAAAGCTTTTATATTGTATTCTTCTAGAAATTCTCATCTTTCAATTAATATTTATATTAGTGTTTGCTATTTAATATCCCTTTATGCTTTACAAATCAAACCTATGGATATTATAAATGTAATCTTATTAATATATTTTTATTTGTAAAATATTTTATTTTATGTATAGATGAAGAGGGTAAATAGTACACACATATATGCACACATGCAAATTAGATAATATATCTTGTAAATGAGTGACTTGAGATTTAGTGAGAGAGGTAAAGTGATTTGTCCAATGTTACACAGTCAGGGAATGGCTCAGCTAGTCTGCAGGCTCGGCTTCTTTGACTCCATGTCCAATGCTATCTCTGCTTACATTAATGATAATTGCTACTGTTGCTTTTGTTTTAAACATATTGTATAGCTTATTTGAATTTCTCTTGTGTAATTTATTGGCACTTGTTTCTTTAATTCGTAAAAAAAAAAAAAGAATCCACCTGCCAATGCAGGGGACACGGGTTTGAGCCCTGGTCTGGGAAGATCCCACATGCCGCGAACAGCTAAGCCTGTGCGCCACAACTACTGAGCCTCCGCTCTAGAGCCCGCGAGCCACAACTACTGAGCCCGTGTGCTGCAACTACTGAAGCCCATGCACCTAGAGCCCGTGCTCCACAACAAGGGTAGCCACCGCAGTAAGAAGCCGGCGCACCGCAACCAAGAGAGTAGCCTCTGCTCGCCCAACTAGAGAAAGCCCCGTACAGCAACGAAGACCCAACGCAGCCAAAAATTAAAAAAAAAAAAAAAAATTTATAAAAAAAAATCACAAACATAGTAGGGGAAGCCTATGATGATGTTACAATGATAAATAATAACTCATACTTAAATTTGTGTGCGTATCGTGTGTGTATCATCAGTGAAAATCGTGATGTAAGTGATAGTATATTAGAGTTTGAACAGAACCAATAGGATATATGTGGATATATATATATATATATATATATATGAGGAAACTTAGCTCATGCAGTTACGGTGGCCGAAAAGTCCCACAAACTGCTTCTGCGAACTGGAGAATCAGGAAAGCTGGTGGTATCACCAAGGGTAGGAGGAGATGGGTGTCCCAGTTCAAGCAAACAGAGCAAGTTTGTCCATCCTCTGCCTCTGGATGAGGCCCATCTGCCCTGGGAGGGCCATCTGCTTTGCTTAGTTGATGGATTCAAATGCTAATCTCTTCCGGAAACACCCAGAAATAATACTCACTGGCTATCTGGGTATCCCTTAGGGCAGTCAAGTTGACAAATAAAATTAACCATCACGGTGATTTTTAAAATGAAATTCACATATTAATAATGCCCTCTGAGAAAATAATTTATCATTTACAGCCCCTTTGCAGTGCTTGAACATGATATGTATAATTCATCATCTTTGTTTGAACCTAAAAACTGTTTCTGTTAATACTTTTATTGACAATTCCAGTTGCTATGGTCTCAGCAGAGCAGTGTGTCCAAATTGGAATTAATAATAATAATAATTTTGGAAAAACTCCCTAAGAATTACAGACTCAAGAGGAGTTGTCTCATTTGACATGACATTCAATGAAACACATGTCGTGTGAGAATATTGACTCTTACAATACAATTACTGCTTCTGCTGGAAGGCAGGAAAAAATAGATTTTATGGAACAAATTTACAAATAATGTATGTGTTTGTTACTTCTCTGAACATCAGTGTGTCATCCACAGAACTCCCAGACCTATGCAATAAAAACTGAATTTAGTCGTCTTGATATTTTGCTAACTTTCAGTCATATAAAAAACATAGCCAGAATTTATATATATATAAAGCAAGATACATGTGTGTATAATGCTTCATATATACCATATACATAAACCATAGTAAGATTTTATATATATACAAAGATAATATATATCTCCAGCTTTATATATATGTGTATATGCGTGTATGTGTATATCTATATAGATATATACTTATAAAGGTATATTTTTCAAGGTGAGGGGATAGAACATGTTTAATTTAATTAATTAATTAATTTATTTATTTAGGGAAGCACTTGATTCTTCCCTCTTGAATATTTAGACTTATGATTTCCATTTGCTCTCTTGCTTAAGTCCCCCAAATTGAGGAGTGGCCTTGCCCCCAGGACCTGACTTTGCAACAAACCTCTCAAGTATTATAAAATGCTCGCATTGAGTTTGAACAGGAGGAGGCTCCTAACTATCTGGTTAGTGGACTGACCTTGTATTCTATGGCAGCACTTTCAGGCCAACATGGTGTGTAGAAAACACTCTTACAATGAGTTTGCTTAAACTGCTGTTTTGGGTTCAAGGGAGACAATATGAAAGTACCACTGAATGCAGGGATTTGATAACCGGACGTGATTGTCACCATTTTACAGCTGCTCCATGAAGTGAGGATACCCACTGCTTTCTCCCTAGGCCCACTTTTTAGAGACTCAGGCTACCCTTTCAGAAAGTCCACTCCCATGGTCCTCATCAAAGGGACCCGTGACCCCTCCCCCTGTCAGAGATGATTGGACCAGCCATGGATACATGACTCAGTCTCAGCCAATCACATTCTCCCTCCCCAGGATTTGTTAGCTGGGGGTGTTGGACTTAGAGATGATGTGTTTGAGAGAAGGAGGCTCCTGAGGGTCCCATTTTGGAGCAGCCATGGTTGGGGTGAACATGCTGAAGCAGAGAAGCCCCATCAGAGAGGAGAGAAGAAGGTTGCTGGTGGGACAGAGCAGCAGAGACGAGTGACAGGAGCAAAGGGGAGACTGAGGTCCATGACTTCTACTCCCTTGTGGAGCCTTGGTTCCCATCAGATACTTTCCTGTCCCTCCATCTCCTTTCTCTGATTTAAGTAAGCTAGTGGACTAGGCCCCAAACTTTGCAATGACAAGATCCCTGAATAAGACAGAAGAAGTGAAACCTACAGAGGGGAATGAATTTGACCAAAGTCACACAATCAAGTTAAAAGAGATCAGGCCTTCTGACTCCAAATCCAGGGCTCTTTCCCCTCAATCACACTGCCCCCCAATTTCAATTCACATGAAGGAGTTTTCAGGGTATAAGTCTCTTTGACTGTGATTCCTCAGAGATCAGGGACCATGTATCTTGTCAATTATTCTCTCTCCTGCCAGGTGCATATATGTATTCAATAAATGTCTGTAGAATGAATGAATAAGGGATGATCCGAGAATGACCTCAGCTCTCAGTCCACGTACTCATTTAATTCCGGTTGGCTCAAGGAACAGCAGGTCAGCCTGGTCTCCCGTGGGATGCCAGCTCCCATCTCTGGCCCTGAGGTCTTCCAGTCCTCCATCTCTAAGCCCAAGAGAGATAAGTCACTTCTGGGTGGAAGGTTTAGGAGCCAGCATGGAACATGACACTTCCTTTTGCCTCTGCCTCAGTCACAGAACATGTTCTAAATAGCAGCCACTCCTTCATGCCGGGCCCCTAAGTGAGGACAGTGCAGAGCAGAACCCCCAGCCAGCCTGTGGAGGATGTATCTCAGGTCAACTGAGATTTGCCGGTTGTTTGTTACTGCAGCACAACCTTGCCTCTTCCTGACTAATACAAGCCCCTCAGCCTCTCTTGCCGGGGCCCTTCTGCCCGGCCGCATTCCTGGCAACCACTCTGCTCATCTTTTTGTGCTGGAGGATTTCTCCCGCGTCGCACCTATCCTCGTGACTGCTCTCCTTCCCTCTTCTCGAGCCTTTGCTAGTTGAAGAGCCTCTCTTTGAAGAAAGTACCGGACTTCCCTGGCAGTTCAGTGGTTGAGACTCCACACTTGCACCGCAGGGGTCATGGGTTCGATCCCTGGCTGGGGAAGTTCCACATACTGCATGGGACAGCCAAAAAAAAAAAAAAAAAAAAGTACCATCCTGGAGCAGCCTGAGTCTCAGCCCTTGGTTTCCGTCAGTACCCTCACAGGCCTGACATTTCCGCTTCCCATTTCCCTCCACTGCTTCTGATCTTTACTCTCTTCTGCTCATGGGCCATTGGCCTCAGCATCTTCTGACACTGACCTAATAAAACTGCCTGCCTACCAAATGGTTATCAACCAGCACCAGCGTTAGCACTCCCCACCCTCAGGAAGATGGACCTGCTCCCTGGAGGAGAAAGAGTAGCAGATGAAAATAACCACGATGTTGACAGAGTGGAACTCGATAGGGTGCAATTGAAAAACAACTCTCGATTTTTTCCTCTTAAGACTGTCTGACAAAGCTGCTTCTCCCCACTCCAAGATGACACCTGCGGCAGGTCCCTTAATTCCCTGTCACTTTCAGGCAATGGAAAGTCCTTTGGTCACAGCAAGTCTCAAAACAGTCTGATTTCAGTGATAGAATGTCCAGTCCCCTGTAATTCTTAAAACTTTGAACTTTAAGCTTCTCGCCTGCCTCCCTGGAAGCCTGGAGAGGGAAACGGCAGTGTGCTTGGGCCCCTCTCCTTTTCTACCTTCCCCGATGACTCCTGATCCCTCCAGAAAGAGAACAAGTTTTTGGAGATTACATTGGGGACATGGACATCTCTGCTTGAGGGTGCTGTCATGATTTGGCTTTGGAGTAAGATGGGGTTGGAGGTTATTCTAAGACAGGACTTTCCTGTGAGGTCTTGGGGGTCCCTCCCATGGCTCTCTGACATGGATGAGGTATCCCCACGTGCACTCCTGTGGACATCCTCAACTTCACTCTTCCCCCGGCAGAGCTTCTTGGGAGGGGTCTTCTTTTTCTTAAAAAAATTAATTATTAATTAATTAACTAATTAATTAATTTTATGGTACGCGAGCCTCTCACCGTTGTGGCCTCTCCCGTGGCGGAGCACAGGCTCCGGACGCGCGGGCTCAGCGGCCGTGGCTCACGGGCCCAGCCGCTCCGCGGCATGTGGGATCTTCCCGGACCAGGGCACGAACCCGCGTCCCCTGCATCGGCAGGCGGACTCTCAACCACTGCGCCACCAGGGAAGCCCTATTTTTTAATTTTATTGAAGTAGAGTTGATTTACACTGTTGTGTTCATTTTTGCTGTAAAGCAAAGTGATTCAGTTCTACATATATACATTCTTTTTCATATTCTTTTCCATTATGGTTTATCACAGGATATTGAATACAGTTCCCTGGCTACACGGTAGGGCCTTGTTGTTTGTCCATCCTGTATATAATAGTTTGTATCTGCTAATGGGAGGGGTCTTCTTGCACTAGCAGACCACCTTCTTGGCAGAGGCCCTTAGGGAGGGGTCCTTCCCCTGCCATCACAGGTGACTCGGACTCAAGACCACTTTCCAAGTGGTCTCCACGAGGCCCCCTGCACTAGGCGTGGGGTGAAAGGCAGCGACGCCAGCTAACATCTCCGTATAATACAGGAACAACACGTTTCAAAGAAATCTTCTCTCTCTGACATTTCAACCTCCCCCCTTTATACCCTCACCTGGGTGCTGAGCTGATTCGTGGCTGCCTTCTCCATCTGTCTCGCACGGGTACCAGAGCACTTTGCTCTGAAATGCACAAGTACTTTTCTCCCTTCGGGGGAGGGGATGGTTCTCAGCTAAATCTGAAGAAAAGTAACCGTTCATTAAAATGAGGTTATATGTTGAGAGTTAAGCTCTGTGTTTCCAATTTGATCCCTGATGAAAAGTGTAGAAAGTCTGGGCCATTTTGGCTCTTTCCTGGTGTTAATACAAATGTCCTTCTTCTACTTATCAGTTGATTTTGATGGTTATAAACTCTAATTATACACGGATAGAGACATTGATGGAGACAGACATAAACACACAGAGGCCTAGCCAGCTTTGCTTATGATAGTCATTAAATGTCATTAAATAAAAATAAATCCTTGCTGCTATTTACCCTGGAGCAGGCTGCCCAGAGTTGTCTATCCAAGAAGCAGCGTGAGAGCCAGTCGGCGCGTGTGACTCAGAGCACCTGCCTCTCTTTGGGTCCCTGTTTGTCTTTTCTGTAGTGTTGTAACCGAGCAGGACCCTATGCAGCGGCCCCCAACCTTTCTGGCACCAGGGACCGGTCTCGTGGAAGACAACTTTTCCAGGGTCAGGGATGGTTCAGGCAGTAATGCGAGCAATGGGGAGCGATGGGAGCGGCGGAGGAAGCTTCACTCACTCGCCCGCTGCTCACCTGCTGTGTGGCTCGGTTCCTGACAGGCTGCAGACCAGCACCAGTCCACGGCCCGGGGGTTGGGGACCCCTGCTATAGGGCCTTCCGAGTTCCAGGACAAACCTCTCCCACATATCCTCTGCTTTAGCTCCTCTCTCAGGTACCCAGATTAACAGTATTTGATGCACATTTCCTGAGCTGTTTTATAGATGCTAAACCCCCCACCAAATGGAAGATATTAACAACTTGATGACCATGAACACACAGCCCCCAGACCTACTGGCACCTAAGGATGGATAACGTTAACCCCTGTGACACTGCCCTGTTACCTCACCATCAACCAGTCAGAGACTTGTGCACGAGCTGATCACATACCCTGTGAGCCTCCTCCCTCGTCACCTCCCTCACCTGGCCTTTAAAAATGCTTTGCTGAAACTCATCAGGTAGTCTGGGTGTTCTGAGCCCTAGTTGTCCTGGACTCCTTGCTGGGCACCCTGCAATAAACATGCACTTTCCTTCACCAAAACCCGGTGTCAGTAGATTGGCTTTACTGTGAGCGGGTGAGTGGACCCAAGTTTGGTTTGGTAACACTGTCTTCTGATGTGAGGCGTGTCCTTTTCAATGGTCACTCACACTTCACTCTGGTGAACCTCAGTTTCAGCCGTTCTTGCTTTGTGATTTCTCCAGGGTTTTTGAAAGTATATTTCCTGTGTGTTGCAGAGTCCACATTTTAAATCAGACCACTTAAAACATCCCTTATGATCTTGGAAAAAACCCTCTCAGCTTTTTGGGTGTGCATGATCTGGTGACAGACAAATTTTATTTATATATGTGTTTGCTTGCTAGTTTACTTATTAGTTCATAACTAGTAAATGCAGGAATAAAAAATGCTATTGCTATCAACTTTGATTAAAATAAAAGTTAAAACCAACACTTTATTTTTAAGCAGGAAATCTAAGAAACTTTAAGAAGCTACTGGTACAACCCTTTAGAAATCAAGGAACCCTTGAATCAATTAACTCGTGTATGAATATATTAGAGAGAAGGTTACAGGAATGTCTACAAATCAGGGACTTCGCTGGTGGCACAGTGGTTAAGAATCCGCCTGCCAATGCGGGGGACACAGGTTCGAGCCCTGGTCCAGGAAAATCCCACATGCCGCGGAGCAACTAAGCCCGTGTGCCACAACTACTGAGCCTGCACTCTAGAGCCCATGAGCCACAACTACTGAAGCCACGTGCCACAACTACTGAAGCCTGCGCTCCTAGAGCCCGTGCTCTGCAACAAGAGAAGCCACTGCAATGAGAAGCCCGCACACTGCAACGAAGAGTAGTCCCCGCTCGCTGCAACTAGAGAAAGCCCACATACAGCAATGAAGACCCAATGCAGCCAAAAATAAAAATAAAATAAAATAAAATAACAAAAAAAAGTATTGTCTACAAATCAGTTCCACAAAAATTATGTTAAATTTCTACGTAGTTTATATCAGGCCATAATAAAGTTTCTACCTAATCTACATACTGCAAAATAAGGACCTGTCTTATTGAAACGTTTATTTTAAAAGTCCTAAAGCCATATGATTTGTAATCTTGAGACTATGTTTATTTTAAGACACTACATTTATTAGAATATTTGTTCTGAAAACTGTTCATTTACTTGAAGTTGTAAACTTTTCATAGGTGGTGGGTTTTTATTCACCAATCTTGAGATAATTAACCCATTGACTGTGGCTTCATTGATTTAGTTCTAATTAACTCTAACAGTGTAACATCTGTATGGATTCTCTTAGAAGTGGGAACACAGCTAAAGGCGTTAGGGTGTGGAGAAAAGGGAACCCTCTTGCACTGTTGGTGGGAATGTAAATTAATACAGCCACTATGGAAAACAGTATGGAGGTTCCTTAAACAACTACAAATAGAACTACCATATGACTCAGCAATCCCACTACTGGGTATATACCCTGAGAAAACCATAATTCAAAAAGAGTCATGCACCACAATGTTTATTGCAGCACTATTTACAATAGCCAGGAGGTGGAAGCAACCTAAGTGTCCATCGACAGCTGAATGGATAAAGAAGATGTGGCACATATATACAATGGAGTATTACTCAGCCATAAAAAGAAACAAAACTGAGTTATTTGTAGTGAGGTGGATGGACCTAGAGTCTGTCATTACAGAGTGAAGTAAGTCAGAAAGAGAAAAACAAATACTGTATGCTAACACATATATATGGAATCCAAAAAAAAAAAAAAGGGTCTGAAGAACCTACGGGCAGGACAGGAATAAAGATGCAGACATAGAGAATGGACTTGAGGACACGGGACGGGGAAAGTTAAGCTGGGACGAAGTGAGAGAGTGGCATGGACATATATACACTACCAAATGTAAAACAGATAGCTAGTGGGAAGCAGCCACATAGCACAGGAAGATCAGCTCGGTGCTTTGTGACTACCTAGACGGGTGGGATAGGGAGGATGGGAGGGAGACACAAGTGGGAGGAGATATGGGGATTTATGTATATGTATAGCTGATTCACTTCATTATAAAGCAGAAATTAACACACCATTGTAAAGCAGTTATACTCCAATACAGATGTTAAAAAAATAAATCTTCTATGAACATTTTTGTACAAAAAAATTAAAAAGTTACATATACATTTTTTAAAAGTGACTGTTTAATTTAAAACGCAATGCAGAGTTCTGGTTTTCATTCTGTAAGCAATCTAGAATCTCAGAGCTTCAATGCAAAACACTTAAAAAGAGAATAATTACACCACAAATTTATTCTTGCTTCTTTTCCTCTGAATCCACAAATAAGCACTGAAATGGAACCCAAGCTGGAGAGGTAAACCAGATTCCAGACAGCCTGGCTTTCTGTTGGTCTGAAGTTCACTTCAACTAAACAACCTGCATTGAAGTCTTACTGTCTCAGGCCCTGAAATGGGTACAGGGGCCCAGAGATCAGCGACAGTGTCTGACCCATTTTCTTCCTTTCTGAAGCAGGGATGCCCTTATTCATAGACCCTTAACCTCAGATACAGACATTTGCATATAGTGTCAGGGATTCATGGGCCACCCTCACCTATCCAAAGAGACACGGAAAATTTGTGGATCTTTCTTGGCTAAAGAACCTTGAGTCTGGAACAAGAGATATTCTACTATCAAAGTGGAGGAACCTTTGTTTTGGGAATCCAGTGAGAAACGGTGGGTCAAGAGGTAGGTGGTAATTTCTGTACGAAGAGTGCCATCCCCGGGGAAGGAAAGCCAAGGTTTCAGCCCTATGCCTGCCTCTGATTTTCTTTGTGGCTTTTGACAAGTCACAAGCCTTTTGGGACTCAGTTTCCTCATCTGCTAGATGATAGGATTGGACTGAGTGACCGCGAGGTCCCTAGATGCCCCAAGATCCTACCTAAGAATTTATGAAATAGGACGGCTAATTGGCTGGGATTCTTCAAATAATTCCACTTGTGTCCCGCCATGTGGATCCCTTCTCTCCTCACCCAGCTCTGTGTTGGGCTGTGGGCAGCAAAGATGCCCCACTCCCTAAGTTTAACTGTTTTTTTCTTTTTTTTAACATCTTTATTGGAGTATAATTGCTTTACAATAGTGTGTGTTAGTTTCTGCTTTATAACAAAGTGAATCAGCTATACATATACATATATCCCCATATCTCCTCCGTCTTGCGTCTCCCTCCCACCCTCCCTATCCCACCCCTCTAGGTGGTCACAGAGCACCGAGCTGATCTCCCTGTGCTATGTGGCTGCTTCCCACCGGCTATCTATTTTACATTTGGTAGTGTATATAAGTCCATGCAAATCTCTAGTTTAATTGTTTTTACTCCACTGAATATAATGTGATGGAGGCTTTATTTGTCAAGTAATTAAGAGCAAACAAGCCCTTAATTACAAGCAGACCAGAGTTCCAGCTCCAGCCTCGCAGAATCACTGTTCACTTCCCTGAGGTCCCAGGGTCTTCCTCTGTGAGATGAAAGCCTGCCTCGCACAGTTAGTATAAAAATTAAATTTGTAAAGCACCTCGACAGTGGCTGGCACAAAGCAGAGCTCAATGTATGCTAGCGTTATTACTGTTGCTCTTGTTATTAGTACTTAGTATTCTTTGACATTAAGACACCTGCTACAATTCTGGGCATGTCATAGAAGCTCACTCCATGCCAGTTCTTACTACTGTTTGACGATGCTAATTTCTTTCCCAGGCACCCCACCACCCTTTCCAGGTTTATAAATCTGCCTCTCACCCGTGTAGCCAGCTGCCTCTTGAACAGGAACCAATTCTCTGTAATCAAGCCTGTGGAGACGGCAATTCCCCATCCCGGCATCTGCTGGGTACTCACAGCTTTATCGCTCTCCTTGGTTAGAATTGAAATACTTTATAGCATTAATGCTTTTCAGATTGAAACCTGCAGGGTTGGCTTCTCAATTCCCTCCCCCCTCCCCCAGGACCAGAGCAGAACTTGTCTTCCGGAAGACAAACCAGTGGTGAGGTTTCTGTCAAGGCCCTAGACCCTGCTGGCTGGCTGGGAGAGCACATTCTGGATAGAGAACCTTAGTATGGAGGTAGGATTTGGTCACCTGTAGTTGATGGGCCATCAGCAAGAGAGCTACCTGGGCCTCTCTGGTCCTGCTAAAAGGGCCAGCAGGGTTCTCACATTTATTGCTTACTATGTGCCAGGCACTGAGCCAAGAACTCTGCCCCAAACAACTCTGGGACCCAGAGCAAAACTAACCACTAACTTGATACGGCAGTCATGGGGCTGAGAATTCAGAATGGATGCTGACCGGTAGCCCCTTCCAGTATGTTCTGGCTGAATATCAGCACTGACCATGAGGGAATTATCACTATCCCTCACTATTCCTCAACCAACTCATACGGAAACTGAGGACCAGAGAGGGTCAGTAACTTGCCCAAGGTCACCAAGTAAGTGGCAGAGTCAAGTGCAGCCCCGATCCGATCTGTGAGGGCATCTGGGCTCTGTATCACCCTCCCTCCCACATGCACAGATTTCTTTGTCACCCTGCATTTTCCTTCCAACTTTTCATCTACATAAAGCACCTTGTTTCCATCTCATTCTCCCTCCTTTGTAGGGATGTGCTTTGAGCCTCTGCCTGTGGGTAGAAATTGAATCCAAGCCGAGGCCCCACATAACTTCTGTTAGCATTTTTCAAGAGGCCACGGAGCTAGCTTTGCCTGAGGGCTGAACTTTTCCAAGTTTCTGGCCCAGGCCTGCAGGGGCTCTTTCCTCTCTCTCTGCACAGCCCAGCAAAGGTTCTCGGGAGCTGTCAGTCAGATCCTCAGTAGAGATCACTTTCATGCATTCATACCTATGCTACCTGAAATCTGACTTTAGAAGGGGAAGAAAGAGAACTAATGTTTTCTAGATTCCAACAATATGCCACGCATTTTATCACACTGACTCTGAAAACCCATCTCGGATTGGTGAGGCGGATATGCAAGTTCAGCTCAGATACTTACTAGCCATGTGGTCTTGTTGGAGACACTTAAACTCTTTTTCAGTGGAAAAGTGGATAGTAATACTTCCTAACTAATGAGGTTTTTGGTGGGGGTGAGGGTGGATAAAAAGAAACAAGGTGTGTGAAGTGTTTAGCATACCACCTGGCACACAGCAAGTGCTTAATAAGCACAAGCTGCTTCATTATCCCCATGGCCAATGAGAACACCGAGAAGGGCTCAAGTTCCACGCTTAAGGGCTTCATATGCAGCCAGATGCCTCTAACTCCCAACACATTATGCCAGATGATTTTTTCTGTTAAAATTTTAAATGTATCTAATGTTTCAATTGCATAGGAATTGAAATTCCTTCAAAAAATGATACTGGGAAGGGATTTTTTTTTTTTTTTTTTTTTTTTTTTTTTTAGCATAGAGTTTGGTACCTTTGTAATCACTCTAGAGGATGGGGTGGTCAGAAGGTAAGTGAGAGCAAAAAGGGAAGAGCTATTTCTTTCCTAACTTTTCACGCCCCAGCTTGCCATGAAAACCTCCCAAGGCAGGGAGCCCGCTGCTCAGCTGAACAGGGGATTAGCTCCTTCTAGCTTTCGGCAAAGTCACAAATTGATCCATGGGGGTGGCAGGTTGGGAGTGAACAGAATTCATTTTGAGAAAATCAGACCAATCTCATCCCGTTTTCGCAGTTACACTTTTCTAATTTTGGCCACTTTCTGTGGAATTGGACCAGACTGGGCAGGGGAAGGAAAAAAAGAAACTTGCCAGGATGTACTGAATGTCCTTTAAGTTCAATTCCTCGTCCATAGAGCTAGCCTTCACAACCATCCTGTGAGGTCTGCAAAGCTATCTCCATGCCACAGTGAAGACCAAAGCTCAGAGAGGTAAAGGGGCCCTTTCTTTTTTTTTTTTTTTAAAGTTAATTTTTACTGGAGTATAGTTGCTTTACAATGCTGTGTTAGCTTCTGCTGTACAGCAAAGTGAATCAGTTATACGTACACATATATCCCCTCTTTTTTAGATTTCCTTCCCATTTAGGTCACCACAGAGCATTGGGTAGAGTCCCCTGTGCTACACGGTGAGTTCTCGTTAGTTATCTGTTTTATACATAGTAGTGTATATATATCAATCCCATTTTCCCAATTCATCCCACCCCCCTTCCCCCCTTGGCATCCATAAGTTTGTTCTCTACATCTGTGTCTCTATTTCTGCTTTGTGAATAAGTTCATCTGTACCATTTTTCTAGATTCCACATATAAGCAATATTATATGATATTTGTTTTTCTCTTTCTGACTTACTTCACTCTGTATGACATCTCTAGGTCCGTCCATGTCTCTGCAAATGGTACTATTTCGTTCCTTTTTATGGCTGAGTGATATTCCATTGTATATATGTTCCACATCTTCTTTATCCATTCATCTGTTGATGGACACTTAGGTTGCTTCCATGTCCTGGCTATTGTAAATAGTGTTTCAATGAACATTGGAGTGCATGTATCTTTTTGAATTATTGTTTTCTCAGGGTGTATACCCAGGAGTGGGATTGCTGGGTCATATGATAGTTCTATTTTTAGTTGTTTAAGGAACCTCCATACTGTTCTCCATAGTGGCTGTACCAATTTACATTCCCACAAACAGTGTAGGAGGGTGCTGAAGGGGCCCTTTCAATGTCACACAGAGAGTAAGTGGTACAGTCCAGATCAGATCTGAGGGCTCTCAAGCCCCCAAACTCATATTCCTCCCACTGCATCAGGTTTTTTCAGGAGTGAGGGAACTGGCTTCCAGTTCTGGCCATGATACTAACTCATTATTTCAGAAGCTCTCTTTTTTTCTCTTGAGGCAAATTTTTATTCAAAATGATGGGTCAAGGGCAAGATTGAGTTACATCAGATATGGCTAATGGAGTTCACACAGAGTTCAACTGTGATCGATTGGTAGTGGCTGCTTGATGCTCTGGTTGAATGAGATTCTGAGGCGGCCATGCCTCGGCTCATTAGGAAGAGTGCTGTGATTGATTTGTGATGTCTGCCTTGGGCATATCTGTGGGAATGTGTCACAAAAGTGCTGTCATTGTTATTTTTGTCCCCATAGCTCATTGCAAGGTGGCTGCTCCTCCTCAGCCTCCCACCTCCATTTTTAAGCCAGAAAAAAACTAAGGAAGGAGTAAAGGGGAAGAGAACATACCTGTATCTGGAAAGCAAAACATTTCCCAAGAATTCCTAGCAGACTTCTGTTTACATCTCACTAACCAAAATTGTATGACATGGTGACACTAGCTGAGTGGGAGTCTGCAAAAGTATGTATTTTGCCTGGGTCCATTTCTGCCCCTCAAAAGAATTTAGATTCTGTTAGTAGAGAAGTGGAAACTGGGTGTTGGGCAGGAAACCAAGTGTCTGCCATGTGCACCATCCCTGGACTGGATATCTCCATGGTCCCTTCCAGACAAATCAGACGTCTGATAATTTGGCAAATTTAGTTAGTCTTGGGTACAATGGTATTTTCTTCAATGAATATGCAGCCCCTGCTTCATTGGGGGTCTTTAATAGATAGTCAATGTAAGGGAATCCATGCCAATGGGACAGTCCCTAGAAGTTTTATCCAGGAGCACAGAGAATCCATGGGAGACGTTATCTCGAAGAGCAATGCTCAGAAAACCATGGAGTGACCTTGGCATAGTGTCCAAGGATTGGCAGCAATCCCACCCAGGCCTGGATGAGATAGGAGAGGGGTAACAAGGAGAGTTTCAAGTGGCACAGCAAGTTCAGGGCAGAACCGGAGTAGAAGTCAGTCTTCTGACTCCTGGGCCCAGGGTGTGTGGCAGTACATGGAACACAGTGTCTGTCTCCACGGAGCTGACATTCTGGGAGTGTGAGTGGCGAGACGCTAGAGTTCATTGGCAGCGAATCATTTCTTAACTGGATGAGTTCTGTGAATGAAACAATGTGAGCACGTAATGGGAGATCTGTCGGTATAGAATGAATGAATAAAATTTGAGCCAAGATCTAACATGTGAGCAGCAGTTAAGTGAGGCTCTACAGCGAGAGGGTCCAGTAGTGTGTGTGCGCATGTGCATGTTTGTGGTGTGTGTGTGTGTGTGTGTGTGTGTGTGTGTGTGGTCGGGAAGTGTCCCCAGACTGGGGAACTGAATCTGTAAGAAGCCACAGTCCTCTGTCCACCTCCTCCTACTGGTGGGTCTCATCCAACTTCAGCTCCTCTGCACTTTCTTTCAGGCAGTGCCCTTGGCTAGGCCTTGGGTGATTCCCATGATGTCTGGTTACCAGATAAATACAGGACCCCCAGCTAGATTAGAAATTCAGATAGACATTCGATTCAGGGGTAGGGCTGCCAGCCTTGAGCCTGGAAACTCTCCATAACTGGGCCTCTGTTTTCTCATTTGTAAGACAAGGGCAAAGGAGCAGCCCTGACATGAGTGGAGCGAAGGAGGGAGACGCAAACATGCAGAGGCTGGAGGATCCCATGATCCTGGTTAGGAACTGGGGACCTGGGTGCTATTTGAAGCTTTTTCACACACTCACTCTGTGACCTCAGGCAAAGCACCTTTCTGAGCTTCAGTCTTCTTGATAAAATCAGGGTTTTGTGATCCTTTCCATTTTACCCCTTAGCCCAGGGCCACCATTTTAATAAATAAAATAGCAACAATAACAATATCCACTGCCTCTGGCTTAGTTCAGCCTTTTCATCTCTTCCTGGGTGACTTCCTGTCTCCAGTATTGCTCCCTCCATGCCATCATCCACGCAGAAGCCTCCGGGATCTTTCCTAAGCGCAAATATGATTTTGTGGCTCCCTTTCAGAGAATCCGGCAACGGCTCCCATGACCACGTCAATGTTTGTCCCCCGTGAGCTGGGCTCCTGCTGGCCCTTCTGGGCAGCCATCTCTCACCACCAGCCTCACTTTCTGTCCTCTAACCATCCTGAATTACTTGAGCTTCTCAGAATGATCACATTTCTTCCTCTGGGCCTTTGCCTGTACCCCACCTGCCTGAATTATTCAATGAATGAGTGATGGATGGATGGAGTGAGGGGCATGTGGATAAGCCGTAATGGTTTCCAAACCACTGTCATCATTCATCATCATTCAATGTCTTCATCTGTGCCACATGTCATGGTGAAGGCAGCTGAGAGTATCTTGGGCATTCGGGGGGAAAGCTGTTGAGACTTATTCTGGGGCTTACCATTGCGAGCCTCATATATATGGTCCTTGAACTTGTGGCGGCCAAGGGAAATTCCCACCTCCCTCCCACTCCACCTGCCCATCATAATACATCCATCTGAACAACTGGGTTGCAGCCTGAGGCCAATCACTGGTCGTTTGTGAACCTGGCTCTCTTATGCACAGAGAGCTTTTATAACGTGCCCCTTGGAGATCTGAATCCAGTCCGCTATGCAGCAGTGAGAGGGGTAGTTCCTGGCCTGCTACCTTTGACTGGAGAAGGAACAGCCAGATTAAGTACAAGCTGGGAAAAAGATCACCCGCTGCACACGAATTTCCTTTGTGACCTTATTAAAAATCCTACCGGGAGACTTCCCTGGCGGACCCGTGGTTAAGACTTTGCCTTCCAATGCAGGGGATATGGGTTCGATCCCTGGTCGTGGAGCTAAGATCCCACACGCTTCGCAGCCAAAAAACCCGAAATGTAAAACAGAAGCAATATTGTAACAAATTCACTAAAGATTTTCAAAATGGTCCACGTGAAAAAAAATCTTTAAAAAAAAAAAAAACCTCCCAGGTACCAGGTTTGGGGTTACATGGTAATAAAACAACCAGATGCTACCGACCGCTCCTTTCTTCCCCTGAAATGGTTCCTGGCACCACTTCTTGCAGGAAGCCTTCTGTGATTACCTCTTTTCTTCCTACTGTCCTACACTGAGTCTGCTCCACTCTATTGACTCTCATTGCCGTGGTGGGGTTGGCACCAATGTGGGTCTTCCCTGGATGGCAGTATCAATTCCCTTACTCTGTAAGTTCCTCCACTGGGAAATAGGAGGAGGGTAGGGGATTTGAGGCCGTGTGTCCTCAATGTCCCATTGGCATCCCTGCTGAATCACTGAGCTACCTAGTGGGGGAGTCACTCATCTCAAGCCCATATCTTCCTTCCTCAGATGGAGATAAACAGCTCCTGTTGGAGATCTTGGGCAGGAGTTGAAAAGAGTTTGGAGATCCTCTGTGAGTTCTTGTGAAACGAGCTCTTGCCTCAGAACTAGATGCATGAGGGTAAAAAAGGAAAATACAGATGCTGAACACTCTGGAACCAAACACCCAAAAGGGCACGGCTCTCATCAAAGCATCCCTGTGCCGGCCACACCTCATGCCTATGCTGGTGTTTGTTTGCCAGCCTTCGAGAAACACCTTTCAGCCAGTTTATCAACAGATAGGCATAAATCAATTTTCATGCCTTATAGTCCACACTTTAAAAAGAAATTCTCAAATCCCATTATCCATTGAATGACTTGGCCTAGAAAGATTTTTGACTATTTCTGAAAATCAAATTCACCTCCTGGGGATAAACACTGGCCACCACTGAGATAATTCAAGAGTCGACTTCCCCACAAATTTCTTCTTCCTCAATACACAGCCTGGCATCATAGAAAGAATTTTAGAGTCAGACAGGTAGAGACTGGAATTCTGCCTTCTTCATCTGTCAGCTGGGTAGCATTGGGCAACTGCCTTAACCTCTCTGAGCCTCTAGGTCCTCATCTGGAAGATGGGAACCCCCGTCGTATCTAACAGGGTCAGAGTGCACATTAAGTTCACCTCACTTAATGTCCAAACTGCATGGTGGATACTCATGAAGTGTTAGTCCCTCCCTTTTACCCCTTCCTCTGAATCCCACCAAGCTCTGCCTTCACTGGCTAGCCATCTGTATAGGGCACCTAGGGTACTCTGACATATTATTCATAAGTCAGCTTATCCTTATTTTACTTATTCCCACACTGTCATTTTAAGTGTACAGCCATGCTTACGCATTTCTGTACTCCTTCTAGTGTTAGTGTGGTATATGCACATAAGAGGTGCTTAAAAAGAAAAGAAAAGAAAAGAAAAAGCCTATTTCAATGAGCCATGTATGTCAGGGGTGCTGAAACTACTTGTGATAAAGAGTCACAGGAACAACTAAGCCATGCAGCAGGGCCATGAAATCAGAGAAGGATGCCATTTCCAGGGTAATAAGTAACTAATGGCAGTCATTTTGTAAACACATTTGGCCTCCCAGTGTCTGCTTTGAACCTCTTGCAGATTGCTTAAATTCTGATGTTCCTTAACAAGTGATCTG
This sequence comes from Lipotes vexillifer, assembly GCF_000442215.2. Taxonomy (NCBI): domain Eukaryota; kingdom Metazoa; phylum Chordata; class Mammalia; order Artiodactyla; family Lipotidae; genus Lipotes; species Lipotes vexillifer. The sequence goes on along the minus strand of NW_006772762.1, from coordinate 339,036 downwards.
TTCTGCCCTGGTGCCATTCTCCAGATGCCCTCTAGATGGCGGTGTTGAACATGGATTAAAGCCCTAAAGTCTTTGGAAACTCACAGAAGCGGGTGGGGGGAGCAGTGGGAAATCTCTTTTTATTATCAATGCATTAAGAATGAATTTATCATCCTGGTTCAGCAAAAGCCTAGCTATTCAGTAAGAAGCTCTATCCCCAGCTAACGTGCAGCTTAATCAGTTCAGTTACATACAAAGCCAGCTCAGGCCTTTGTCTTGTGCTCAGAATGAGTAACCTGCCTTCCCAGAGGTTTTGGCTTTCCTGGCCGACAAGCCTGAGGACCTTTGCTTTGCCCCAGGATGTCTGCACTAGAGCGGGTGGGGAGCGTGTGAGGGCAATAAGCAGACTCAGAAAGTACTACACTCTGAAGTAAGAATGAAAGATGGATTCTCCAGCAAAAGCGGTTTTAATAGAGTGAAGCTAATAATAACAGTTAACATTTACTGAATGCCTCCTGCATGCCGGGCACCATTCAAACGCCTTCCTTTCTCAACTCATTTAATCTTTACACACCCCTATGGAGCATGACTCTCATTAGCTTAGTTTTATAGACAGGTAACTGAGGTCCAGAGAATGAGTGAATCATACAACGTCCCACCTCTAGGGGTGACAGGGCTGGTATCTGGGTTCGGACCTGGCTATAGCAGCCATGCTCTTTGCTGCCAGGCCATGCTGCTTCCTCACCAGGGCCCACCCCATGTGGCCAGAGTGTGTCCCGGCTCACAAGTGAGACAAAGGAGGCAAGTGGAAAAAGCCCAGTGCAAACCCATCCCCACAGTGCAAAGCACACAAGCCATCACTCTGGAGCAGGTGAGTAGTAGAGAAACTATACGTTGCTGGAACAACCCATAAAGTTTAGAGCCAGAGACCTGAGCTTAAATCCAGGCTCAGGCAATTTCGTGGGCAAGTTACTTAATATCCTAGAATCTCAACGAATTCCAAGTGGAGGGTGCAGTTCAAGGAGGGGTGGGGTGAGGGGGGGGGAAGCTAGACAGTTGCAAACACTCAGGAGCCAGGAAGTGAGTGGTTGGCACTGCCCACAGAATGCAGGTGCCAGGGATCAGCTTAGGCTCCGCTCACAAGGAGTAGGTGCTCTGAGCAGGGCAGGGCCATTTACTTAACAGTTAAGAGCTTTGGGGACTTCCCTGGTGGCGCAGTGGTTGGGAGTCCGCCTGCCGATGCGGGGGGCGCGGGTTCGTGCCCTGGTCCGGGAGGATCCCGCGTGCTGCGGAGCGGCTCGGCCCGTGAGCCACGGCCGCTGAGCCTGCGCGTCCCGAGCCTGTGCTCCGCGGCGGGAGAGGCCACAGCGGTGAGAGGCCCGCATACCGCAAAAAAAAAAAAAAAAAAAAAAAGAGCTTTGGTGCCAGGCAGCCTTGATCTGACTCTTGGATTTAATCCCTTATCAGCCACGTGGCCCGGGCCAAGTGATTTAACAGCCCTGAGCCTCAGTTCTCTCATCTGTCAAATGGATATAATAAGATTATGTATGTGAAGGGCCTGGCACAGGGCAAGTGAGGATGGGGCTAATGAGCAGTGTTACGGGAGAGGAGTGACGGCGAAACATTTCCCCAAAGGAAACTGAAGGCACAGAGAGTGAGACTCATCACTAGGGGTGGTGGGGGATGAACTTTCCTACACCTGCTCCCAACCCTACTTCCCAAACTGCCTGTATTCAGAGTTTGCTAGCAACCACCCATTCTAATCTTCACCTGAGAAGAGGCCTGAGGCTCCTCTCCACAGCATCCCTAAATGGCTGGCTTCTTGCTTCGCTCAGGAGTCTGTGTGTGCATTTCTTGGAATCTCTTTCTTGAGCACTGAGATTAATATCGTCTCTGCCACTGGTCTTGGGAGAGGCTGAAGACATGGCGGGAGGATGGAATGGATGGGAGGAGGCAGGCAGGCAGGGAGGGCAGTGCTATAAGTGAAGCGGGTGGAACCGGGGGGGCCAGTCACTCCCTTTGAGCCTGTTGACCAAAAGTGGAGCTGTGCCGACAACTCTTTGGTAGAGGTCATACACAGACATGAGCTTCATTAAACCACAGTGTGAAGGCTTTAGGGGAAACAGCAAGAACACAGGGACCAGTCCTTCAGCGCAAAGTCCCTTCCATTTATGATGCTCCGTGAGAAGATTACTCAGTCATTCTAAGTGGACCTGACTCTCTGGGCCATGCCATCTCCAGAGATGCCCTTGGCAGGAACTCGCAGGAACCCTCCATTTGAGAGCCCAGAGCACCAAAAGCATCGCTTTGCCTGTGAGTGGAACATGGTGCAATGAGGCTTCGGGAGTCCAAAATCTGGAATTAGAGACCAGAGTTTTGTGGGGATGGTCATTAGACAAATGGTCCAGTGGTCACTAAAAGTCCTTTCAAATGACTTTTCTATGAGAACTTCCCCAAACTGCAGGTTCTAGAGGGGACGATGAATCCAACAAAACCCAGGCCCTTAAGAAGACGGCAAGACACCAGAGGAGGTGATAGACTCTACCACTAAAGAAAGAGCATTTGAATTACACATAGGGTTCCTTGAGGGGGACTTCACACTTGCTGCCCAGGTTCACCGATTTTGGCTAAATGTTGCCAGGCAGTTCCACTTTCCTGGTGTGGAAACTGAGTCTCAGACAGAGGTTAAGCCTTGGCAAGATCATACAGTTGGAAGTAAGAGAAAAGGCTGCGTTTGGACCCAAGCCTGCACCACCTTGACCATGATGAATAGACCAGACCGAGTACCAGGCTGTGGAAACACCTGCTTGACTCATAGGCAGGTTCAAGGGCCATAAAAGTGATTCAGAAATGGAAGGAGAGGCTTGAGTTACCCTTTCTGAGAATGAACAGGGACCAAAAACACTGGGTGATTTCTCAGACCTCTTTTCTCTGGGACTCCCACATGAAGCAGGCAAAGTACAGGAAAGGACGGCCTTGACCTCTAAGTTCAAATTGAGATTCCCAGATTTCTAGATGTCAAGAACTAGTAACATGATACGAATAAAAAATTGAAAGTGCATCAGGGACCAACTTTTTATTTTTCACTTAAAAAACTTACTATCTGCTATCACCATCATTTCACATAAAAAAAGGGCATTTTAATACACAGCTAATTAAGAAGGTTTTAATCTCCTTAAAAAGAATGGTCCTTTACATTTAATAAATTCCATTTTATGAAAATTCACTACTCTCTTTATTTTTCCCATTTTGCTGCAGTCAAAGGAAACTTTCATTACTCACTGTCAGCAGTTCTTGGGAATTCTAGCCCCAGGCCACACCATCTTGTGTCCTGAACTCTGGGTCATTTTGCTGTAGTGGGAGAGAAAGAGGAGACCTGGGGGCTGGGGAGTTGATGGCTTATCTCCAAGTCACCCTTCGGGCCCAGCAGAAAATTGGGACCAAAATTGATCAGGCTCATTTGACACTAACTCAGTCTGAATTTAGAGAGAAGTGTGAACTGTAACCTATGGTCAAAGGTGGGTTCAGTTTCCTCTTCACAAGCACATGCTTTCGTATGTGATAGGAACTCCTCTAGTGACGAGTTGCTAATTAGACATCTTTGGAAAAGATGGATGGATCAGACTGATTTGCAGACAGCATTCTCATTGCAGCCTGCTAATGGGCGCTTCCAAGGTGCTGGTGAGGAATCCAGGAGAGCATAAGCCAACGCGGAAGCAGGCACAGCTCATGGACTGTGCTCACCAAAGCAAGTCTGCCCCTTAAGACACCTGCGATCTCCATCGCAGCAGTGATTTCCGAAGTTGCCTGGGTGACAGACTGACCACTTACGCAAGGCCCCAGGGGCCTGGGGCTATTACCTCCTTCTTGGAGGCAAACTCTGTTAGTGGCTAAGTGCTCTCTGCGGACACAGAGGGCCCACCTGCAGAAGAACGTGTGGACCCTGGACCCAGCCCGGTGCTGGTGTCTGTAGCAGGAAGGGAGATGGGATTTCCAGGGCCCCCTCCAGAGTGAGCTGTTAGGAGAATATTCACATGTTATAAAAAGGTCAATTAGCAGGTGGCGCTACACGTTTCAAAAGGATTCATTCAACATACTTATTGGGTCTGAGGAAAAGACGAAAAGCCACTAAACTTCCCCAAGCTTCTAGAAGATGCCATGCTCTGTGACATCTACTACCAGGATTCAGAGATAAATAGGACAAAGCCAGAGCCCTCAGAATGGACCCCAGCTGGGGGTGCGGGGGGAGAGTGACAAGCACAGCAGTGGCAAGATGAAGATGTTACGCACAGCGCTGGTGACAAGAGAAGCACCACTGAGCCCCTGGGGGGTAGGGGTGTCTCACAGAGGCGATGCTTAATAATGACATTTACCGATCACTCCTGTGGCCCAGGCACCCAGATAAGCACTGTTACGACATCGTTTCATTTAATTCCACCAACAAGATATGATTATCTGCATTTTACAGACATGGAAACAGGCTTTGTTTGTGAGATTCAGCAGAAGATTATGGTCCTACACTAAGTGTGCATGCACGCACGCGCATATATGCATCTACAGCATTGCAGCTGCCTGAGGGGACTCCTCACTCCTATGGGCCCCGTCCAAACTCCTGCAAAGCCCTAGCGGTATGGTCATACATTTTGATGAAATGTACAGAATTAACAGATCTTAGGCGTGATCAGTTAGGACCATTGTCCCTTTCCACTCTGTTTTTTCCTCTGTCACAATTCCCTTCATGCTGAGGGTGTTGAGTGGTTAGGACAGTTGTGGCATCTGGCTAATGAGAGGCTGCATTTTGGACCCATTTGTTTTGGGTTTAGTGGGATCTATCTATAGGGATTTTAGTCACCTTTGTGTGTAGTTAAGTTACTACTGGCCACCGTGACGTAGTAACAGCTTCCAGGAATCCCCCTCCTGCCCACCATACCAGCCCACTGGGTGTGGCATTGTGAAGTGCAGAGCCGGGTGGTACAGTGATATGAATGGGTCCCACGGCATCCAACGCCCATGTGGGTCGCGGAGGAGAAACGAGGTGTGAAATGTACATAGCCAGACGCCAGTGTGTGGAAAATTCTTCCAATCGTTACACTAGAAGATGCAGTTTCCACTGATGCCTAGTCAAAACAGACCTTTCCTCCTTGCAGAAATCGGTTAGTGTGTATGTACATTGATACATTTGTACCATCATGTACCATCGCTTCTTTTGTTTTCTGAATGGAGTCTTGCAAAAGAGAATATATCAGAATTCCTGACTTTGTAGGCCACCCGCATGTAACAGTCGTGCACACGATGGTTCCACCTGTGTTTGATGCATCCCAATTCTCAATAATATCTTTTTTGATCAACCAGGTAAGACAAAAGGCTGAATTATATTTCTATTCACTCTTTAGAAAATTACATCACAAAATTGTTATCCTCTGAAGACACAATCATAGAGTATGAAGCCATAAAAGGTAGGAAGAAAGTATTAGAGAGGTGGCTCAAGCAGCTAATTAATAAAAACTTTATTTTTCTGGATATTGTGTTTGCAATATGTGTCAGCCAGTTTTCAATGTAGTCTGTTGTAACAATTTCTCATTTTTTCTCACGTTTTTCTCATTCTCATTTTTTTCTCACATTTGCACTTAATTTTGTATTTGTTCCTTTGTATTCTTTTTCCTAATGGGGAATCCCCAGAAGGACATAAGTTTCAGACTCATCTCCGCCTGCTGGGGGAAGGTGTCCTTCTGGTGATGTCACCAGCGCTATTGACACATTAGACTCTCCTGAGGCCTCCTCCCTCCTCCCTTCCTCTGGTGACAAAATCACCTCACACTAACAATTCCACCTCGTACTTTTTCCTTAAGACTAGCGGTTTTTGAACTAGCGTCTCCCCAGCCGTGAGCCACAGATTTGATAACTACTCTCCAGACACACAGAGCGGTGAATTAGCCAGTGGAGCAGAGCATCTTCCCTCATCACTCCTGTTTCGCTCACCCCACCCCTGTGAATGAGCTCAGAAGCGTCATGTGCTCCCAAGAAGAGATATTTTCATGCAACCCTTTCAGCCCAGATTCCACCTTGGCATTTGTATGTTTGCTCCTGAGTGGCAGGAAGAGAAGCCAGTTTCTCTGGGTCTTGGTGACAGTCCCTGGGTCTGTCTGCTTTAGCAAAGCTGGATTAAGTGCCTCCTTGTGCCAGGCACTCAGCGAGATTTAGAAACTCAGAGATGAGTCTTAAACCCACAGCTCTAAGTCTTGTGGGGAGAAGCCCATGTCCTTATACTGTGACAAGGGGGCTGAGTCCAGAGAAGTGCCCTGCACTCAACCTGAGAGGTCAAGGAAGGCCTCCTGGAAGAACTTACACCTGAACTGGGTCTTAGACGCCAGGTGGGGAAAGGCGGCCATTGGTAGCATCCCAGTTATTCAATTAAACTCCTATATAGGTGCTGCTGTGGAAGCATTTTGCAGATGTGATAGAAGTCCCTAATCAGTTGACCTTAAACAAAAGGGAGATCCTACTGGGTGGGTCTAATCAGCAAAGCATTTTCAAAGAGGGCTTAGGCCTTCCTTAAGCTCAGAGACTTCAAACAGCCATTGGGTCTGCAATTCCTCCCCCAGCTCCCCACTTCCCCCATCTTCCCTCCCGACTGTCACTTGCGGACAATAAATTTCGCCTCATGCCTGGGGGATTCCAGCCTGCTCGTGATCTTGGCTTCCCTGCCCTACAGAGCTTGCATTTACTTATCCTCCACAATTGCATAAATTGATCTATTATAATAAATCAATATATAGACAATAAATCTATTACTTGTCTATCTCTTATTTGGTTCTGCTTCTCTGAACCCTGACTGATAAAGATGATGATGATGATATAATGATAATAATATTAGCAAATCATACTGATTGAGAATTTATCATGAGCCAGACATGACGCTTACACTTCTCAGGCATTATTCTCACTTATTCTGCTCAGTAACTCTGTTAGATAGGTGCTAGTATTACCCCCTTTTACAGATGAGGAAACTGAGGCACAGAGAGGTTGAGCACCTTATCATATAGCCAGTAGGTGTCAGAGCCAGGATTGTCATCCATCTCCCCTGGGCTTCGCGCCATGTGATGGGGAAAGAAGCAGGTCCTGCCATGCAGTGTTTAGAGCGGGCAGTGATCAGCAATGAGGAGGGAGAAGCGCTAGGATCTTAGTAGGAGCTCTAACTGCCCCGTGTGCCAGCCTGTTTTCCCCTTGAGAGTGGAGTAGGCGGGAAGAATCCTCATATAGAGAACAGAGAACATAGAATGTCAGAAGGAAGGCACTCCGAGATCTGTTAGTCCATTTCCCACTGGACAGATGAGCAAACTGAGGCCCTGCAAAGGTATGAGGAGCCTCAGGGTGGTAATAGGCTATCAGGTTGGTAACGTCACATGCAGCAGGTCCTTTGGATGCAGAATCCTCACCAGGACCCTGCCCTTCATGGTACAGGGAGACTCTTCTAGGGAGATCCTGTTATGTCAGGAACTAGGTAACCTCTGGTGGGTTCCCACAAGGCCCTGCCCACTAAAAAATTCAGTAGTGTAGCCAAGGGTTAGGCTGAGGTTTGGGGAGGAGACAGATTTGAAGCTTTAACCTTTGGCATTTCCCAGGCAGGAAGGAGTGAGTCTCCAAATCTCGTATATAACAACACAGTTACAGCAAGGCTGAGGGGGTGGCGTTATGCTTTGGCTCAGATGTGTACCTGATTGTACCAATGGCAAGGAGGGAGTTATGGCATCCAAGCAGATAATGGTAATACTGGTGGTACTAATAATAATCCTTTCATAGGTTAAAACGACTTTTCACATATGTTTCACAGGGCATCTTTCATCACTTCTTTTCACAAATGGGAAAATGAAGGGTTGTTAAGGGATGGGTTCTAGGTCACACGGCTAGTTTTTTTTTTTTTTTTTTTTTTTTTTTTTTTTTGGAGGTGCTGCAAGGCTTGTGGGATCTTAGTTCCCCAACCAGGGATCGAACCTGGGCCCTCGACCGTGAAAGCACAGAGTCCTAACCACTGGACTGCCAGGGAATTCCCCTCACACAACTAGGAGTGATGGAGCAGGTCCTGGCCTCAGACCTCCCTTGACCCCATTCTTCATTGTCCTTTGCTGCCTCCTGCTTTTTAAGTGCTCTACACAGGTCTCTGGGCCAGGGCCATGGTCCCCATCCCCTCCACTCCCTGCTTCCATTTTGCTTTGAGAACAACAGAATACTACAGAGGTGGGGAGTGGCTAGAAGACCAGCCAACTTCCAGGCTGCGAGATGGTGGTGAGTTTGCACCAGTTGCAGTCAAAATCATGGAGATTAATTACACTCAACCCAAGAAATGGGCTTTTAGGTGCTGTCAGTCAGAAGTAAATATTTTGAAGTCAAAAACTGAAAAATGTCACAACTGGTGTTTTGAATTCATAGATATATTGGGTGCCTTGTAACACCTTTATATTTTCCATTTAGAGAAAAGAAAATACCTCTCTTTAAAAATCACAGGGGCTTAGGAAACACTCATGCTGTGTTGTGGTTTTGAGTTGCGTAGGTGCCATGGGTCGGGCCGTTGGTGTGTAACCTACACAGAGGCAAAGGCGTCTGCTAGGAGCTTCTGTATGATGGAGTGCAAAGGTCATGGGCTCAAAGACATGACTCCAAGGCCTTCCTCTTCCCAGCTCCGTGACCTTGGGCAAATTCATCCCCACTCACCTGTTCCTTCATCTGTAGGAGGGGATCTGGATCAACAACCTCTCTTAGCTGTTGGGACTAAATGACATAATGCACATTCATTAACTGCCCAGAACTGGGCTTTGACAAGAGGGGAGGTTTTTAATTCCACCCATGGTCTTTGAAGCAACTCATAAAATGCTTTTCAAACAGTAAGTGTTACAAGGTTTTTGTGAAAATAATGAATAAAAAATGAGGGGGAGCCTTAAATTGAAATGTTAATGCTCTTACCCTGACCCTAAAATCTCTCCAGCCTATTTTAGTTTTTGCTGGGCAAGAAATATCTACAGTGATCCATGGGTTTTTCTAATCAAATAGCCATGTACATATAGCATCCGTTGACAGGGGTAATCATGACAACTACGTGTAAAGCACTTTTCGAAATTTTTGTTGGCATTGTTTCATTTTATTCCTCAATAATGCAGTGAAGTGCTGATTCTATCACTGCTGTTGCTTCTGCTTCCACTGCTGCTACCTGTTCGCATTTACTGGAGGTCTGCCGCGGGCCAATGACTGTGCTGAGTGCCATGCTTCATCCCTGGTGGATCCCTATGACGTAGGCTATTAATAGCATTTTGTGTGTGAGAAAACCAAGGCTGAGTGGGTCAAAAAACAAAACAAAACAAACAAAAACGCTTGCTCCAAAGTCACACAGTCAGTCAGTGGCAGAGCCAAGACTCACATCGGAGCCAGCCTGATGGTAGCGGCTGTCACAAAGCAATTGTCGTTATCTCATTATTCAGATGAGGAAACACACCAAGAGACTTTGCAGTTCCAATGACCTGTCTTGTATGGGGTAGAATCTGGACCCAAATCCATGTAGTCTTGCTTCAAATTCTAAGCTGCTCCCACCACATCTGTCTGGATGTGGTCTCCCAATTTGGTGATGGTGAGAAGGAGGCCGTAGTTAGTCTGCCTCTACTGGATGCGTCTATCTGCCAGGCATGTGCTAAGCATCTAATCAACTTTGTCATTCCATCGGCCCAAAACACAAAGATATGTGTGCTCATAAAAAGAGGCTCAAGGGTTCAGTATCCAAAAGGTAAATGGCAGTTATCTCCAGGCGGTAGGATTTTAGATTATTATTATTTTTTTATTATTACTATTGTTATTTTCTTCCTCGTAATTTTCACATGACTTTTTGAAAACAAATAAAGACAATGACACTTAAAAGCATAAAGCCCAAAACTACGCTTTGTTGGAGGTGTTACTGATCCCTACTTTCCAGCTGAGGAAATTGAGGCCAAGAGATGGGAGGACGTGGTCTGTTCAGAATTAACCTCAAAGATCCTGCTCATCCGTTCCACTGAGCCACGTCCTGGGAGCCCCAATCTGCCCAGGGCAGGAGAGCGATGTCCTGGGTGGTTTTACAATATCTCCCATGACAAGGGCATGGCTCCTCCTACCTTAAATCAGAGCCTGGATTCACATGGCAGTGGGGCCCTGGGTGTTCCTACAGCAAGGTTAGGCACGGCAGTTCACGGGGATGTTTCCAGGCAGATGTGAGGGCAAGTGGAGCTGAGAAAGCCTCTGAGATGATGGGGGAAACACCTGGTGTGACCAGCACAGAGTATGCAGAGAGCGGGATGAGGTCTCCTACAGGCTCAGGGAGAATGAAATGAGACAGCAATGCAAAGTTGCTTGGGGAATAGGTTAGGAGGTCCATTTGCATCTTGCTACCTTGATGTATATACGTTATAGATTTATCTTATAATTGCTGTTGTCATGACTTCAGATTTATGTCTAATTTGCTCGGTCCATGATTGATCATTAGTAAACAAACATGCATCTTGGTGGGAAGCTCTGTTCTGTGTACAGGGTTATGGATGGAGTCATTCACTCACCCAATGGATATTTTATTCTGATAAATGCTAACTGCCACTCAGAGTGCCTGACCAAGGTAATTTGCTGAGGCATGAGTTTGCGTTTTCCTGGTTCTACTTGCCTGCAGACAGGAGGCTACTTGGGAGACTGGGCTTTGGGTATGCTTTTTCTGCTCTGACTGAGTTTGTGTTCCCGGCCTCTGGGAACACTGCTCAGTGCTTGCAACAGGGAACGAGGTCAGGGTTTTCTCAATCACATTTTAGTAGCTGCCTCCTAATCTCAGTGCTCAGCGTGCGAGCATCTCTCACCCACAGGCTGGCTAAGCAGGGGCATAGAGGCCAAGGAGAGAGAGAGAACCCAAAAGAAGGGGAAATCGCAGCGTGCAAAGGAAGAGAAGCAAAGGTATGGTAGAAGGTGGCAGTTAAGGAGATGGAAGCTGGGCTGGAGGGGCAGACGGGTGACAGAGCGGGAAGACAAGATGTGGGTTTTCTCAGGGCAGGAGAGAAGAAAATGAAGTGAGAAAAGGACAAGAGGGGGTAGAGGATTAGAGGTGAGGCGGGAAGAGAAGGAACTAGGTCTTGGAACAAAAATTGAAGAGTGAAAGAAAGTTGGGGCAGAAGGAGAAAGGAGCTGAGAAAAACAGGCTAAGTTAATAGTGTAGAAAGAATCCCTAGAGGAGGGGTCCAGGCAGGAGTTTTGGGCTCAGGGAACATCGCAGAGGAGAAGGGAAGAGATTATCTGGTCCCCACTGGCTGCGCCAGCCTGCACAGATTTTCCGAAGGGAGGAGGTGTTACGTGTCAAAATATTCAGCGCTGACGCGTGAATTAACAGGGATCAATGTGTGTTTAAGAAATCTTGATGGGACACCCCAAAGCACAAATCAAAGCCATCAAGCAGATCAGACTGTTCATGCAATTAACACACATCCAGCACCTGGCGGCCCTGACGGGCAACGAGGTTGGGTTTGTTTGCTTATTCACTTGTCTGTCTGTGTGCTCCGAAGGCAGTGGAAGAAATCGTCTTCAGGAATGTGCTGTGGGCTCTGCTTAAAGGTCATCACATCCCTGGTTTTCAGCAATCCTACAAAGAGCTCATTCGCGGCTCCCTTTCAGCAGCAAAGCCGCCAGCTCTCTCCGCTGTTTGCAAGGGCTGGGAGGCAAACCAGCCCAGGGATGAGAGGACTGAGCCTGGCACAGCTATGGGTCCTGGAGACATCATCAGGCTGCTTCCTGAGCAGACCGATCCCAGAGGGAGGGAGCTGGGGCTGGGCGGGTCTCAGTGAGACCCGGAAACTCTGTGCCCTTGGAACTGCACCCTTTCTTTCTCTTCTTTCGTCTTTTTTTTTTTTGCAAAATTTTATTGGCGTATAGTTGATTTACAATACTGTGTTAGTTTCAGATGTACAGCAAAGTGAATCAGTTATTCAAATACATCTAACTGCTCTTTTTAAAATTCTTTTCCCATATAGACCATTACAGAGTATGGAGTAGAGTTCCCTGTGCTATTATACAGTAGGTGCTTATTAGTGGACTATTTTATATATAGTAGTGTGTATATGTCAATCCCTATTTTCCAGTTTATCCCTCCCCGCCTCTTATCCCCTGGTACCCATGTTTGTTTTCTGTATCTGTAACTCTGTTTCTGGAAGAAAGGGTGCAGTTCCCTCACCAGATCAGCAAGGGAACAGCGCCCTTTCTTCCAGGGCTCGTGCCTGGATTTCTACCAAGAGGTCCCAGTGGGACAGGAGTTCTGCCCTGAACCCCAACACATTTGACAAACACCTTGACTTCTACTTAGTTCTTTCTGCTCCTCCTTCTTTGCGGGTGAACTTGTCCCCTGTACCCCCAGGCCTAGGTTAGAGCCTTTGTTTAACTCAGAGCCATATATGTGTATTCCTCCCTCCCTCCCTCCCTCTTTCCTCCCTGACTTCCTTCCTTTCACAGGACACAATTATTTATTGAATGTTAACCGTGTACCAGGGACTAGTTGAGCTTTCATTCTAGTTGGGGGAAATATCTTTAAAAAATAAAACCTATAGAATGTTAGATGGTGATAAATATCAAGGAGGAAAATAAAGGAAAGAGGAGGCTAAGAAGCATCATTGTGCGTATACGGACAGGTGCTGCTTGGTGGCTACAATGTGAGCATCCCCACAGGCACAGAGAAATAAGGGACCCACCCCTTCCTGCAGGTCGGACCTCTTGGAGTGTGTCACGCTGGCCACCTGCCTCGGTTGGTTCCACAAACTCCTGAAACACTTCATTTTCTGCTTTTGCCCCTTTCCAAACTGTCGGCCTACTGCAGGGGTCCTGGGGTGCCATTGGGTGAGGTGGCCTGGTACCTCTGCTCTGGTGTGAGTCAAAAAAAAGTCACCCTGCTAGTCTCAGGGTGACCACGGCTGCCGTATATGATTGTATAGGTTGTGTAGTGGACAACTCGAAAGAATGTTCTTTCCATAGACTATAGTGTGAATGACGCTCCCTAGGGTTGGGCAGTGCACAACCTGCACAGCCGATCATGGCAGCCCATCTGGGTCCGCACAAACACTGGGCGACCACACTGTGGTCGGACTCGGCATGAAAGAGGGCATTGAGCAAACAGCTTCTACTCTAGAACTGGCTGACACCAGGGCCTCCCAATGGCTGGTGTCACTTGTCCTCTCCACTCAGATGTCCTGGACTCTGATCCACGCTCACGGAGACCTTTGTGACATGCCTGCCCCTTCTGTCCTCAGCTGGCTCTCTATGCTCTATTGCCTGCTTCACCTGGGCTGACTCCATGACCTCTTCAGCCTCATTTGCATCTCAGGCCTTGACCCCTGTCTGTCTCCCTGGTTACACTTACTCCCTGGCCAGACCCTGCCAAGCTCCTAAACTGGAACATTCTGTCAGCTTTGCCTTGCTGCTGCCATGCCCTGGGGAAGCTCCGTTCAAAGCGCACCACTCCCTTTGCACATTGGGATTTGCAGGGTATCAGCTCTTCTCCAAGCAGGATCCATCACACCTCCAGGAGGAGGGAGTCGCTTTGGGGGCCAAGGTCTGTCTGACTGCAAAGCTTTTGTGCTTTTCACTTTGCATCATTGCCTCCTTCGGTGTGTACAGATTCCCAGCACAGCTTGCCCAAGAAACAGACACCGATTCCCTACAGAAAAGATGGGAAACAACTCCAGCTGCCTTATCCAATTCCAGGGGGACAGGCATGTTAGAAAAGGTATCTCTTCAACTTCCCGGACAATGGGAATTACAAGAGGTATTTGTTAAACATGCAAATTCCAGGGACCACTCACATCCACAATGTCAGAATTCTGGGGAGACAATCCTGGAAATGATGTCCTTAAAACACATGCCAAGCATTATTCACAATAGCCAGGACGTGGGAGTAACCTAAATGTCCATCAAGAGAGGAATGGATAAAGAATATGCGGTGCATATATACAGTGGAATATTACTCAGCCATAAAAAGGAACGAAATTGGGTCATTTGTAGAGATGTGGATGGACCTAGAGAGTGTCACAGAGTGAAGTAAGTCAGAAAGAGAAAAGCAAATATTGTATAATAACACATATTTGTAGAATCTAGAAAAATGGTATAGATGATCCTATGCACAAAGCAGAAATAGAGACACAGACGTAGAGAACAAATGCATGGATACCAAGAGGGAAAGGGGTGGGGTGGGAGGAATTGGGAGACTGGGGTTGACACATATACATTATTGATACTACATATACTATAGACAACTGATGGGAACATACTGTATAGCACAGGGAACTCTACCTAATGCACTGCGGTAACCTAAATGGGACAGAAGTCCAAAATGAAGGGGATATCTGTGTGTGTATGGCTGATTCATTTTGTTGTGCAGTGGAGGCTAATACAACATCGTAAAGCAACCATACTCCAATAAAAATTAATTTTAAAAAATCCACACACATTCCGGGTGACTCTTGCTCTCATGAAATTTTAGGAAACTTTGCGGGGAGGACAATAACAATAGTGGACATTATTGAACCTCATATTTATCTCATGCCAAGAATTGTTCCAAGTGCTTTCCATAATATGCATTTTTTAATTTTGCAAACACCTTCTTGGGATATGCATTTTTATTCCCACCGTACGGATGCGGAAGGGAAGCGCAGAGCAGTCAAGAAACTTTCTCAAGGTTATACAGCTAACTTGGTCTGACTCCAGAAGCTGCCCTTTAACTACCATGCTGTACTGTCTCTCAAAGAAAAGGATCTCTTCCGTCAACTTCCTACACAGAAAGAATGAGCGATGGCCTAAGTGGTGAGATGAAAAAACCTTTGAGGAAAGGACATTTGCAATACACTAACCGTGGCTTAGAATTCTATTTCATCAGCAAGTTTTGATGTCTATCAAAATCTGGCCCAAAGGACTACACTTGAAGCTGATCTCATTCATTTAAGATCTGATGAAGGAAGGAGTCAGTGACAGATTTTCTCGGGGGAAATAAAGAGAGAAGAAAAATGAGAATCCATCACCTGCTTGGAGGGAGAGGTAGCCATCAAGCGAGAAGATGTGCCACATTTCAGGGGGAGGTACTGGGACTAAATCAGACCACCTGCCTCTGTTCTGGCAGCACCAGCTCTGCTCTCTGCAGCCCCAGCTCCTAAACACTCTGCTTGACTTCCTGATCCAACACAATCCATCCTTCCTTCCAACCCCCCACTTTGTCACTTTTTATGACATTTATTTTTTCCACTTGTTTCCACATGTACATGTGTTTTTTTCCTCCTACTTCTCACTCAGACTTTAAACTTCAAGACTGAGACAAAGTCATGTGTCTCTCTGCATCCGCACAGTGCTCAGAACATTCCCTGCTCCATGAAGATGCTTGGTAAATGTTTCACAAATAAGTGCACAGATGGGTGCCTGGGATGCCCTATGATACCGTCACAGACTTCAGAGTCCTGAGGAAGCTGCTTGAGAACAGTGCTTCTCAACACTTAACAGGCAAAGCAATAACCTGGGGATGTGGTTAAAATGTCAAGCCTGGTTCAGAAGGTCTGGGGTAGGGCTAGAGAGGGTGCACTTCTAACAAGCTCTCAGGTGATGCTGAAGCTGCTAGTTCAGCAGCACACTCTGAGTAGCATGGCTTTAGATTATCACTTTCCTCTTATTTCATGGGCTGCCTCTTGATGATCTGATAGTTCAGAAGAAGAGAGCTGGGGGCCGGCTTTACTTCTCCTGAGATGCTTTCTTCTGTGCTTGAACTGGGCCAGGCTACCTAAGTCAATATTCTTATATGGACTGGGCACTGATTTAAAAAGCACTAAATGTGGTTCAATTCAATTCAATTCAACTCCTTGCCACACGTTGAAGTCCCTGTTTGCCTCATGGTTTTAGCCATTTATATGATGACCATACCTGTCATCACACCCTCTCACACATTTCTGCCCTTCAAATATTAATCCTCCCACCAGCATATCCACGGGTGGGATAATTAAAGTGCTTCCACTGTATTTTTTTTTAACATATGCTCTGCCTCTTTGGGTTGAAAGCAGTCCCAACCCGCCTAAGCCGAATGGCTACCTTCCTGCCTTCCCGGATACATCTGGGGATTCTGACTTGTTCTGCTTCTGTTACTCCTTAAATGATTCCCCAGTTCTGATGCCACCACTGGATGCAGATAATGAATCAGGAAACTTCTAGCTGGAGTTTATTAAAAACATTGCAGGGACTGGTTATGATGGAGAGCAACAGAATTGGTGCTCTCATCATCTGAAATTCTGAGAACCAGGTTGTACACCATCATTTATACTCTCTGCCTGCTTAATTCCATTTTTCCACTCTTTCAGGCCAAAGATGGTATCTGTACAGCACCCGTTCTGGCACCAAATGGTTACTCTTTCTGGACGTTCCCTCTTCCTAAATCTTCCCTGTGAAGGAGAAATGGTCACTGTTCTATAAATAAAACACATTGGCTTTAGGGTGTTTTGGGTGATCCCATGCTCACCAAAGATGAGACTGAGCTTTTCATGGGGTCACAATTCTGAACTTTCTAGACCCACACACTGCACAAAGGACTTGAAGCTGATCATGCAGATATACCGATGTAATGAAAAGATGAAATACAGGCTTGGGGGAAGACTGAGTCAAAGGAGAAAGTTAAAACAGGCATACAAATCAAAGCTTCCTAAATAGTTTTTGAAAGGAAATGAAAAACTTGGCTCTGAGGTTCCTGGTGGCCAAAGCATAAAGGGTAATAGAGTCAGTTGCATTATTAGCATTGGAAAATGCACGCCATCTCCCAGTTAACAGCAGTCCTCTTGGTGTTTAGGTCTGAAATCAGTTTATCCCATGAGTATTCATGATGGGCATGTGGGATGTGGTATAGTATAACAAACTACATCCTTTCCAACCTCTCCACAAGATGCGTAATCCCTTTTTGTAAGACATTTTGTCCAATGCAAGTCAAGAGCAGATGTTCAAGGACGGCTCAGATAAAGCGAATTGTTAACTCGGATTGAGAGGAGAGGTGAGTAAACTAAAATTTCAAAGAGGCATGTGCGGGGGGCTTCCCTGGTGGCGCAGTGGTTGAGAGTCGGCCTGCGGATACAGGGGACACGGGTTCGTGCCCCGGTCCGGGAGGATCCCACATGCCGCGGAGCGGCTGGGCCCGTGAGCCATGGCCGCTGAGCCTGCGCGTCCGGAGCCTGTGCTCCGCAACGGGAGAGGCCACAGCAGTGAGAGGCCCGTGTACCACAAAAAATAAATAAATAAATAAATAAATAAATAAAATTAAAAAAATAAAGAGGCATGTACGGCTTGACAAAATATTAAATGTTATAATACAATTTTATATTTGTTCAATGAAAAGAGACTATTGTCTGCACAGTACAAATTACATAAAGTGAAACCCAGTAAAATCAGTGTAGGCAGTGAAGTACGGTCAAAGGGCGTCCTTGTGCTTTGTCTTTGCTTTTGCATCAAGTTCAACTAAAACATGGGGTGAGACACATGGGCGGGTTTGGGGTCAACTAGACATGGATTCAAACCCCAGGTCTACCACTGATTATGTGAGGGACCCTGGAAAGTACACAACATCTTTAAGCTTTAATCTTCAGTAAAAATATTTATATATATATATAATTTATATATAATTTATATATATAAATATATATAAAATTGACATGAGGATTAAAGGATATGATACATTGGAGATGCTCAGCTCACTGTCTGACACACTATGCACTCAATAAACAGCGGCTCTTCCACTGATATTATCCAGAACTGCATTGTCCAATATGATATCTACTAGCTACATATGGCTATTTAAGTTTAAATTAACTAAAAGCCGATAAAATCTAACATTTAGCTTCTCGTCTGCAAGTGCTCAATAGCCTCATGTGTTCTGGACAGCACAGACATCGAGCATTTCCAACATCACGGAAAGTCCTGTTGGACAGAGCTGATCTGGAGGGATGTAGGAACCACATATTATTCAAATGATTCTTCAAAACAGCATTTTTTTCAGGCTATCTTCCAGGCAAAAATTAGACAATTGATAGTTCTTTGGAAAAGGCCTGGAGGGCAGGTATGCATTTTGATTTCCTGAGCAAATCAGATCTCTAGCCTTTAAAAACTAAGTAAATATGAAGTTTGAGAACACTGGAGAGATAGGCTTTCTAAATTGCCAGCCACCCGGCCCACACAGAAGGTGAACCAAGGGTCCATCTCTAAGCAGCGTGAGGAATTTTCTCCGAAAAGTGTCCCGAGCCCATTTCAATTACAGGAATACATAAAGTGTCAGCTCCCCAGTTTTCCCTGAACTGTTCCCCAATCTTTTGCTCTTTTCCTG
Organism: Lipotes vexillifer; assembly: GCF_000442215.2. NCBI lineage: Eukaryota > Metazoa > Chordata > Mammalia > Artiodactyla > Lipotidae > Lipotes > Lipotes vexillifer. The sequence goes on along the minus strand of NW_006772762.1, from coordinate 320,687 downwards.
ATTTGAAATAGTAACTCCTTCAGTCAGGAGATCTTCTAGAAACAGAAGGAGAAACAAAGAAAACAGTTAAATGAAAACCTAGCACTTGTCTGCTGTTGGTCTAGGGGTCAGGGACATGCAGCTGTTGACCCTTCAGTGTCCATGCTCAATGCTTCTGACAGTTTCCCTTCTCGTCCTGGGCTCTTCTGTGAGGGATGGGAGTGAAGGGCAGGCAACTCCATAATGAATCCTCAGCCCCTTGAAGAAACTCCAGCGAAGAACTGGAGGCACACCGACAGCCTCATGCTTCTTCCTTGACCTTGTTTTCAAGGTCAAGGTCAAAGTAAATCTTGACCAAAGTAAAAGAAATCTTCAGTGCAAGCACCGCCTTTGGATAACTGGTAAACCTCTCTCTCTTTCGTGCATCTACATAAGTTGGTCCTTTGTTCTCAGTGACGAGGATATGCTGAAGGAAAAGGAAGTTATCCTGAGGGTCTAGAGTCCTTCAGCTTGGCTAACAGAGAAACTCTGGTTGGTAATTGTACACAGGAATTTCTAAGCACTCCACATCTCTGATCTCTACTTTTAACCCTAACCCTAACCCTAACTAACCCTAACCCGAACGCTGAAAACATTAGGGTAAAGAGAGGAAACCTGTGTAACTAAAAATTAGACATAAACGCAATTCCAGCTTTCCATGCATAAGTAAAGCCAGGCTGTTTCCCTCTGTGTACGTGTGTGGTGGAAGGAGGGAGGGTGGGCGGGTCTATATGAATATGGATTCCCACATCTTAGATTTTCCCAAACGGGGATGCAGTTGCAGTATGACATATGGCCAGAGAGCTACAAGCATGTACCCCAGGGCGTGGCAGTTCACTGTGGTTGATGAAGCAGACACCTAATTTTACTCCTAGAAGATGAAATCATTGAAATAAGGATATGAAAGCCCTGGCCAAGGCTGACACAGTTTTTGTTTGTTTGTTTGTTTAAAGGCTTCGGCTTCAAATTTATCACAAGAACAGAAATCTGTTTTCTCTGGCAGAAAATTCATTTCACCCACAAAATCCATATTTCCCTCGCCTGCTTTCCATTCAGACAAGCAAGCCGTAGCAAGATAAATGTGTCCTCCAATTCACCAGCAGTAAGAAAGATAAAGGCTTGGAAACTCCACAAGTACGTTCTCCTAATTATCATAACTGGCATTTTTTTAATTTGGCAAACCATCTATTCAGATTAAACTACAGCCCAGGAGCCTTTTATTTGAAGATTACCAGTGTGAGGTGGAAAGGTAGCTCAACTGTGTGATTTCCACAGCTTTAATAGCCCAAAGAGAAGCATTGAAAGAGATCCCAGTATTTGCATGTGAGTGATTTTTGTGAGGGGAGATCTAAAAATACTCATAGCAGCCTCCCTCCCTGTCGTCTCCCCTCGAAGTCAGGCCCAGACCTTTCCCTATTTAAACAGCCAGAAAGATGTGTCAGAACTTGCCTGTTATTATCCGCATGTTCCAGTTTCCCCTGATACCTAAATAAACAAATGAGTCCAGCAAATGTGTCAGGAGGCTCGGGCTCTGCTTAGCATTAGGAAGATATTTACCCATTTAATAACTGTTATTTATCCAGACATTTAATTGCACCATTGTAAACACACAGGGAAACCCTTGGGGGAAGGTAACTCTGTTGCTGAGATGAGACAGATATTCAAAACCCTGCTCCTGCAGCCCAACCCCCTCCTACAAAGTGAGTCTCTGGTCTGGGATTGGAGTGAATTTCTTTTATATGTGGTAGGGACCCACCGCTTGGGTACCACAAACCCCTTGGCACGCTGCTCTGCACAGGCTTAGTATGCAGTGCATCCACAAAGGAATGAGTGAACGAGGACCGGAAGGGGAACCCAGAGAAGGAGAACGTACGGAGATCAAGGTTAAGACTCCACAAGCAAGAGCCTTTGTTCGTGACCAGGGCTTTGCTGGTGTAGAGGATGGAGGAGGCCATGCTTTAAAAGGCTGCCCATCAGTCTAGGGCCACAAGAACTCTGCAACTTTAAATCAGGCCATTATGGCAGCAGGTGCCCCAAAGAGGCACGTGATGCTCTGGGCATCATGGCAGCACTATTGAATCTGTGAGTCTCTTCTCAGCTTTGCTCCTCATTTTTTGATCTGTTCCTCCTCTCTCCGTCTCCTGGATTGGGGGGCTTTTGCTTTCAGCTCCATGTTAATCCCTGAGACCTGACAACATTCACTTTGGCCCTCCATACTCCTTCTTAGATATAATTTTGCATCTGCCTTTGCCAACCTCAGGTCCTCAGTCCATCAGATTAAGCTCTGGATCCTGGGACCCAATCCTGAGTTGATTCCCTCAACATTTTTTTCCCCTGATCCCTGTTGCCCTGGTCTGATGCTTCTGAGTTCTCTCAAGGGCCACCTTTCTTTATTATTATTATTCCTCTCTGCTTAGCTCCTTCAGATTGCTATTCCAGTGGGTCTATGTTCCTGATTTGTGATATTGACTTTGTCCCAGGAAACCCCTGCAGATGGTGGGTCAGTTCTGCCACGCCCTCTGATTGATCAGGTTCTCAGAATCCTGGTACGTGTCCCAGGTGAGAGCCTGCTTCTCAGAGAAGGGAGTTTGGTCCATAGTTTCATGGGTCACCCTTTGAACAGTAATGGGATAGTCTGACTTTCTCAGCAAAGGTTCCCATCTGCCACTCCCGACACTAGCCCCAATTTCCAAATGCCCCCACAGTGAAACCTCTCCTTGAGATCACAGGGACTGAGGTGGGTCTTAGAACACAATGAGTATCGATGTTGCCCACTGACCAATGGACCAGATGACTGGAATTCCTCTTGCGATAGCCTTCCAGTTCTTTTATGGTAAGTAAAAGTCCCAGCAGCAGATGACCTATGGCAGATACAGCACATGGGGGCCATTTGGTATCACTGGCTCATGGAATATTAAATATTCTCTACAGTCAGATAGGTTGCAAAATGCTTTTTCTGACATTCCCCTTTCAGAAAATCATGATGAACGTAAGCTTATAAAAGTCCTCACAAGGCCTGTGGGGAAGAAATCTGCCTTGCTTTGTTTCCCGGGTGCTTCCCATGCTTACCTGACCACCAAATCCATTTCTATAAAGTCACACCTACCATGTCCTAGAGCTAGTATTACCTGGAACATACTTTTCAAAAATATTGATCTTGTTCTGATTCCCTGCTCCGTCTTGCGCATATACACACACGTACACACACACGCAGATACACATACTTGCACACACTTAGCAGTCAAGAGAACCACCGTACAGACATCATTCTTCGTCTCAACCTGCTCCTTCCTAGACCCGCACTCCTTCTGTAGACACACAGCTTTCGCCTCCATTCTCACTCCCCCAGGTACCACCCCCAGGGGCACCCCAGCCCCACTGAAACACAGAGAAGTACTCATATTCACAGACACAAGAATCGGGCATGCAAATCAGGGATCGGCAAGCTTTTTCTGTAAAGGACCAGACAGTAAATGTTTTAGAATCTGCAGGCCATTTGGAGTCTGTTGCCGCTACTCAAATCTGCTGCTTTGCTTACAATACCTAAGCAAATGGGTGCAGCTGTGTTCCAACGAAACTTTATTTATGGATACCAAAATTTGAATTTGATAGAATTTTTGCATGCTACAAAACATTACTCTTCTTTTGATTTGCTTTCAACGATTTAAAAATGTAAAAGACATTCTTAGCTCATAGGCCATAGAAAAAATAGGCAGCACGCCGACTTGGCCAGTGGGCCATAGTTTGCCAACTCCTGCTTTGTACCATCAATAGATTCCTGAAAATTGGAGGAATTTTTGCCCAGAGAATTTTATTGTGACATCTAAAGAGCCTCTGCTCCTTCAAAGACACTGTGATGATTTCTTCAGCAATGCAGATCTCTCGAGTCCCAAATCTGGTGCCAAGGACGGGCCTCTGAACAGTTATGCTCTCCTCTGCCATCTCAAGGTACCTCTGCATTGAAGGCTGGCTTTCTGATTTCCCCGCATCCTGGATGGGGTCCCATGCCAAAGGAGCCTCTCTCCTTAGCCAACACAAGCCCCACCGGCTCTCTGGCTGTCAGAGATTTGGCGTCTGAGTCAGTTCTAGTTGGAAGCTTTCTGGCCACAGTTCTGCCCAAGAAGGTGTGTGCTGTAACAACAGTGACGGCATCTGCAGAACACCCAAGAAGCCAGGCTCACGTTTGCATGCTGCCACCACCCTGATAAATATCGCATCCTGAATCTGAGAACCGATTTGATTTACTGACAAGGCAGCCCTCTCTCTTCACCTGAAAGACAAAGCTGGCCGCCCTGCCCGCACATCTACTTTGCCGTGAGCCCAGAGGCAGAAGGCAACCACTGCCAGACAAGACAGCCACAGACGGCATCCCCGCTACCTTCCAGGAAAATGAGGCGATGCTCCATCGGCCCGTCATTTTCCGTACAGGATGCCATGTGCCCAGCTTGAGGGCTACTTTTCCCTATTGTTTGGGTAAGGAGCAGACCCCAGTTTGGTGTGCTTTCTGAGGAAGGTTCAGGGTGCCGAGCAGGTGGTAGGATTTAGAGGTGGATTCTGTTGAGCCAAAGGGAATGGCTTATTGTCATCAAGTCCTTTATTCATAATTCATTCAGGCAGTCAACAAATATTGGCTGTTTGGGGGCAGGCCCCATGCCAGCTGCTGCTGATGCAGAGGTGGGCGAATAGCTCAAAACTGCCCACCCTCCTGGAGTTCCCTGCCCAGGAAGGACAAGGACTTAATCCATCAGTTACAACACAAAATACCTGGAGAAGGTGCAGGATCAACCGGAGGGAGTGATTCAGCCTCTCCTTCTCTCTCTCCCTCTTTCCC
>NW_006772762.1:313368-315828 GCF_000442215.2 Lipotes vexillifer | reverse complement strand
TCTTTCCCTTCCTCCTCCCTCTCTCATTGTCCCTCCTTTTTTCCTAAACTACTAAAGCTGACTTCTAAGCTGCATCCCCACCCCACCCTGGAGCTGTGCTCCCACACCTTCCTTACACACAGCTGTTCACTAAAGCAACCTTACACTTTTTAAAAATTACAGTCTTCTAAATCAATCAAAACAAAACACACCTTCATCACCAAGTGATGGTTCAAACGACAGTAACTGCTCAACCTTATACTCTTCAACCTGCAAATCTAACCATGTCACTCCCTCACATCCCTTCAATGGATGGATGGCTGTTACACTTAGAACAAAATCTAAAGCCCTTCCAGGGCCCAGGGGCTCAGCATCTCCACCCCCATCTCTACCTTCTCCTCTTTGCTTATTATGATTTTTCCAGAACCTTCACAATGTTCTTTCTTCCTTTTCTCTCTCTAAGGGCAAGGGGTCCGGAATCAGGTGGTTGTATACAAATAAATACTGACTAATTAGCTACTACTTATTAGCTGAGTGATTTGGGGCAAGTTAGTTCACCTCTCAGTGCCTCAGTTTCCTCCTCTGTAAAATGGGCCTAATAATAGTGCCGTCTCATAGGCTTGTTGTGAAGATGAAATGAGCTAATGCACACAAAGCACTTGAAAAATGCCTGGAATGGAGGAGGTACTCAATAATGTCAGACAGTGCCACTGTCATCAGCACGCCTCATCCTTCGGCTCAAAACTTGAATGCCACTTCTTCAAAGAAGTCATCCTGGATACAATACATCCTGGATAAGGGCCCTTTTTATACGCTCTCTACAGTGGTCATTATATGACTATGTGCCTGGCTCTTGGTTTAATATCTGTCTTCTCATTACACTCTTGGTTCCATGGGGGCTGGGTCCACATCTGATTTGCTTCCTGCTATGTCTCTCTGTCCAGTGGTGTGCCTGGTACATGACAGGCATTAAATAAAAGGATGCTAACAGAATGAATAAATGAATGAAAAAGGTAGGCAAAGGATAGTCTTCCTAGAGGACATGACTCTGAGGGGGCTTTTGTAAACGTCAACAGGACTTTCCAGGGATGGTGGAGAGAGGGGGATCCGGGGGGAAAAGCAGCTAGCACCAAGGCATGTAGAGAGGACCCTCAGGGAACCATGAGTGGTGGGAGTGGGGTGAGAACTGAGATGAGTGGGATGCCCATTCCTTCATCAGCTTTCACTATCTGTGTGGTGATGAGCGTATCACTAACCTCTCTGAGCCTCTGTTTCCTCATCTGTAAAATATGGAAGATACTACTTGACCCTATCTATCGTGTTGTCTCCCTTGGCGGGGGGGCGGGGGGCGCTACAGAGATACATGTGGAGAGGGAGTCTCACACAATGATTGCTGCCACATGATACGGACTCAGCCAGTGTTAGGACCACCCCCCCTTGCCCACATTCCCTCCTCCCCTGTTGCCCTGCCCGCTGATGTCCCATCCGGAGATACAGCCCTGCTCAGATTCTGAATCAGACTTTTTCCTATTTAAATTTTTCAAAATATTCGTTCATTGATTCACTTTTTTCTGCGCCAGTCTCGTCTTACCTGACACTTCTGCAACCCTCTTTTCTCCTGTCCCGGGGGGCGAGGAACTAAGTCCCACCCCAGGATCCAGCGGCTGGCTCATGGCAGCGAAGGTCCTGAGCTTCTTCCCTTCTAATCACACTTGGAACTGAGAACCTCTCAGAGTGACCTCTGGATCCAAGTCACAGCCTCGCTTGCACCCTCCTTCCTCTGTTGGCTCTGCTTAGATTGATCTACCTCCCAGTTTAGTCCTGAATACCTGCAGGCCACTGGGGGCCTTGATCTCCAAAGCTGGTGTCCCACCCTTCCTCTATGCCTGGACCCCGGGGATAGACCCCTCTATGTGTTTAGAGCTGAATGAACTGGGGGTGGGGTGGGGAAGGACACCGGGAGATGGTGGCTGCTGGGGTACATGCCTGGACTGGGGAAGGCCCCAGTAGTGTGGTTTCCCTCGTGAGGATAAGCATCCCTTCCAGGCATCTCATGCACACACCTGGGAGAGCATGACCTAAAACCCACCCTGTCAGTGGCTGAGCCTTTGCCAGAAGCAGCCTTTAACTAAGGGAGGAAAGGGTAAGAGGGCTTGGATATAAAAAGGGACGAGCGGGCGGCTTCTCTCCTTCCCTCTTCCGTGTAAGTACGTTTATGTACCCTTTGTGCACACAGATCTCATGAGTTGACATGAGTATGGAAAATCCACATACTGAGGACTGACATCCCTCAGAAGTTTATGGAATATAGCAGGGAACCCAGCCCCAAAGTTGAAGTATGACAAGTTCACCTTGAGGGAGAAGCAGCAGCTGCCACACCATAGCAGGGGGTTGGTCGTTGACTTCATTTAGTGCTGGAGTCCCTCCCCTTCCTGCACACATACAGACATCACTAATAGATCACAGCACATGTTCCTGCTG
>NW_006772762.1:308826-313198 GCF_000442215.2 Lipotes vexillifer | reverse complement strand
TGCTGAACCTGAACTAGCTCTCAGAAGTCTTCTCAATAAAGCAAGGACTGCTCTCACGTCCACTTAGGAACTGAGTTCCTTCTGCTGATCTTACATTCCTGGGGGCGGTGGGGGGGGGTGCTGGTGGAGGGTGGCCCTGAGTAAGAAAGGACTTGAGATGTATTTTCTCCCAGCACAGACATTAACCTTAATTCTTGCAGGTGGACTAAATCTATGCATTTGGGGAAAAAATCAGTTGTACAGTCTGGGTTGTGAGATATCTTTTAAGTTCATTCATGGTTCATTAGGAGGCAGATTATGGGGCAAAGCACTGGGGATGTTCTTGGCAGTGGGCCAAACAGAGTCTTAGGATGTTTCTGGCAGGGGCATCTCTTGGCATTTCAGGGAATTTAGAGAAGGCTCTCACTGCAGAGGACAGTCTTCCCTGATGTCTCCCAAACTCTGCTGCACATTAGAATCACTTAGGGAGCTTTTAAAAATCCCAATGCCCAGGTAATACCCTGTACCAATTATCTCAGAATGTCTGGGGGTGGGTGCCAGGCATCCATAGTTTTTGAAGATCCCAAGTTTGCAGCCAAGTTTGGGAGCCACTGGTCTGGACATCATTCTACCGTAGAGTTACCCAACTCCCTTCTCCTCAAAGATGTCTTCTGAGCTCCTCTGATTCTCACAACAGCTCCATGAGGTCACTTGAACAGGTGTCATTAATCCATGGGACAGGCAGGGGAACTCAGCCCCAGAGAAGCAATGTGGTTTGTCTAAGTTCAAAGGACGTGAGTTAGTGGCCAAGTCTTGGGATCTTTTCTTTCAGAGAAGGAGATGCTGCTACAATGGCCTATAATAGAACAGGAGAAAGACAGATGTTTTCATGGAAAGAGATTATGAGGGTATACACTGATTAATATGTGGACCCTTAAATAACAGTCCCATCTTGGAGGGACAATTTCCCAAACAAACCATACATGTGCACGAGCACGCGCGCACACACCACACACACACACACACACACGCCCCAGTACAGCAATTAAGGGTACAAAAAACTTCCCTTTTTGGATTTATTTTTCCAGAATCAATGACACTCCTGTCCCACTGACTCTCCTGTCCCAGCCTAAGGACAGCCCAGGGAGCAGGGGTCCCTTTGCAGGAAGGCATCAATGAGGAAAGTGTGTAAATTGCACCCGCCTTTATGAAAGGGAATAGATTCCCATCACACTGTTTTTGCAGGCCAAGTCCACAAGGTTCAGTAACTCACATAATGAGATTATTTCAACCTGAAGGCCAATTGGAAAAGCAATTATAGACCATTACAGCCCCATTGCCCGGCCGCACGGCCCGCCTGCCTCAGCCCCTCTCTTCTGAATCTATCACCCCTGGCCCACCTCCTCAGTCTGCACGTGGAGCTGGTGAGGAGAGGCAGGGGCCTGGATCCAGGCAGACCGCAAGGATTCCCAAGAAAATCGGACGAGAGTTCACCCCTTGTAAACAAACAACTCCTAGAGAGGAAAGGATTTGAGCTCATCACATTCCTCCACGTGCCAGGCACTGTGAGAATGTTTGTGCAGGCGCTGTCTCATTTAATCCCCATTAGCTAATATTTAGTTTCTATCAGTCACCAACCCATGAATGCTAACGACATGATGTCTGTGTTTCTTCTCCTGTGCATTTGCAGACCTCATGAATAGATCATAGCACACATTCTTACTGAATCCAAATGGGGTCTTGGATTTTTCAATAAAGCAGGAGAGTCTGTTTTTACATCTGTGTCAGAACCTGATGTTCGGTCTGCTGGACTCACCCTCCCAGGAGATTTCCATTTTACTAAGGAAGAAACGAGGCTCGAGGGGTGAAGCAACTTGCCTAGGGGTGCTGGGAAGTGGTGCAGCTAGAACTCCAACCCATACTTCTAACTCCAAAGTTTATCCAGAACGGGCATTCCTAATGTCACGCTTTCTCTCCCCTCCATGCCCCTGTACGTGCTGTCTCTCTGCCAGCTTGGCTAACTTCTACTCATCCTTCAAAACCCAGTTATGGGGGCTTCCCTGGTGGCGCAGTGGTTGAGAGTCCGAACATGGGTTCGTGCCCTGGTCCGGGAAGATTCCACATGCCGCGGAGTGGCTAGGCCCGTGAGCCATGGCTGCTGGGCCTGCACGTCCGGAGCCTGTGCTCCGCAACGGAAGAGGCCACAGCAGTGAGAGGCCCGCATACCGCAAAAAATAAAATAAAAAACAACCAGTTATGGGTCACTTGCCACCTTTGTAAAGCTGCCATTACTGCCTCCCTCTAACCCCCTGAGAGTTAGGTGTCCCTTTTTCTCCATTCCTGCACTACCCTGGACACACTTCCATCGTCGTGCAGAAAGCCCTTTATTGTAAGGTTTTGTTTTGTACCAATGTGACCGGATATTGTGATGCATTAAAAGATGAATTTTTCCTCCAAGTATTTAGTGTTACTCCTGCCTTCCCACACCCTCACTGAGGGACCAGCAGGGACCAGGGCATCCTTTACCAACTGCCCTTGAGGTAGGCCTACTATGGCAACACACCATGTACTTGAGCAAACAGCCAGTTTTTGAATTTCATCACAGACTCTTGAAATCAACAAGACAATAGCTTTGAAGAAAAAGGCCATTAGAGTGTCAAGAGCATAGGTCTAGACTTAAACAGACAGAGAAGCTCTACCAGGGCTGCTTCCCACCCCACCCCACCCCCACCTGTGCATGAGCTGGATGTGGAGAGACTTGGAGCAGACAGCAAGAGAATAAGATGCTGGTGAGCATTCTGGGTAGGCCAGAGGGAACCTACGTTTGCTTCCAGAGTGAGGAGGGTTGCCCAGAAGAGTGACCAAGGTGCCCGTGTTCCTCCACATTGCTCCCGCCTGGGGAGGCGGAAGAATAGGAATGATGGCAGCCCCCGCAAGACTCCTGGGGCCCAGGGAGGCTCAGGAGAGCATCAGAAATTCCATGTGCCCCCAGAGGGATGAGGAAATGACTGAGAGAACTCCTAGGGGACTGTGAGTGAGTGTAACACAGATGGTCTAACTGATCACATTTACCTAGCAGGCAGATTCCCTTTCCTCGGAATCCTCAGGGTTTTCTACCTGGGCCCACCTGAACCTGCCGTGTTCCTCCATCACTGCACCTCTGACAAGGGACAGGCCGCCTTGGCAGGATTGGTGGGGCATTCTGGGCCCTTTCTCATCCTCAGGGCTCCAGCCTCCAGCACTCAGAAAGTAAGAGGAGGCTTCTCGTGTGCCCTATCCATTCTCTAGATGGGCTGCTGATGTCCTAGTCTGGTGCCAGGGCCAATGACATCCTTGATGGTCAGTCTCTGGAGATCTGGCACCTTGGTGTAGGATAGACAGCCTCATCCATGAGGTTCCCACCATGGGAAGCCTTCATGAGACGATGACTGTTGGATGGTCCTAGAAAGGCCTGTAGACATTGGATTGGTAGAGAAGTAGGTGGGAGAGGGGTGCAAAGAACCCAAAGGTAGACAGCAAAGAGCCCAAACTGGGGATGTTAGTGACATCCACCAGAATGGATGGAATTTATGTTTCCTAAAAGGAGAAGTCAGGCTGAGCCACTCAGCTGCAATCTCTGTCTTAGCAAAAAATGGGGTGACATCCATTGCCCAAAATGGTCCTCTACCCCACTCACTGAAAAACAAAACAAAACAAAACCCAGTCCCAGAGTGCCAACATTAAGCCAGGTTTTGAAAAAAAGGTAGCCCTCTTAGCCAGTGATAAGGTGATGGAAGTGAAAGACGATTTGACACGTGACATTAGCATGCTCCATATTCTGTATTTTCACGAGTAGTCAACTCCTGAGAACAGCTGCTTTACTCTATGACCACAACGTTCAGCGAACCCATTGGTTTCTAAGGTTAAACGGGTGGTCGGGCATAGTTGGGGAAGAAAGATGGCGGCCTCTGTGGGGCATTCTCTTGGCCACCCTTCAGCTCCCAATCCTAGCCTCACCTTTGGCTCAGATATGGATGGATTCACAGAGCACGCTCAGGGGGGCCTGTGGCTGGCACAGAATGGGGACTTGAGTGGAGAAATTAAAGTTTTCAGTCTCGGAATCCAGACTCTTCTCTCCTCTACCCAGGGGTAGGAGAGCAGTGGGATGGGGGTTTCACTGCAGTCGCGGCTCCATTCTTTCCTCCCAGAAGATACCACCTTTTAAGGTCCTGAGACTACGGTCCCTACAACCCCATCATACACCCAGATTCCTCCATGGGAAGCAGAGAAGAAAAAAGGTCAGCAGAGACTACTTGCCAGCATGACTAAAATGACATTTTATGCAAGCAATAGTGTGTATGCATGTGTGCACACACGTAGTACAGGGAAAGAAGCAGAGATCTAAAACATCCCA
>NW_006772762.1:285444-308778 GCF_000442215.2 Lipotes vexillifer | reverse complement strand
GTACAGGGAAAGAGGCAGAGATCTAAAACTTCCAATTTGGGGTTTGAGTCCTTAAGGCGCTTAAGCAAATGTGAGCCAGCCATGCATCATTACAAGCAATATCTAATTTATTGATTGAATCCCCATAAATGTCAGCGAACAATGTTGCCATAAAATAATGTCCTTGTAAAAGACCTGGAAGGCTTTTCTTATGGGAATGAGGGCAGGGCAATGCTTCTACCCCAGGCGTGCAGTTGGGAAGAGGGCTAATGAATTCCACAACCTGCTAAGCCAATGTGGCTGGACTCCAGGAGCTCTATCTGCCTGTCTGCTGGGATTCTGTGTGTGCGTGGCCCGCATGAGTAGGTATGTGCTTGCATAACCACTCAGGATCTTCTGTGTGCGTCTACATAGGAATCTATGGGGATTCATAAACAGGTGTGGGTACACGTGCATTATACAATGTCTGGGTTGGTGCCTTTGTACACTGATGTAAACGTGTACTCTGAGCTCCTTGGGGACAGAGTCCATAGTTCTTTCTTCTATGGGCCCCCATGGCTAGCACATAGGTGGTTCATAAACGTCAAACAGAATGAAAAAGACTCACACATTTGCATCCGTGAGTCTCTGAGGCCAGCCTCGCTGTGTATCAGATTCAGAGCTGGTGTGGGTTCCATGCTGGGGTGTCGGGTTCGACAGTGTAGGTATGCTGTAGGTGTCTTTCTCAGAGAAGGTTTTTTTCAGGAGTGTGAGTTGAGTGTGTTCCCCAGAGATACTGGCCATCTCACGCCTCAGTTCCCCTAACTTCCCAGCTCCCTACCTGGGCTCCGCAGAGGTATCCCAGCCCTAATAGGCTTCCCTCCCTGGCCAGCTCCTGAATTTCCCCAGAACCTGGCCAAGGCAGAGGCACCCTATGGAGCTTCAGCCTCTGGGTTGGTCCCAACTGGAGCATGGTCCCTGCATGCTGCCACCAGACATCACTTTGTTCCCTGAGTTTTGGCCCTGCAGCCGTGCTCACGGAAGGTCCTGGATTGTAGCTCCTTAGCTCAAACCTGTTCCAGCCCACCCAGCCATATATCCTGACTCTCTTTGTTCTGGTTCCTGAAAAGGTCTTGACTCCACTTGCCCCTCTTTGAAGAACCCAAATTCCTCTGACCCACCTGTGATTCCTTGGGCAACCTTGTCCGCTGCTGCCTGGGGAGCTCTGTCCCCAGGCCTGATGGCACAGCCCTGCTCACCTGATGACACCCACGTCATGTGAACTTGCGTCCCTTAGTGATGTCGTGAGGTCCGCTCATGACCACTTCCTAAATGAATTGATTTGACTCTGTTTCCTCCCTTTCCTCTCCTTGCTCTCTAGCTCCATGGAGAGATGGAACACTAGAGCTGGAACTATTCCTAGAATACAGCTACGCCAACCCTCTTTACACGTGGAGAAACTGAGGCCCAGAAGAGGGATGTGACATTAGTCCTACTGAAAAAGTTATTGCACAGAAGCTGTACTGAGTGCTTATGAAGTGCTACATCCAGGGCTAGGCTTACAGTCTATGGGGAGAATGGACAGGTCGGTAGGCCATTATAGTCCAGCGTGATGGATGTTATTACACAGAAAAGCACAGGCGTGTGGGAACAGAGAAGAGGGGCTCCTATGGAGATGGGGCGGACGGGGGGCTTGCAAAGGAGGTAACGTGTCAATTGTTTCCCAAGTAGGAGCTCACCCAGTGAAGGGGGTGAGGGAGTTTGGACAGATGGAGAAGCTTCGAATCTAATGCGTGGCTACAGGCTCCTTTCCAGGGCATCTGCTTCTCGTTTTTAATGTTTCAAAAAGGAGGAGGTAAAGAGGAGTGGAGAGAAAAAAGAGATGAATGACAAAGGTAGAAGCACATGAATTAGTGCATGCATGCATGCATGAATGAATGCAACCCACGTTATCAGTGTTCAGGTATTTCATACATGTTTGCGCATTTCATCCTGATCCTGTTACGATCATTTGACAGAAGAGGCAACTGAAGCTTGGAGAAATAGAATAATTTCTCCTGTCCTGGAAACAGAGGGGAGCAGAATTCAAACCCAGGTCTGCCCGGCTCTGCCACTGCCTTTTCCACTCCACCCTGCTGTCAACTGATGCCAACCTACTTCAGACATCAGGTGAGAAAAGTCAAACGGTGGTATTTCACTAACTCTCTTCTCTTAGTATTGAAAGGGAGGGCGGTCCTTGTCCCCGACCCACCAACCACAGAGGGGGAAGAACCTCCTTCTGCCCGCCTTCCTGCAGCCAAGGCAACACTTTCCCATCTGCCTAAATTCACATCACTGAATCAAATGGAATCTCTGCCAGGAAGCATATTAATCGGGCCTTTACTAGTCCCCGCATCTGCTGAATCTCCATCCTCACTGGGAGCCAAATGAAGTCTGATTTTTAATTCATCACACAGTGTCATAAAGCAAACCAGAGATTGCAGCTAATGCTCAAAGCTTGTCTCTTTCCAGCCTCCGCAGTCCATCTGCCCCATGGCCGGCGTGCTGCACGGACCCGACCTGTAGCCTCATCCCACCCCATCCCCAAAGCAGCAGCCCTGGGATCACCCGGGGGAGCCTTAAGAACAATGATGCCCAGGTTCTGCCCCAGAGGGTCCGATGTCACTGGACTCGGGTCACTGAGATTCTTAGATGTTCTCCATGGGATGCGAGCAGCCAAGGCTGAGCACCTCTAGCTCAGGTTGCACCCTTCCCTGAGGCATTTGGGATTCAGACAGCCTCATGCTTTGAAACACGCTTTTGATACTGGCCCACCCTGACCCTGCTTATGTTTGGAAAATGAATCTTCTGTTTTTCTCTGTTTCAGGGCTCCCCCTATTTCCCCAGACTCCCTAGGGCTGAGGCCTGCCTCGTTCTTGCCATGGTCCTATCCTCTGCATACAGATGGGCTGCATACAGATGTACAACCTGTTCACACATCTTACTGATGCTGTCCTCGGCTGAGTCCTGGATTCCCACCTATCAGGTCAGCCCCCTGCCATCTTGGGGGTAAGTTCCACGAAAGGGAAACAGTACCATTTGGGAGGCAGAAGATCCTTGGTTCAGATTCTACCCTGGATACTCACTAGCTCTGTAACCTCCCGATCGGTGGTTTTCTCACCTGTTAAATTGTTGCTAGAGTTATTTATTTCTGTGCAGCAAACCAACCGAAAACTTCAGGGCTTAAAACAATTGTATTCATTTTGCTCAAGAATCCACAATTTGGGCAGGGCTTGGCAGGAGCAGCCCATCTCTGCTCTACTCAGTGCCAACCGGGGGCAGCTTAAAGGACGGGGCTGGAGCCACCTGAAGCCTTGTTCACCCAGGTGTGTGGAACCTGGGCTGGGAAGACTCAGACAGCCAGGGCTGGGCACTGAAGTTCTCTCTCTCTCTGTGGTCTCTCTCCACGTGGTCTGCCCAGCATGTGGCTCCTGGGTCACCAGATTTTTTATGTGTTGGCTCAGAGTCCCAAGGCTTATGTCCAAGAGAGAGCCGGGTGAAGCTGCCTCTTTTATGACCCAGCATCGGCAATCATGTGGCATCCCTTCCCCTCATTCTCTGCATCAAGGCAGTTAAAAGGGTCCCCCTGGATGCCAGGGGTGAGGAATTAGGCTCCTTCTCTTTGTGGGAGTGGAGCAAGGTTTGGGAAGAGCATGTGGAAAGTACTGTCACAGCCACTTTGGGAAAATGCCATCTTCCACAGTGGGAATACCAACGCTCTGCTGTAAAATACTTATTGTGGTGATTCAGAAATGCATCCTATCATTAGAGAAATGCAAATCAAATCTACAATGAGGTATCACCTCACACCAGTCAGAATGGCCATCATCAAAAAATCTACAAACAATAAATGCTGGAGAGGGTGTGGAGAAAAGGGAACCCTCTTGCACTGTTAGTGGGAATGTAAATTGATACAGCCACTATGGAGAACAGTATGGAGGTTCCTTAAAAAACTAAAAAGAGAACTACCATATGACCCAGCAATGCCACTACTGGGCATATACCCTGAGAAAACCATAATTCAAAAAGAGTCATGTACCACAATGTTCACTGCAGCTCTATTTACAATAGCCAGGACATGGAAGCAACTTAAGTGTCTATCGACAGATGAATGGATAAAGATGTGGCACATATATAAAATGGACCATTACTCAGCCATAAAAAGAAACGAAATTGAGTTATTTGTAGTGAGGTGGATGGACCTAGAGTCTGTCATACAGAGTGAAGTAAGTCAGAAAGAGAAAAACAAATACTATATGCTAACACATATATATGGAATCTAAAAAAAAAAAAAAAGGTTCTGAAGAACCTAGGGGCAGGACAGGAATAAAGACTCAGACGTAGGGAATGGTCTGGAGGACACGGGGAGGGGGAAGGGTAAGCTGGGACGAAGTGAGAGAGCGGCATGGACATATATACACCCCCAAATGTAAAACAGATAGCTGGTGGGAAGCAGCCGCACAGCACAGGGAGATCAGCTCTGTGCTTTGTGACGACCTAGAGGGGTGGGATAGGGAGGGTGGGAGGGAGACGCAAGAGGGAGGGGATATGGGGACATATGTATACGTATAGCTGATTCACTTTGTTATACAGCAGAAACTACCACACCACTGTAAAGCAATTATACTCCAATAAAGATGTTTAAAAAAAATGCATCCTAAACTCTTCACCTAAACGAGCTATAGCCTTTATTGTTACTAAGCTCTTTGCATATATCATCTCACTGCGACCTCACAGCACCTCTAGGAGGGAGGTGTTCTTCTCATTTTAGGGAGGTGAGAACTGCGCGGTTCAGAGGGGTTGGGGGGCCAGCCCAGGGCACCCATTGCGAGTGATAGGTTTGGACTTGGAAACTGGGTGGCTCCAGAGCAATGGTCCTCAACCAGGGTGATTTTTGTCCCCCAGGGATAAAGGCAATTCCTGCTGCCATTTTTGGTTGTCACAATTTGGGACTGGGGGGCTGCTATGGGCCTCTAGTGGGAGAGGTCAAGGATGCCACGAAACATCCTATAAGGCACAGGACCGTCCCCTGCCCCACAATAAGGAATCATCCAGCCTAACATGTCAATAGCACCAAGGCTGAGGAACCCTAATCTAGAGATGATTTTCTTCATCACTACCTTGTTATCGGCATTTCTTCATGTCAGTGTCCACCCCCTAATTCCTCTACCATCCCACCATCTTTCCTAGACTATAGCCCTTGGTTGATGTTTGTTCTACTGCATCTGGAATTGCTTACAGCACCTAAAACCAGGCATGCCCTCCAAAGCCCTGTTTTGCTCACAGGGTTTGTATCCAGGTCTAGAAGTGAGTGATCTCAGGCTGCCTTATCCCTCGGGGTCTACAAGCCCAGGTTCAGCTGTGCTGGGAGACAAAGCACAATGCTGGTGGGGTAGGAGTTTGTTAGGTTAGGAGAGTTGCGTGCTATTTAAGAAAAGACCTGGAAAAATGCTTTTTGAAGCCTGTGGACTGAGAGTTACTCTTTCCCCAAGAGCTCTTCATAGAGCGAGTGGGAGATAAGTCTCCACCTCCAGGAAGGAAGGGGCAACAGTGTTCTTTCACATTTGCGTCAATGTTTGTACAATTCAGTCTGTAGTCAGATATTTTTAAGGCACAGCAAATTAACCTTTAGCTTAAAGGTATGCTTTTGTTGCCCTTTCCTCCTCTCTCAGCTGCTCATGGGCAAGCTGCCTAATGAACACAGTTCAGATCCATTAGAGGCTGGGCAGATGCTGGGTCCAGCATGAAGTCGGCCTTTGAGGGCTTTTAGGGAGAGCTAGGAAACTGTGACAGTGGGAGAGGAGATACATTCATTCCAAGACAATAATTGCATTTATGTTCTTTACTGAGAACTCCATTAATTCTGGTTGTGGTCAAGGCCTGGTATGCCAAGGGCACCCTCTGGAATGAAGTCGTCTTCTAATGTGGCCATAACCATGACAAGTGGACTAAATGCAAGCTCAGGCATCACTGCAGTTCCTGAAATTCTAATATTGGGGCTGCCAGGGGAGGCAGGCAGGGTTGGAACAGTGTTGGAGTCAAACAAACTTGGCTTTGAATCCTGGACCTGACACTAACCTGCTGTGTGACCTTGAACAAGTCACTTGACCTCTCTGAGTAACAAAAAGCATCAAATACAATGACACAGAGTAGAAGCTCAATGTGCAGGCACCGCTATTATTGTTCTTAATCCAGTCCTGCAGAGGCTGCAAATCTGATCTGGAAAGAGAAGCTACTGGAGTTCCTAGGGTTGTCATTTGGAAATCCGTATGTCACCTGAGGCTCGGAGCCCTGCCTCTGAAGTCTCTTTTGCTGGCCACTTTCCAGGGCTACAAACCTGAGACACTCGTTGGGGGTCACGGTCAGATATGAGGCAATGACATAGACTTGAGCTGCGCATGGTAGGCACGTGGGCTACTGAGAACTTGAAATATGGCTGATGTGACTATCTGAATTTTAAATTTTAATTAATTTACACTTAAATTAAAACACTGTTACTAGATTCAGTTATTGGAAGACCTTTAAGTATGCTTGGAACAAGCTGGTATGCAAACCTACGCTTTCAATTGTGACTTTTATGAGATATAAATGCACATCAAGTATTTCCATTGAAAAGTGAGATGGCTGTAAGTATAAAACACACACCAGATTTTGAAGACTTAGCATCAATACAAAATCAAATGTAGGTTATCTCCTTAGTAATTTTTTGACTGATTACATCTTGACGTTGATTACATGTTGAAATATTTTCGATATTTGGCGTTAAATAAAATACATTATTAAAAGTAATTTCACTTGTCTCTTTTTACATCTTCTAAATGTGGCTATGAGAAAATGTAAAATTACATGTATGGCTTGCCTTGTATTTCTATTGTCCAGGAGACTACCCAGACGGGTCTAAAGCTACACCCCAGGCTGTCTCCAATCTAGGTACAAAGAGCTCTGCTTGGAGTTCCACACTGGGGTTTAGAACCAAAGCTTCCGGTGAATAAAGCATGTACTGTTGCTGAGCTCGTTCCCTTGCCTCCCTGTGTACGTTTCCCAAGAGGACCTTTTGGGAAGATATGACTAAGCGGGTCTTGGTGGGATTTGGATGGTCCTGGATCTCTTAGTCAAATGCCATCTCAATATCAGCCCTTTAAAAGTTCTCCATCCTCTGATTCACATCAGTTTCCCTTTACTGAATATGTTTCTATTCTCTCACTCCCCCATCTCTCAGATAACTCTGAGACCTCTCAGATATCTAGCTCAATTAGTTTATTGCCTACAAAGAAAAAAAGTTCTCCACTGCTGGTCTAAGATATATCTCCTTTAAGCTCTACAGGAAGCCTTCTTATCCAAGTACTGCCAGATCTGGAGGCCAATCTTTGTCGAGTCTACTCCAGCCTCTCAGCCCTTTACAGAGTTAGGGCTCTGTTCACTTCAACCTCAGGTCTTCTGGGCCGAAGCATCCACATAGTCCCAGGAAACCATGTTTAGGCCTGAGCACAGGGCCATTTCCAGGAAAAGCCTGTGCAGAGAATAAGAAAGGGAGACAGCAGGTGCTACAGCAAGTCAAACAAAGAGCAGAACAGCCAGGCTTGTGTCCCAAGTCTAATTCACCACAAGGCTTGGTGATATTTAACCAAATGTGCAAAGAGATTTAAGATTTCCCCCATTTACCCCCAAGTCAGGTCTAAAACATATCCATTAGCAAACTCATTTCCTCCCCAAGATTACTGACAACCGTTTAGCTTGTCAACTGAAATGCAGTGGCAG
This sequence comes from Lipotes vexillifer, assembly GCF_000442215.2. NCBI lineage: Eukaryota > Metazoa > Chordata > Mammalia > Artiodactyla > Lipotidae > Lipotes > Lipotes vexillifer. The sequence continues at coordinate 301,023 of NW_006772762.1, read as the reverse complement.
CCCTGATTGAGTTCATGTGTGTTCATCATCTAGACGACAAAGATCCTTAGGGGTCACTCATCCAAGCACCGCCTTTCTCAGCGGGGGAACCCAAAGCCTCCATGTTAAAGAGTGAGCCCCTTTCAGCTCCGAGGTTGTGAGACATTATGGCCAGTCTTCAACTGAGCCAGGAAGGTAGTGAAATGTGGAGGATGCATCACAGGATTTAGAAAGACTGGCTGGGTGAGAATCCTGACTTGACAACATGCTGGCCATGTGTTTCTTACCAAGATGCCTTGACTCTCTAAGCCTCAGTTTCATCCTCTGTAACTGGGAATGATAATACCTACTTCCTGGATTTGTTTGCAAAAACACAGAACCTGACATTGTGTGAACGCTCAATAAATGATAGCCCGATCCTCTGAGCCATGATTCTAATGCCTAGAATGGCTGTTAGTGATTGCCTTATGAGCTCCTGAGAAATCTAAAATGTGTGAACTCTCCATCATCTTTTGCTTTATTTCAATTCATCGAAGCAAATCCTTCCAGATTTTGCACCCTTTTCTTTTTCTAACATTCTTAGTCAGTGAAGTCAAGTGACCCCCAGTTTTAATGTTATTCCTTGGATCTGTAAAAGGGAAGGAAGGGAGAGAAACTCCAAGTTCTGTATTGATCAACGGCTACGTTCACTCTCGCTCTGAACCTTATCCTCATTAACTTAGCCAGGGAGAAGCACAGGACAGATACGATGTTTGGGTGGGTACCACTAAGCCAACCAAACAGGCTGTGGTATGGAAATGAGTGGGTATAACCTCTTCATAGGTTTACTCAAAGTTGGGGAAATTCTAAACACCACGCCCTGTATCATGGTGGCAAAAATGTCACTTTCTTGAAACTTCAGGGATCATTCTGCTGCAAGCAACAGAAATGAAAGTGGGAAACTTTACGCATCAATTTAGTTTTAGATTTTCAACAATGCAATCATCAAACGGGCACTCGCTGCGAAAGTCTGAATTTACTTTCATCTTCAATGCTCACCTCTGTCGAGAAGTATCTGCATGTAGAGGGTTGGCAGTTGGCGGACAGGAGACCCAAGTTCCAGATTCTGCCAGCGATTTTCTCCGTGACCTTGGAGAAATGTTGGCTGCGCCTCCTAAAGACACGGGAAGGGAACTAACGTGATTGACCTTTTACTCGGCACTCTGACCAGTGGCAGCAGCATTTGAGAATCCTGCTTCTCATCAAGGCTTCAGGGGTAACTCACTTGCCCAATGATGCAAGGCTAGTAAGGGACCTAGCCAGGCAGGCATTTGAACCCAAGTCTCCCAGCCCCTGAAGCCCATGTCCGTTCTCCTTCATCATGCTGCATCTGTGGAAGGCAAGTTCACAAGGACCTACACAAATGACCATGGCAATCTGTGGGCCCAGGGAAGGTTGAAAATCACAGAGTCAAGGTAAGTTTTAAAGCAGATGTGTATCTGGAGTCCAGATTCAGATGAGTGCCTCAGAGCCCATGGCCCCGAGAGCCATGCCTACGCCTCACCCTCCATGCCCTTGTCAGTGGCCCTCAGTCTGTAGCCATGTCCACAAGTGACAGCAGAGCCATCAGACTGCTTTGTTTGTCTTATGCTGATGCCAGCGTCTCTTCTCTGACTAGCACTGGCCACGTTTCTTTCTTTGGTTTATTTATATGTCCTTTCTTTTCCTTCATTCACCAAGCTTTTCATCTCTACGCTGCAGGCACCGGACCACAGAGATGAACAACCCGTAGTCCCAGGCCTCTGTCGGGTTGGATAGCAGCAGATCCTCTTGACCCTCAATCCACTGTTCTTTCCAGGCGTCAGCACCTGATGTCTTCTTGTTGGCTGTTAAGGACTTCATCACTCATCTAACTCTACCCCACGCCATCAGGTTTGTTCTAGGTCCTTTCTGTTGGTTTATTTGGTCTCTGATCTGTTGTGGCTGCCGTGATATTTACATTCTATGGATGTACCATTCTTCTCCAGGTCTGCCTTCTCCCCCTGTCCCCAAAACTAGCTGCAGGAGGTTGAAATCAAGGTGAGTGAGTTGTTCCAAATCCAGGAAGTTGCTTACGAATGAGGACATAGCCCAGGGGAGTGATATGAAAGGTAGAGAAGACATGGAGATTGTGAGGAAATGGCCTGTGGGGACCATTCCTAGATGGGAGAGGGGACAGGGGCATAGGATTCCCCAGACTAGAGGCCTCAGGGCTCCAAACAGACTACCTGAGACAAAGGGTTTTATGTCGGGCCTTGACCGCCCAGGTGGGCCTATGCACCAAGGTTGGGGGTATTCGTTGAGATAGGTAACAGCATATCTTTCACTTTGGGGGCCAAGGACTATGGAGAAAGATGTGTGAAAACGTACCGTGAAGAAAGAAATTGAAGAGAAGACTTTCCATGACTTTCCTCTCAGACAGATATCAACAAGTATATAGTTTTTGTTTGAGTTTGCTTGTTTTTTAGAAAAGAGGCAGTGCAGCAGTTAGGGGCACGGGCTGTTTAATCAGATTCAAATCTCAATTCTGCCACTTACTTGTTATTTGACATCGGACAAATCACATAACCTCCTTGAGCCTCCGTTTCTCCATTGGTAGATGAGGATAATAATGATACCTCATGGGGTTGTGAACAGCATTGAACAAAATGATATATATAGAAAAAGGAACACAATGCCCAGCACATAGTGAGTCCTTCATGAACACTTGCTATTGTCATTATGTCATCCTGGAATTTAGCTAAATTTACCATGTGTCTTATTTTTTTCCATTCCCCCTCTGCATTCGTTGCTTACTTCCCTGCAAAGTATGGCAGTAAAACCTATATAATAAGAAGGGCCCTAGTCTGACGTTAGAGGCAGCAAGGTGGAGGGATCAACATGGCCCATGAGCAAGGAAGATGGGATAAAAAGAACCCAAAGCAATGCGTGATTTGAGAGAGTTACCTTAAAAGGGGAGTGATCCCCGGGTGTAGTGGATGGAAGAGAGAAGACACTTGGAATCCCCTCTGGTCAGAGAAGGAGTCTTACGGGAGTAACGATTGTTCCCTCCCTAAAGAAGAACTTGATTGAGGCAACGGCACACCCAGACCAGGAAGATCCTTGGGTTTCCTACAGGACTTCATGCACCTGCCACACTGTTTCTACCCTGCCTCATAGCTAATTAGGGCAGGGGAAAGCTCTTCCCTCCTCCAGAAGCTTCTCAACTTGCTATGTCTGGCAGTTCACCATTGCTCACCCTCATTCTACATCAGTTTCATAATTTCATAATGGGTTTTTGTGAGATTCACAAGCATTTAAAGCTCCAAAAGATAAAAAGCTAAGGTGCCTTTAAGACTGTCAAATCGAAGGTAAGAAGCACAAAAGAAAATTCCGGCTACTGTTTTATCCCTAAAAGCGGCTGTATCTAAATCTATCAGCAAAATGTTTGTAATCCTGAAGAGGTACTGTATTCCTTTAAATAAAAAATTTCTAAGGCGAATTTCAGTTGTTCTCCCCACTTCAGTAATAGACGTATCTAATTAAATACTTGAAAGTCCATTTAATTTTTAATTCAAGAAATCATTCATGATAGAGGCAAATTAAACAGCTCAAGAAAAACCTCAAATCCCAATGAAATTCCATTAACTATGTGGATCCTTTCATGGTACATTAACTAATGTTGAATTATGATGGGTCCCTGTAGAGGCACCTATGCAGTCTATCAATTCCCTTTTGGGGAATCCAAGCTTTTAGCTTTTAATGATCAGTTCAGTTGATGAGATTAATACAACACAGTTATCAAGATTACCTTTTATAATTCACTCCTCAGAAAAAGAACATTGCCTCTGGCCTTCCCTTGAAACTCAGCAGTCCTGCAGAGCTTGCATAATTGTGACACCTCTTAGGATCTCCCAATGGGTTCAAGCATCTACCACCTCCATGGCATGTGATGGAGAGCAAAGAGATATCCCTGCGGCTGAGGCATGATTGGGAACTGCTTCTAATCTATTTCTAAAATCAGGGCTATTGCATCTGTCTCCAACCACTTGTCCACCAACCATACGCAGGATCCAGGGGTCTCAACTTGGATTTTTTCATCAGGGTCCCCTTTTCCTTTAACAGAGAGAGATTCATGGGGCCAGAGGAACACTGGGGATCATCTAGCTCAATGCCTTCATGTCATCTGTGAGGAAACTGGTCCAGTGAGGGCATTTGGCTCTCCCAGTGTTACAGAGGAAAGGAAGTGTTGCAAGGAGGAAAGGAAGGACTGAGACACAGGTGCTCTACTTCCCTTCAAGTGCCCTTTACTTAATACTGTATTACTGCCACGCATCTATGCCCCAAGGATAGTGCACACTGGACCAGCCCTTATGATTTGATTGTCATGCTCTAGGGGTGGAGCTGGAAAAGGATGGGTTAGAAAAGGAGAGATGTAAAAGGAAAATTTTACTAGCATCTACTTTATTTTAGGCAGGATGGGACACAGCAATATCAGGTATTGATTGGGAACTGCTAGGTCTAGGACTAGGACCACAGGACTAGGTCCTGTTGCACCTCAAGTATCCCTGTGATAAACCTAATGGAGAAACAGAATAAACACACCTGAAGCAATTAGAAGAATACGGTAAGACAGTATATAATTAGGTACTAAATTATGCGGCACAGAGAATGGAGAAAGCTTTATGTATTGCAGGAGGCTGGAAGTCTTTGTGGAGGGGGCTGGATACAAAAGTGCCCTTGAATCTTGACAGCATGTGGATTATTGAAGGGATGGAGGGGGTCTTTTCTGTGTGTCATAAATAGCTTGAACATTTGATGTGGCTCTAGAGTCATACAGCCTTGAAATTTACTGAAACTCTACAAGCTTCAGTTTCCTTTTCTATAAAGTGGGAATAAAATGATATTATTGGCTGTGGGTTTGCCTAAAAGCAGATAATCACAATTGGGGGAGCTAAATTGAGCTCACTGCATAAGGAACATAGGACAGGGAGCCAATGACTGCATGTCTTGCTAGCATCTACTTTATTTTGGTTCCATAGGACTAGGTCCTGTTGCAACCCAAACAGCCTTATCTATTAAACAAGAACCACTGCATAACAACTTACTGCAGTCTTCTTTTGTCTGAGGATATTTAGTCCTCAGCTATCCCCTTATCTATATATAAGGTTATATAACTTTGGCTTGCCTTTGATCTATTAAGGCTCACCTTAGGGAGTGGGGTAGGGGATTCAAATGATATCATTTGTGCCCCAATATGAAAGGAGTTCAAATCCATCTGGAAACCGGGCTCTTGGGCAGGTGCTTTACTATGACTAAAATATATAAGGAAGAGGTAAGATTGTTGGATGAGACCTCCAAGGAGAAGAATATATGAATAACTGATGAAAGCTGACTGGCAGCCTCAGTCCTTACTTCTCTTCTGCTGCCTCTTAGCAGGGAATGTGAATGTGGAGGCGACCTTGCCATGAACTGTGAAATGATGCCATAAGAGAGCATAAACCGGCAACAGAGGGTACACCATTATAGTGTTACTTATTTGTGCATTGATGAAAATATTCCTTTTAGTCCCACTTGTGATGTTTCATTGCCCACCCCCATGATATAAGTGAACACACTGCAGGTAACAAAGATTCTGAAGATTCTAATCATCAGACCAGTCTTGGTCATATCTCATCACTCAGGGCTCTCAAGGGGCTTTGGCTACGAAAATTAAGGAAGTATTCTAGTAGAGGAAGCACCTACTTTTAGGGTCTTTGTGAGGGCTAAATGAAATAGGGATATAAACTGTCTGCCTTACAGCCTGGAATATAGTAGGTATGTAAAAAACGGACATTCCCTTTCCTAGACTGGAGTTTTCTGAGATAGGAATGATGTACTTGAAACCAGGATGAACTGCAAAGACCATTAGCTTCCATAGAGAGTTGGACCCTGCCTGTGGCTTCAGGCTACGCATTGAAGAGAAGGGCTTTCCCGGAGACAGATTCCACCCAGACGAGAAAAGGGTGGGGTTTGAGGATAAGAAGAGAGTTGATTAGATCCACTTTCAGTTATTATAAAAGAAAAGGTCAGAAACAGTCTGTGTTCACTGCAAATCATGTAAGAAATGGAGTCAGGTACATCGAAAGTAAGCCCATAGTAGGATTCTGGAAACTGACTTTTTCTTGGTTAGCTTGGGTTCTTGCTATTTGCGTTCACATCATGAAAAATAGGGAAAAAATCCCCCGAATAAAAAGGTCCCCACTATATATTTTCAGAGATAGTAGGATGGGGAAATACCTGATACTGCTGTGTCCCATCCTGCCTTACAATCATCTGGAGGAGAGAAACTCCAAACATGCAGAGGACAGAAAGCAGTTTGAATCCCTGGGGTTGCTGGAAAGATAGGAACAGAATGTCGTGTAATTGCTTCGAGGCAGGACAGCACGTTAAACATTTTTACTCAGAAGCTTTCATTGAATTTTAAAATCTACATGAATATAATCATTTTAGAATTAGAAGATATCATATAGCATCAACCTTTTAACCCAAAGCAGAAATATTTTCTCTAGAATCACTGAAAGGGAGACGGATTTTCCTTAAACATATCCAAAAAACAGAACATTTCAGCATATTCATAAGCAGCTCTTTTTGTAACTGATTTTTTTTTTTTTTAATTTCATCCCACTTGTTATAAAGCTCTTCCTCTATTAAGCTGAAATCCTGTCTCTGCAGATTCTTATTGGCTTATAGCTAAGGTCTACTTACAACACGACGGCTTGTCCAGACTTCTACATCTTCCACCTTCTCATTTCTTGTTGTTAGCGACTTCTTGTAATTGCTTCTCTCGAGTCTTAGTTTAAGGGAAGAGGGAGGCAGGGTGGCCTTCTTTCCTAGGCATCAATTTCCTGTTCTCCCTTTTGCCCTTTTTCTCCTCAAAGTAAAAACAAAGCCTTTCATCTGTTCTTGGCATGAGTGTGACTGGGAGATGAGTTCCAGTTGAGCCTGAAGGCAATCATGTCGCCCGTCCCATCTCTAACAGCTAAGTATCTAGTACTGTCATCTTTTCTTACAGCATCTCCCTCATGGTGTGAGAAAACATAATTGCATTTCAAAAGTTAAGTGTTTATGAATTTGTCTGTCCTTTTAAGAAAATACTGATGATCTTGTGTTTACATTTGAGCATAAATTGTGTTGCACCCCTTCTCCCTCCTAGTCTGGAGTTTTGGGGACCTGCTCATTGACCACTAGATAAGGGAGAACTTTTCCCCACACACAGGAGATGGAAATAGGTGTGAAAGTACTACCTGATGATCCCTCCTGGCTGTCTTGTGGATTCAGTGTCACCTCGAGCACAGCCCTGGGAAAGTTCCACAATATCCACTAAGCCCCTGCCTTGGTTCAGGCCTGGTGCTAAGTTCTGGGTTGCCCTGAAGACAAGGACACACTCCCTTCTCTTAAGGGGCTTTTAGTCATTTCTCTTCCTTTGGAAGAGAACATAACTGGGCAGATTGGTAAAGTTATTATTTTTTTTAATCTTTCTCTGACCCAAGGTAAAAAAAAAAGTCAGGGGACACGGGTTCGTGCCCCGGTCCGGGAGGATCCCACATGCCGCGGGGTGGCTGGGCCCATGAGCCATGGCCGCTGGGCCTGCGCGTCCAGAGCCTGTGCTCTGCAGCGGGAGAGGCCACGGCAGTGTGAGGCCCGCGTACCGCAAAAAAAAAAAAGAGTTCTGGGAAGTTTTGGTCAGAGAAATTTCTAGTCACTGATTTAATTCCGGAGCTGTCAGTGTTTTGCATATGCGGGCACTTAGCTCCATTTGCATCCACATCAGATTCCTCCCTGCTGACACCAGGCCAGTCTCTCCCAGGGATCCAGATGCAATTATCCTTTTGCAAGTGCATGGCACACTGTCAGGATTTTGCTCCAGAAGAGAGATAAGGCCCAGAAACAAGGTTGAAGAGGGGAGAGGGAGGAGGAGGGGGGCGGAGAACAAGGCTCCCTGTTCTGTTGACTTGGAACCACTCCTCTTTGAAGCAGCTGCAAACCACCCCTCAATTCCCTTCCCAGCCTCTTTTTTCTGTCCTTTTCCATTTTGCCCTCTCTTTGCTTGTCCCCAAAGCCTTATTGTGGAAGATGGGGGAAAGGGAATAAAAGACATGGTAGTCCACTGTAGTCGACAGAAAGGGATCACTGAAGTTATTTCTTATCATCATCTCAACTCCTCGCCAGATACCTGCTTCTGGACTTAAAAGAGGAAGGAGGATCTACATGGTTGGTTAAGGGTTTTATTCTTTTATTCTCCCCTCATGTAGACAGAACATACTCAAGTTTTGACCCAGATACACTAGCAAAGTGGTACCTAAATATAGCTGGTTTTGTGAGTGGTGGGAGATGGATCCTCCACAATTCTTGACTTCTCATATCATCAAATAAAATCCAAACACTCATAGAACTATGGCCCTGAATCATCAACAGCAAGCGGAGATCTCAGTATGCTAATAACGCTAAGCTCAATATTAAGCCCCTGGTTGATCAGGAAGCCTAATGAGATGCCTGAGATGCCACACTCTAGACAATAGCAGTTCAAGACATTGGAGAGCTCCATTGGCAGCAAAATGGAGACTGCAAATCCGGGGCTAAATGCTATAAAATCACCCTTTATTTACACCCAGCTAAGCCAACTAATAGACTCTTGCAACGTCCCAAAACTTTAGCATCTGCAAGACATTACCACTGACACACATTACCTTTAAAAAGTGTTATGTTCACATCTACTATTAACAAAAAAATCTAAAGATGAAATTAAGTATGTTTTTGCCACATGACCTAGTAACCTCATTTCCAGAATATATTTACTGCAGGTCAATATATAAATAGATTCCAGAGGATAGATTCTGAAATACATACCAGAGAAATTCTTGTGCGGTTTCTTTCAAAGACCCGCACAACATTTTCTTTACAGTGTGTTTGATTGTTTTAGTGGGGAATTAAAACCAACATAGGAATCCACTGTTAGTATATGGACAAGTAAAATATGGTAAATAGATATTAAGAAATACCGTGTAGTGGTTGGAAGAAACTAACATATATATATATAACATATGTCTCCGTGTGTGTGTGTGTGTTTGTTTGTGTGTGTGTGTGTGTGTGTTTGTGTGTGTGTGTGTGTGTGTTTGTGTGTGTGTGTGTGTGTGTTTGTGTGTGTGTGTGTGTTTGAGAAGAAGGTCTAGGTGTTGCGGCAGCAGGAGCTACATATCCTCCATCAAATGTCAGGGTAATGGTTTCAGGTAGGAGCAGTCAGATGAAAAGTAGAAAGAATCAGACCAGGAGTTAGACTTGGCTTTTTCTCTCTGAGATTTGGTTTCTTCATCTATAAAATGAAGATCCCAGTATTGCTTCCCAGGCGTACTGGTGGCTTGAAATTAACTATTGCATATAGCCATGGTTAGGGAATTTGACTTGTTTGACATACCTATGTAAGCCATTATCATTCTTGCTAAAGTAGTACAGTCTGCTGGCAGCATCAATTTCTATACTGATCATATCCTAATCACTACCCTTTTCGTTCCAAGCCCCCTCTAGGTTGAGGGGATTTTATAGCAGAGCCACAGCATGGTGTTTTAGTAGCTGTCAGTGAAGACCACATTGTACCCATGAGACCACTGAATTTCCTACTCTGAACACCTTCCAGGCAAGGTTCCTTTTTAGATGAATCTCCTTCCCTTGGAGGTCTCTAGAAGCTCATTAAATAAGGTCCAGGACCTGTTATTGGTTTTCAGTGGGTTCTGTTATAGATCCTTTTTGTCTCATGTAAAGCAAGGTAGATGCCAGCTCAACTACAGTCTTCCCATCACTGGCAGGATTATGAAGAGAAGGGGGAAGTTAAGTCTCTTTTGCCTGTGATGACTGAACAAATGCAGACCGATATAACACGGGAGAAGGGAAAAGGGAGTGAAACTCCCAAGCCCTGAAGTTACTGCTGCTCCAAGGCATCAGGTAACCAGTGAAACATTTTTATGCTATTTTAGAAAGATATAAAACGACACAATTTCTCTTCTTTCTCAGTGCAACAGATTCATCTTTGCCCCAAGAGAGTGCTGCCACTGTCTCTTGGGCGGACTAGACTGTCCTCTTTCCAGAGATTTAAGAAGTTTCTGAGAGTCCTGCTATGCCCAAGCAGTATTCTGTCCATCACACTGGCCAGGTCATAGAACTTTGGAAGGCCCTGCCCAGGGCAGTCTTCCAAAAAAGTGAAGAGACAGCTTTGCTAAGTGCTTCCACTCATGTTTTCAACAGATATTTATTGAGTCTCCACCATGTGCCAGGCACTGTGAGTGTAATAATGATTATGACAGGTGTGACCTCTGTTCCCACGGACCTTTCACGTTGTAAGACTGTAATTCCAGAGATCCCCATCTTTCTTGCCTGACCTCAGAGGCAACATAGCATAATGGTTAAGCATGTGGCCTCTGAGCCCAGACTATATGGGTTTTAGTCCTAGATGTCCCAGTTATGGGCTGTGTGATCTTAGACAAGTTGCTTTACCTGTTAAAGGGGGTTAATTGCATACCCATCTCACAAGTTCGCTTTGAAGGTAAAATACATTGAAAGACCTAAAGCACTTAGAACTATAGCACACAGTCTTTATTTTTCTTCCCCTAGTCACATTTGAGCAAGATGCTTCCACTTCTAGGCAAATGTGCTTTATCTCTCTCGCACATGAATTGCTAATTCCAATCATCAGTCCTTTATACATATTTCTCTCTATTTCTTCTCCATTAATGTCTATAAATTGCTCTAAGCTCAAATCTTGTCAACTCTAAGAAGACTTTTCTGGTAAGCCCCAGGTCATTTTAATTGTTATTTACCCTCTCCCCATCCCACCCTGCAGGGCTGTTCCATCCACACTTAGGTTTACACAAGATCATGTTGGCTTGTACTCAGATCTAGGTTGTCCATTCTGGGTTCAGAGAAGGCAAGTGACTAGCAGAAGATCACACAGCTACCCTGTAATGTTAGAGGGCGGGACTCAAGTTCTAGTGCTTGATTTCAAATTCTACAGCCTTTTACTATGTTATTCTGACTTCCATCACATTGTAAAGGACTAATAAAAACTGCTATTTCGGGCTTCCCTGGTGGCGCAGTGGTTGAGAATCTGCCTGCTAATGCAGGGGACACGGGTTCGAGCCCTGGTCTGGGAGGATCCCACATGCCGTGGAGCAACTAGGCCCGTGAACCACAGCTACTGAGCCTGCGCGTCTGGAGCCTGTGCTCCACAGCAGGAGAGGCCGCGATAGTGAGAGGACCGCGCACCGCGATGAAGAGTGACCCCCGCTCGCTGCAACTAGAGAAAGCCCTCGCACAGAAACGAAGACCCAACACAGAAAAAAATTAAAAAATTAATCAATAAACTCCTACCCCAACATCTTAAAAAAAAAAAAAAAAAAAGCTATGTCAATTACCACCACTTTATTGAGTTTTCACTATGTTCCAGATACTGTATAATATATATGTATATATTGATCTGGGCTTTATTAGAGAAGATTTCTTACAGACAGCAAGATTTGAGCTCTTAGAACAACTTGTAGACATAAGTTATCACACATTATATAATTATTAGTGTTTATATAAAATATGGAATTATTAATAATTGTATATATCATATACTTACACTATTACATATATATGTAATATTAACATGTATATGTATATATAATTACTTATTTAACCCTCATACAACTTTGAGAGGCAGGTACTATTATTATGTCCATTTGATAGTTGAGGAAACTAAACCTTGGAGAAGTTAAGCAGGCTTCCCCAGGTCACATAATGAAAACAGACAGAATTTGAGTCTGAGTCTGTTAATTCATATCTTTTCCATTGTTTTTACTTCACTGTACTTAATACACCTGGGACTCAATGGTTAAGGCAAAATAAATGCTAATTGAAGGGATCGATAAATTATATCTGTGTTCCTACAGCTTTTGTTCATTCTTTACATTGATTCGCTGAGCTGAAAGTTCAATGGGCTTTAGTTCAGTGTGGATTTTCTGGCCTTCTAGCTCCTTCCGTGGTGTGTGATATAAGCCTTCATTTGAAAAATAACTTCCATCTCTCTTTGAGTCTGTCAAATCCCCAGATGGTGACAAGTGCTGCCGTCCCAGACCCTGAACCCCCCTCATGCTCTTTGGTAGCTGGGGTCATCCTGAAGGGCTATGGATTTGGGGCCTTGCTCAATCAGTAGCCTAAGGTTGGCTCTGAGTGTCTGTTTCCAGTTAGTTTTGCAAACACTGGGAAATTTGAGAAATAATGCTGCCCAGAAATAAACTGAGCTAGTCCTAACACCCACAAAATCCATAATGGTATAGATACCAGATAGACCTTAATTGTGATTTAATAGTATTCACTGTAATTTAGCTCCAGGGAAATGTACTTTCAATTAACCAGTGTAAACATAATGTCTACTTACTCCATAAATGTTCTCCTAAATATGCTAATTAAGGCCTAGATTCAATGAGCTTCATATTATACACTCTTTCTTTTCCCCCAAAACGCCAGTCTACTTCGGGACCACCTCACTCTGATCAGGATTGTTGGCTTCATATTATACTCTCTTTCTTTTCCCCCAAAACACCAGTCTACTTCGGGACCACCTCACTCTGATCAGGATTGTTGGCACATTGGTCTGTTGCCTGCCTACAAGCTTGCCCTATAAGTACCTTAATTCACCCTCCACAGGGCTTAAATCAAATCAAAACTCTTTAGTGATCCATCCTGTTTAACTATCAATACATTCTGGCCCTGGCATGCACACCCCTCTACAATATGGCCTCCAATCTACCCATCTAGCTTCATCTTCTGCCTTTCACCAGCGTCACCTCACCCAAGTACTTCTACATCCAGGTCTTTGTTTATTGCTGTTCGCTTTTTTTGAACTACTCTTCCCACCATCTGTTCACATGAAAACCCAACCTCTTCTTCAAGACCATCCTCAAGCCTCCACCAAAAACAGTTGGTAACTCATCTGCTTGCATTTGGATGTGGCATACTTCCCTTTAAGCCCATATTGATTTATCTACTCTTCTCTAATGGAATTTAGGAGATATATAGATATACAGATATCAAACATATATATATATATGTCTGTGTGTGTGTGTATAGATATATAAATATATATATATATATGTATAAAGTCCTCTACCATTATTTGACTCTACTAAAGATTTAAAGCAGCAGTCCTGTGTCTTTACCTCTGTATGAAGGAACTTGCACATGGATGCTTAATAAATGATTATCGAGTTAAACAAAGTTGGATTGAAATGGTAGGAAATAGAAGGGGCAATTCCCAACTGCTGGGCTCCTTAGGAGACAAAAAGATTTGGGCAGCCTCTGCAGTTTCTCCTGTCTTCGAGAGTATTTGTCCTGCTTGAATGAATGCCCAGCTGCATTTCTGCATTCATGAGTCATCCAGATCATGTTCTTTAATTCTCCTAGATAATTCTCCTAGTTATTCAGTAACATCCTTAATTTGATCAAATATCTGATGACACATCCTTAAAGTATCCTCTCATATATAAAAAACTACAAATGCCAATAGAAACTCAGTGATAGTTCTGTGTCAGGACTTGAATCAGGAGTCGTCGGGAGACATCAGTTGCAGCCTCAGAAATAACATTAAATTGCTGTAGAACAAGGATATTGGGCCTCAGTTATTTCATTTTTGTGCCTCTATACACAGTCAAAGCAAGATAATTGGGTAGCTAACAGTATGGTGCCTTGGCATCTCATTCAGGCTCTGGATCAGTGGTCTGCCATCCTGGCTGCCCATTAAAATCACCTGGAGGTCTTTAAAAAAACTACTGTCTGCCCCACCCCCAACCAACTGATGATCTCTGAGGTTATCACCCAGGCATCAGAACGTCTTTAAGCTCCCCAAGTCATTCCAAAGGGCAGCCAAGGTTGAAAACCTCTACTCTAGATGGATGCTTCTCAGATGGTAATTGCATACAAATCACCTGGGGATCTTTGCAGAGTCTGATTCCTTAGGTCAGAGAAGGGGCCTGAGATTCAGCATTTCTAACAAGCTCCCCAAGTGATGCCAGTGGACCACACTTTAACGAATAAGACTCGTTTGATTCTGTATACATTCCTTGAAGGGCTGTTCTTGGAAAGAGCCATATAACTAACTATAGGCTGCATTATTGGCCCTAATAGGTGCCTCTGAGATTCAGGTGCTAGCCACGCTTCAGGCTCTGGGGAGCAACAAAGAGTATCTAACTTCAGAAGAACCTAGGAAATGATCCAGAAGACAACCAAGACAATAGGTCTAAACAGAGCTACCAACAGAAACAGATGTTTAAGAGACTGTAGTGGAATAGAAACATTGGGTGAAGGGCCTAGCTTAGGGCCTTAAATTATAAAGTCGCCATCACATTCCCAACACCCAGAGTCGCACAGTTCTTAGCATTTCCCAAATCATCCAGACAATGCAGTACTTAATTCAAACAATACTAATTGATCACCCATTGTGATAGTCATTTACTCATTGCCTCCCAGCCCCACATCCACCCTTCTACACTCTACTACATAATTCTGGGAATGGGGACTCTGCAAATCACATTTCTCTTTTGCTTGCTGGCTCTAGGGGGACCAACTGTCCCAGTCTGCCCACAACTGTCCCCATTGTAGCACTGAAACCCCACCTCCCAGGAATCCCCTTAGTTTTGGGTAAACCAGGATGGTTCTAGCTGGCTTGCTGTTAGGTTCTGCGAATAGGTGACACTAGGAGGAGACTGGAAAGGAGGGACAAGGGCTGTCTCCTTCCTGGTTTGCTTGCCGTGCCTGTCATTGCTACCCTAGCTAGTGAGAGGTTCCAGCAGCAGCAGCAGTTGGTCCCAGACTCCTGCTCCTTCCAGCACTCCAGATCCAGCCTCCTTGCTCCACTCAGATGCCAGGGCACTTGGGCAGTGCCCCTCCTCAGAGGCTCATGGAAAGCTTTTTGGGGGAAGTGCTAGTTGAAATGGATTTCAACTGGGGCTTTAACAAATGAAAAGAGCAATGTCATTTCAGGTAGAGGGGATGCCTCATGCCACGGCATGCAGAAGTATAAGAGCTCAGCATGCTCTAGGAATAACTCTGCATGGCCAGAATGAGAATTATGGACAGAGAAGGAGTAGACAGCCCAGTTCTTCATGAATCTCATCCTAGTCTGCTCCGGCTGCTATAATAAAATACCATAGACTGGGTGGCTTAAACAACAGAAATTTATTTATCACAATTCTGGGGGCTGGGGAGCCCAAGATCAAGGTGCAGGCTGATTTGATTCCTGTTGAGAGCACTCTTCCTGGCTTGCAGACAGCTGCCTTCTTGCTGTGTTTTCATATGGCATAGAGAAGAAACTCTGCTGTCTCTTCCTTTTCTTTTTCTTTTCTTTTCTTTTTTTTTTTGCGGTACGTGGGCCTCTCACTGTTGTGGCCTCTCCCATTGCGGAGCACAGGCTCCAGACGTGCAGGCTCAGAGGTCATGGCTCACGGGCCCAGCTGCTCAGCGGCATGTGGGATCTTCCCGGACCGGGGCACGAACCCGTGTCCCCTGCATCGGCAGGCGGACTCTCAACCACTG
>NW_006772762.1:271912-284423 GCF_000442215.2 Lipotes vexillifer | reverse complement strand
CCCCTGCATCGGCAGGCGGCCTCTCAACCACTGCGCCACCAGGGAAGCCCCTCTTCCTTTTCTTATAAGGGCACTAATCCCATCATGGGGGCTCCACCCTCATGACCTTGTCTAAACCTAATTACCTCCCAAAGGCCTCACCTGTTAATACTATCACATGGCGGGGGGCGGTTAGAGCTTGAACGTATGAGTTTAGGGGGAGCAGAAACATTCAGTCCGTCACCGAACTTTAGCGCTGAGTTAAGATGTTTGGAGTTTATCCTGAAAGCTTTAAGCTATTCAATATTAATAAAATATTTTTAAAAGAAGCCATGACATGGTCATATTATCATGTCTACAGGTGGTTCCCAGGGCAGCCAGGTGGGAACTTGAGAAGGAATGTTGACACCAGTTAGAACTCTGGCTTTGAAGTGAGATTTTGCTCAGTCATATAGTCCAGAAATCCATGGTCCTATATTGTAAGAATAGGTAGATGCTTTAAATAAAGACCCAGGATATGAATTTGAATCTAGGTAGGTTATCGCTTCAGGTAATTGGGAATGAATATAACACACACACACACACACACACACACACACAACACACACACACACAAAGCCAAGATTATTTGGTTGAAAGAATGGAATGGTTTCTTCTAAAGGCACACTAACGTGGCTGAAGCATCTTAGTCTGTCATGAAGGAGTGACATGCCATACATGATGGACAACTATACAATCATGAAAGTTCCAGAAAGCATGAACCAGGCTTTATAGCAAGTGGACGATCCCTTAGTTTTCAGGACCCGAAAGCCACTTGGACAGGGAAGATACTTGAAAAGAAAGAGTCCACAGGTGAGACACAGTCCTTTTCCTGGGCAAAGGGTAGATACCAAGTAGAAATGCGCAGGCAACTGAGACAGAGAAAATTTCTGGCAGGCGGGGGAAGGTGCGCCACAGGCTCCCAGAGGTCCTTGCGATCAGAATTTCCGGTTGTTTTGGGAAAATGCTTTCAGGGAGTGAAAAGGCTAGTGGGAGGCTGGGGACATTTAAATGGACCTTTTAATATATTTTTTTGCAATTAGAGGCTGAAAGCCAGCCTGTAAGCCTAAGAGCTGGAGGTCATTAGCCACCCAAGGAAAGGCAGTTAGGGACAGGTGTGCCCAGACTGCAGTGTTACAATGAATGCGGGGGCCCAGATCCAGAACGATTGAACCACTGGGCCCTACTTGATGCCAAAAGGGGCCCATTTTGAAACCCACCAAAAAAAAATGTCACTTTACACAGTAAAAGGCGGGCGTTGGGAACATGCTGTCCACAGGGAGGGTGCAGGCAGTAGGAGGAACATGGACACGCTCCCAGGGCCACGTTCACTGGCCTCAGTCTTTCTGAGCAGTTGTTACTGATGGTTTAGTCTTCGCCACAGGAAATAACTGAGATGATCCTGCAATGTCCAGCATGAAGGTTTAAACATAACACCGCGATTGTCCAGGATATGCGTCAGCATCTGTATCTGAGACAATTCTGGGGAAATTCAGTTGACTGTAAGCCACAGAGGAGGCCGTGGTATTACGGAACCAGAGAAAAAAATGGCTACAAGCTTGAGAGTGGAGAAATAGAGAATCAAGAAGGAGGAAGCGATTATCTTGTTCTGTCTCGATTACACGTAAAGTGACTTCAGACCTGACATTACACTCTCAGAGCGATGGCGATGAGCCGGAGTGCTGGCCAGGTGGGCAGAGACACAGGGAAGCACTGGGGGTGTTCAGACTGGGAGAGAGACAGCCCAGGAGTCTCCACCACTGTGTACCGACACAAGATGGGCCGTCTTGTGAAAGATAAATCAGACTTGTTCAGAGAGGCCCCAGAGAGGAGGGCAGAGGAGATGGGTGGAATTCCAGGGAGATGGATTTCAGTTTGATGAAAGGAAGACATCTGGAGCAGTTAAGAGCTGAGCTTTCCAACTATGGATTTGGCTGCCTTGGTCACAGTGAATCTAAAAGGTGTTCAACAGAAAAAAACAGAGGCCCTCAGTCCTCTGCCCGCATCCTCATAGACGCAGTGACTCTCACCCTCTTTACTTTCTTCGTTACACTTCTCATCTGGAATGGTCTTGTTTGTTTACCTGTTGACTTGTTGATGGTCTCTCTTCCAGTAGAAGGTAAAGCCCATGAGAACCAGGCCCATTATCTGTCTTGTTCGCTGCTGTGTCCCAACAGCACAGAAGAGTGCGGGGCACATGGTAGGTGGCCAGTGAATACTGGTACAATGAATAAAGGAATGCTAAGGATGAGACTGAACCACTGTTTGAAAGGTAGTTCTTAGAATTAGCTCTCAAAACTTTAAAAAATATATGTGTTTTTCTTGAATGGAATCGCACACGGGACGCCCAATATAGAAAACAGATTACTGTGGCATTTTAATTGTATGCATTTATATCATAAGTTCCAATGTCAATCACTTAGTTTCATTTATAATAAGAGTCACTGAGGACTCTGAGATTGTTGTGATAAACATAATAAAACCTTTGACATCAGGCTACCAGAAAAGTGAGAATATAATTTATTGCTCTAGTTTCTTCAACTTCACAGAGCATGGAGAAAACCCTGAGTCATGCAAAGTAGTAGCTGCAAATGATTCCAGCCTCCAATAGCTCATCTGGCAAATCTCAGGATAATTCTTCAATTAAATGGATGCAGGAGCTTGAAAGGGAACTCGATGAAAAATTGAGCTTGGGAGTCGAATCTCTTACAGTTTGTAACAGTTAAGTTGTGCCTCTTATCATGCATTCAAAAGTCAGACAAGAAGAGGCGAAGCTTAGAGTAAGTGCCAACGTGATCTTGATGTGTGACATTATCATGACTCTGATGAGTTCTACAATCGGTTATAATTGCACAACCAACCATCGGGCCATGGTGGAAGCCAAGTACCTTCTCCTTGCCTGCCTCTTAAGTGAACATGAGACTGTGTTTCTGTGCTGTGGAACTGTAATTTCACAGATGTAGATGCTCAGGTGGAAATTTGTCTTTAAAAAAAATCAGCGCTGAGATGAAACCTTCATAACTGATGACTCATTTTCAACAATTTCTGATACGGATGCATAACTATGGGGAGAAGAGGTCTAAGAACTGCATGAAAGTGGTCTGGTGGCAAGTTAAGGTATCTGTGGTTAAACTTTGATCTGTAGCATATATTTAAGTTGCATATTGTTCTTTTAAATGAGCTTTATGAATCAAATACATGTGGAAATAAAATTTGAATTTAAAAATTTGCAAGATTCCTGCAGCACTTGGACTTAAATGACAAAGCCAAGTGTAAGGGTTCCTTGTGAATCTGAGATTTTCCCAAACTGGCTGGGATGTGGTCATAACCTTCATGACACATGGGAGGACCACACAGACTGCAGAAATGAGGGCAGACTGAGATGGGCTTAATTATGGATTTTAATGTGAGACTGGCTGTTACAGGCATCCAAGTAAACAAGAGCCATAACCCCCAGCTTCTCTGCCCCAAACATTGCTGGCGTGACAGAGGTGCTTCTGCGGTAATAGAGATGGTAGATGGGCATACAGATGTGAAGATGATGGCCAGGTGAGGATGGAGAGTCACCAGCCCCCAAAACTTCGTTTCACAGAGACGATAGTGACCCTCCTTTTTGTGTATCAGAAAAGGAAGAAACGAATTCCCTCACCCAATTTTAGGAACTATCCAGTTGCCAAATATAAAGTATCATCCTGTTATTTAACTCTATTAGTGATTGCAAAAGATCAGATTATAATGGCTACCAACATTTATTAAGCACTTACTATGTGCTAGATATCTTCATGATTAATAATCTTCATAACATACAAATTAATGTATTCTTTCTAGCAATCTCAGAATTCCCATTTTTTTAGTATCTTTATTTTACAGAGGAGGAAACTGAGGCACACAGCTAGCATGCAGTGAAGCCATGATTCACTTACAAGCTGGCTCCAAAGCTCAAACCTTTAACCACTTTAAAAATATGAACAGATCCTGGGGAAAAATTAGTCCAGGAGATAAAGTGATGAGTCTTAGAATACCTGGGGCTTTAGAAAAATTCCAGAGTTAACAGAAATCTCCAAAATTTGGTAATGTTTGCAAAAGCCGAGTGCCATGCCACTGATATATAATTCTATTATTTGATTGATATGCAGTTATATTAATTGATAGTCAGTTGTCATCACAGCCTATGGTGAGCTCTCCTTCCCTTTCATGGAAACTTACTTCCAAATTTATCATTTATGCCAAAGGGCAAACAGACTCACATTCCATCATTCTGCTATACAACTGACATCACCAGAATGCTTTTATACTGTTGAGTGAAGGATGCACATATAAATTTAAATGCAGCATGGAACTTTGAGATATGCAGTGAATAGAAAAAAGAGGGGCCCTGAATGAATGAGCGAATATGGGGCAGTGGGAAGAACATACATTTAGGAGACAGACTGTGGTTCTGCCACTGAGTAGTTGTACAACCTTGAGCTGTTCATTTCACCCCTAAGTCTCAGTTTTCTGAGCTGAGAAATGGGGATAATGTAGCCTCATTGGCCTGCTGGGATAATGGAATGAACATATTTTAAGTGTTGCCTACCTAGGGGCCCTTTCATGTTAGAACCTTTCCTTCCACATTCATCTTTCTCACGAGATTTATACATATGATTAAAACAACCTCATATATCCAGTATATAAGATAAGGGACTTCCCTGGCGGTCCAGTGGTAAAGAATCTGCCTTACAAGGCAGGGGACACGGGTTTGATCCCTGGTCAGGGAACTAAGATCCCACATGCAGCGGGGCAACTAAGCCCACACACCACAAATACTGAGCCTGCACGCCGCAACTACTGAGACCGCGCACACTGGAGCCCCCGCACCACAACTACAAAGAAGCCCACGCACCGCAATGAAAGATCCCACGTGCCTCAACGAAGATCCCGTATCCTGCAACTAAGACCCGACACAGCCCAAAATAAATAAAATAAATACATAAATAAATCTTTACAAAATAAAATAAGTCAATATCTTATCAAATGTTGTGACAAGGAATTGGAAACTCTGATGAAATGTTTGTAAATATCTGAATAGAAGGTTGTAAGGATGAGGCTGTAGCCCCTGTCTCCAACCTTGCCAAAGCTCCTATCAGTATACAGCTGTGAGCAAAAATGGGCTTTTTCTTCCTTTCCTGACTTTTGAATTGGTTGGGGACTAAGGAGGATTCATGCAAAGTCCACCACTATTGTTTATCTGAGTGACAGACAAAATATCTGTCTAGGATTCCAGAAGCCAGAGGTGACAGACAGGCACACTGGGCATAAACAAAATGACAAAGTGCAAAATCAAAAGAGCATTTAAGAAAACCTCCATATCGGGGCAAAATGAGCACAGGATGTTCAGACAAGCTCTGGCCTTGGGCCCCTTCTCCTGGGCCAGACAGGGAGCAGGTTCTGGAAGTCACAGCCTCCCTGATGGGATCCATGGAAGGGGATTCAGCAGATGCTAACAGTAAATACGGGCCATGGGGCCAGTGCCCAAGCTTGGCTAGAGTACTCATCCTGTCTCTACCCATGTCTACTTGCTTCACCTGCCCAGTCCTGCTCGGGGTTGACCTAATGAGCTCTTTCCCCTTCCTAAGGGCGCATCCCCCGTTGTGGTGGCCTCACTAAGAGCTCTGACGGCCTCCAGCCTTGCTCTGTTGAATCTCGTGCATAGAGAGTGGGACCAATGACGATGAATGAGTTAGTTCTAAATTCAGCAGGTAAATGAAAGACGTGTCTAGTGCCAACCCACCGTAATGAGTATTTTTCAGTCACTTTAACTGACATTTCCAATCTGACCCCTTTCAAAGCAGGATGTTTTCTGTTAAACACACAGGGGCACCCACCCACACACACCACCACTGTCTATTTCTTTCACTGCCTACACCTGTGAGCAGCTGGGATTCCTGGTAGCAACTTTTAGGATCCACGGTTTCCTCTGTCCAAGGCCGAGCCCGGAGCACCAGGAAAGTACACTTTTTCAAACCTACCAATGGCAGCTCCTCCCGTCCCAGGCACTCAGTCGGGTTCTGGTTTTCCCCAGGAAAGCCTTCCCAGGGGCTGGGGGAAGAGTCCCCACTACCACCAAGCACGTCTAAACCCAGGCACCTAGAGGATTTGGAGCCAGCTTTGATGAACCTTTCACAACCTCTCCCAGAAACAGAGACCCCTGGGAGGCACCTGGTGGGGCAGAAAGAAGAGCCTCAAAGCGGAAAGGTTTTTATTAGCTTCAGGCTCTACTTGCCATGGGTTCTGGGGAAAATCCACCTGCTCTCCCGGAGCTTCAGTTTTCTCATCTCCCAAGTGGGGAGAGTTAACCTGCCTTATCCATCCGGCCCAGTTCGGCATCCAGCTCTCTGCGACAACGTTACCATCTAGTATGAGTAAGTCCTGTGTCCGTGGGATTGTGAACAGCCTATATCATCAACACTTTCCGTTCTCTGGCCTGACGCTCCATTTCTGACCTCTTCCTGGAACCCTTGGCTCCTGGTATCCGCCGTGGCCGGGCCCACACAAACCTCAGGCCTGAGACTGGCCTTGCTCCCTGGGTACACTCCCCCTTCCCCTCTACTCTAGACAGCGTCTAGGGTCTACTGTGCCCTCAGTTTGCAACGGTAAACCGGACACAGCCTGCTCTCCTCATGAATTTATCAGCCAGCATTCCTTAATTGACCCACCTTCCCGGGTGCCAGGGGCAGAGAGGAAAGTGAGATGGTCCATGCTCTTGAAGACCCTAGAGGGCAAGGCAGATGAGCCACCAGCCACGGATGAAGCCCTGAGATGCGTGTCGGTGTCAAGGAAAGCACAGGGATGGGAGGCCAGACGACGGTGGTCCGGGAGGCTTCGAGCAAGAGTCTTTACACAAAAGAGATTTGTGGGAAAGGGAAGTCGGAGAAGCATTCCAGGCAGGAGATGCAAATGCACAGACGTGGGGACAGAGGGCCTCACTCCGTATGCCTCATGATGTGTGCGTGTTGTCCGCACTTGACAGAAGAGAGGACTGGACTCTGGGAGGCGAAGACTTCCTTGGCCTCCCAGCCAGCTGATGCAGCCAGAGTTCCTTCCAGGACCCACTCTGCCTTTCCAAGAAGAAGGGGGTCATCACTGCTCGGGGCGTAGTTGCTAAAGTAAAGCGGAACTCACTACCCCCTTTGCCAGAAAGTCCATTAGATTGGGGATCAGATGAGCTGGCTGTAGAAGCCCTTTCTAAAGGGGCCAAGAATGGGTTATTGCTAGAAGCAAAATAAGCCTGTAGCACCATGGGGTTTACACTGTATCCCCAACGATCAAACAGCGCCAACCAGCTCGGGTTACCCGGTGGGAACAGGGTCTCCGTTTTTTTTCCATCTTTTTACACATTCAGCCCCTGCGGTCCTGCCCTTCCTCTTCACTATCCTCTCAGTAAGGCACTAGCCCCTCCTTGGGAGAGGCAGTAACATCAGCTCCTGTTTCCATGTGAACGAGGGATGTTAGAACCTCAAAGCTACCGAGGCCGGCACTGAGGTACCATCCCCTCCCAGCCTCAAAGCCGGCTTGAGAAGCTCTGATGCTCTCAGGGATTTCTCGCTAATCTTTTTATCTGGATATTTATACGACATTCTGCAGACCTGCCTCATGCTTTTATAAAAGAGCAGAAATAACAACGTGGGCATTTCAAGTACACAGTCATTTCCAATTCCCCCTCCTCAGGGCATTCCAGGCAGCAGCTGGGTGGTGCAGGTGAGGGATTCAGAGGGCCTGGGAGGCGGGGTGGGGGCAGGCTCTAGTCCCCGGTCCACAGCGTCGACACTCAGCTTGGGGGCTCCACCAAGCAAAATAGGAAAGCACAGGAAGGGATGGGGGAGGGGGAGTAATACTTGTTAAGGACATTCTAGGCACGTTATCCATTCACCCACGGGGCAGGCAGACATCGTTCTGATTCTGAAGCTAAGGAAACCAGGCATCAGGAGATGCTAACTCATCTGCCAAAATAATGCATCTCGGAAGATCTGCTCACTTGTTGATTCCTGGATGGTTTCTGCATCCATATTTCTGAAAATTGGCCTCATTTTTATAACTAATTTGTGTTAAAGTCAGGGGTAGACCTTGATCCCTCACTCTTCTGCATCAGTGAATACATGTGCCCGTTCATTAGTGCCCTCATTCACAAACCTGTACCCAGGACAACTCTGGGCTGGATCCAGGAGCTCTGTGGTGAGACCTGGGATTCAGAGGCAGAAGAGGAGCAACTGTGAGCGACTCGCTGTCCACCTAAGTGGACATGCCTGGCACCCAGCGCTCTACTCACCGTCTCAACTGACCCTCACATGGTCCTAGGAGGCACAGACCATTATCATGCCCACTTTGCCGTTGACGTCGAGGAATCGGGGATGCCTTGTAACTTGCTGAAGGTCAAATGTCAGTAAATGCTCAAACCAAGATCCAAGCCCCGGTCTGTCTGACACCAAAGTCTGTTTTCTTAAAAACCATGCTATGTGCCTCCCAGATTCAAGGATGATGACAGTCACGGAAGGCTTCCCTGAGGAGGTGATCTCAGCTGAGCGTGGAAGGTTGATTCAGAGTCAACCAAGGGAAGAAAGAGGAACGTCAGACGTTCTGTAAGACTGCACCGGAGACTGGAGAAGGGGAATAGAAATCTCTGAGTCTGGAGAAGGAAGCAGGACTCGGGCAAAGAAAAATGTTTCATGTGAAAAGGAGACTGGAGTGTATCTCAAAGGCAGTAGGGAGCCAAGAAGGACTTCATTCAAAGAGGGAGCTGATCTGATTTGCGTTTCAGGAAGGCCACTCTTGCTGCAGTGGGGATTGGATGGAGGTAAGGTTGAAGGCAGAGAAATCAGCGGATGCTGTTACAGTTATGAGCAATTACAAGACAGAGACAGCAGGGACACAAAGTATGTTTTGAATTCTGACATGTTGCAGATGTGTTGTTACTTGCAAGAAACACATCCTGAAAGACAGTCCTGGCCTTACCGCAGTTTAGAGTCTAATTGTGCCTACCGTTCCCCCATTACTGCTCCCCTTGGTGCTCCAAATAAGCAGGAATTTCTGCACACTGGGGTTTGGGAATCAGTGTTGAGGTTGTGGGGGGAGTGGCAGGGAAGCAAGGTACGCAGACAAACGCACCTGTGTCGTCGCCATTTCTTCTCATTAAACTGTATGTTCATGAGAACTTCCGTGCATCGATCGAATATAAAATAAAGTGAAATAAACATTGAAACGCTATGACCTGGACCAACGTATCTTGAGCTCCATCCCCTATTTGCTCTCGTTTCCCCAACACCCAGAAAGACAGTTAACGGATACCATTTTTTCTGTATTTAGTTCTTCTCACATAAACTTCCTTAAGCCCCTGGCAGCAATTACCACTTGTCTGCTAGTGTGTACCCGCTGACAACAAAGAGAGTGAACAATAGCTAAAAGATATTAAGGGGAGAACTTGAAAACCGTTGATCTGCTTAGTCTGACAGCCTGTTGTTGGGCTTTGTTTTGGGGGGGGTTTGTTCGTGGGCATGGCTCCTTTGGGTTGTGACTGGAGAGCACACATATAATAGAGTCATATTTTCTGCTGGTAACATTGTTGCTGGTTCTCTTGACAGAATGGAATCTATCAGAAGTTGCAGGCGCTCTGCACTGGGCCCCCAGGCATGCAGAGATGCCGTTGCCAGAATGAGTCTGAGTTTTCTGTTTGGGTCATTGGATCACATTATTTCCTGGCACTTGGGGCATGCAGCATCTCGGTGCCATTACCTGAGCCCAGATTTCCAATCCCAGCAAAATGACTTGGACCTGGCCATCCCAGCCCATTTACCTATGGGCAGGGTTGGGAAAACCACACCCAGCACAAGTCAGCTCCAGGGGTCTGGAAGGATGGGCAAAGGATGCCATGGAAAGATCCCTGGTGGAGGAGTTAAGAGATGTGGTCTGTTGCTACCAAGTGACCTTGGACCTAATTTTCCTCATCTCTAAAAGGCAGAGATTGCAAAAGAGGTACAGAGAACCAAATGATTTCAAAGTTCTCTTCCAGAAATTGAGGGTGTTGGGAGGAACCGCCTCCCGTGGGAAGGGACAAGCGGTCACTGTGGTCCCCAGTGCCCAAGGAGGGCTCCCTCCTGCAGTGGGGCTGACATGACAGAGACAATGATGCTGGAGCAACCCTGGGAAGAGAAGCTGAAGGGGAGTCAGCTCTACGGACGGGCGTCCAGCGTGAAAGTGAAGGAAGCTTCCTGTGTACTTCAGTGCCCAGTTTTCAAAAACGGAAACAGCAACAAAAAAAGAAAGGTATCACTAATCCTCGTGCCTCTTATTCTAGAAGATGCAGACTGAGGGTGTGTTTAAAGATCTCAGTCAGGGTTCTCAATCTCATTGACTTTTTGGACTGGACACTTCTTTGCTGTGGGGCTGTCCTACACCTTGTAGGATGTTTAGCAGCATCCCTGGCCTCTATCCAGTAGATGCCAATATCTCCCCAAGTTGTGACAACCAAAAATGTTTCCAGACGTTGCCCTATGTCCCCTGGGGCAGCAAAATCACCCACAGTTGAGAACTGCTTCCCTAAATGGATGATCAGCCTCTTAGGAGCCTTGGTTTGTTCATCTCCCAAATGGGATAATAACTGATCGGCTCAGTTCACAGAGTAAGCGTGGGAAATTGAAAAGAGCTACTCAGTGAGAAGTCTTGCTGCTGTTCCCATGGCTGAAGCGAGAGTGTCCACCTTCAGGGGTCAGACGAGAGACACCGTCCAGCAACCAGTCGCCCTTGCACTGGTTCACATGCCAAGCACGTGATCTGCAGTTCCCAGTGCCCCCAGCCCGCATCAGTGACTCAGGCCTGCCCTGCGCCACTTGGACTAAATCATCCCAGCTTCTCTTCTGAGTGTCAGACAGAGAAAGGATGCTAGTCAGCCAGCTGGCTGTGCTAACAGAGAAAGGAGCCCTGCTTCCATCCATCATCAAGTGTGGCTCTTTTTAATAAGGAAAACAGGGAGAGCTCGTCTTCTCTCTGGGAGAGCAATGCGGCCCTTTGCCAAAGCAGTTCAATTCTTCTGGAATCTTCTAGACACATGAAGCCCTAGAAATCAGTGGTGCAGGAATTTTTCTTGGTGTCTTTATCATTGATCACTGTGGACTGTGGTCCCATGTAGGCGGGGAGATCTACAGGGTTGGGAGGGGAGAGGGCACTATTAGCTTAACCTCTACTGGCCTCAGAATGACCTATGCCCCCACTTCCTGTTGGGGATCAGAGGCTGTTGACCACCTAACGTAAGTGGGGAAAGGATGGCAGAAGGCAGCTGGTGTCCGAGTGCCAACTACGTGAAGGCACGGTGCTGGATTTTACATGTGTTATCTCAATCCACAAGCAAGTCCAATGTACATTAATAATTTTGATTTTACAGCCTAGGAATTGAAATACAGAGAGGTTGAGTGACTTGCCCGGGAAGCCTGGGGAGTCGGCATGCACACGTGGGGCTGTCTGACTACAGAGCCAAGTTCCTTTCCCTATACCTGCTGTCTTCTGATAAGGACACTGTTCCTCCAAAGAGGAGAAAAAACTTTCCCAAATCCACACAGCTCTTCAGTAGACTCTTCTGAGGGGCTCACACTACAAAGTCAGTTGTCTTTATCACTGGTTGAGGTGCAGGTGTGTGTTCTGTGTGCATCCATGCATGTGTGCAGCTGTGTGCATGTGCACACCCAGGAGTACGCTGCACGGTGACGTAATTCTGGGGTGTGCATATGTGTCTAACGCGCGTGTTCCGGGCGTGTGCACATTTGAGTATCTCTGTTCCATTGAGGACAGCGGAACACGGGGTCTGAGAATCGTGCCCCAGGACTCCACGGTGCAAGGGTCAGTGGGGTGGGGGATGTGATTTCTCTACAGGAGAAGCTGCAGAATGAGCAGAGTTGCTGCACATGCTGCCCAGATGTGCCAACCTGCAGACACTTGGGCAGGTGTCCCCCGTGGATGGTCTTAATGACGTGTGTGCTCAGCTGAGCCAGCTGGGGCTGAGATCTGGGAACCTCTGCCACACGAATGGCCATCTCCCATTTGTCATCGGCCTGGGATGAGCTTTCCCCTTATGGGCTTGTCCTCCCCTGTGCGCGTGTGTTAGCTGAGGGCTGTCAGTGTTCAGAAAGGTCTGTGCTGTCTCCAGGGCGGGGGGTGGGCTCCGTTTCCCTCTGGCTGCTGATCATGAACAGAAGCAGGAGGAAACTCTGACTCAGGCTCCTGCTGGGAAGACAGTGAGTTAGGCAACTAGATAAGCAACTAGTGTTTTTCCTCTAAGATGGGGGAGGGGGGCGTGGAAGGGGATGCAGGCAACGGAAAGTCTGGCCAAAGGAGAGATGTTCGTAAATAACCAAGTGGGCAAGGCAAGGAGCTTGGGAAGGTAGATGAGACGACAGGAATGGGGAGGGATGGATGCTCTGAGATCCCCCCTGCATACGTGAGCAGAACTTGGTCCTTGTTATAGTAGGGA
>NW_006772762.1:257265-271832 GCF_000442215.2 Lipotes vexillifer | reverse complement strand
AAAGAGCTGAGAGTTAGCCAACCCCAGGCCGGAGACCTTTATCTGTTCCCATATGGCTGTGTGACCTGGGGTGAGTCATTTACTCTCTCTGGGCTTTAGAGTTCTGACTCTGCTTCTGCTATGGTACATGGAATGACCTGGAACCAAGCCAGGACTTAGCGAGTGCTCGATCAAGGTCAGCATCCTCGACGGCAAAGCGCTTCCAGCTGCTCAGGCTTACAAGCAAGGGTCTAGTGTGTGTCAAGGACAGTTCAGGTAACACCTGCGGGAGTACCGAGTCCTGGGGGGACTCTGAGCTCTGGTCCTCAGCAGAATTCCAACAGGCAGGTGGGTAGACGTAGGGCAACCCTCCTCCCTGGGCTGGCCTCCACCCCCATGTCCACACTTCTCCCTCATTTTAGGCCACCTACTCAGAGGAGGACACTGGCCCCCATGCTTTGCATGGGTTAATTTGTGCAACTAAGCAACCAACCTACAGGGGAGAGACAGTAAACCTCACCCTACAGATGAGGGACCCACATCTGTACTGGGAAACGAGTAGAACCTGGGATAACAATCCCGTCACAGCAAGGCCCCCTCTCTATACCCCTCTGCGCGGCCGCCCTGCAGAGTCCAGCCTGCTGGTTACAGAGAAACGGTTAATGAAGGGCTCTGCACTGTACACCCAGGAGCAATTCCCTCTGCGCTGTCAACTACAGGTATGAATTTTGTTTAGTTCAAAGACCTCATTAATGCCGCGGTTAGCGGAAGCAGCTCCGCAGCTGATTCATCTTCAGGAATCAAAGACAGCCCGAGCCCCCTGGGCAGCCAGGGGCTGGGCGGCTCGGTGGGGCATCTCTGCTGCTCTCTCATCTCCCAGGTGCTCTACAGCCAGCGCCAGGGCCGCAGTTGCCTTTCCCGGGGGTTGGATCATGGAAGAGAATGAGGAAGAACTCTGTCCCTGAGACCTTTGGGTTCCCTCTGGGAATCTCCAGGGACAACATGCATTTGTGTTGGCCTCACCCAGGTCCTAACTTCTAGACCAGTATAGACGGGTTGTTGAAGGTAGTGGCAACCACTGCCCCACGCTGGACACAAGGAAGGGGGTGCACACTGTGGTCGTAGAGAGACCCAGTCCTGTCACTAACACAGTGTGTGTGACCTTTGAGCCCCTGCTCAGCCACATGAACGAACTGATTCAGAAGTTCATCGAGGTCCCTTCCAGCTCCGATACTGACATGGCCCAGACCATCCAGGAGCTGAAACTGTCATGAGGAGGATAAAACATATTCATTCATGGAATTTGCTTTCATTAAGTGTCACTCACTGTGCCAGGTCTTGGGAATGCAGGGGCGGCTGTGTCCACATGCCTAAATACCCCTAATCATTTTAAACAGCATGAGATGAGAAGCAAACACTAATAATAATAATAATGGTGTGCTATGTTATGTGAATTTCACCTCAATACAAGAAGTAATAATGGTGAATGACTTGCCCCAGATCAAAAAGGTACAAAGGGGGTTCTCCAGGTCCAGAAGCTGTGGCTTTAATTCCTAGTTCGGCCTGCAGCCCCATACAATCTAGCCCAATGTTCAGCACTTGGTAGGCTGAACAAAGATGTCCTGAAAGAAGGAGGGAAAGAAAGGAGTCGATGAGGGGAAAGGGAAGGGTCAAGGGGAGATAGGTCAGGAAAGAGGTAGGGGTATCACTGTCTTCTATTACAATAAGAAACTGAGGTTCGCTCAAGGGGCTAAGTAGCTCACCCGTACCACACTGGGAGCAACTGACAGATCTGAAGTGTAGAAAAAGGTCCCCGTCGACTGGCGCTACCAGGAAAGACCTTATGAAGGCAGAGCGAGTAAGAAGGTGACGGTTGGCATCCAGCAAGTCAAAAAAAGCACAGTTGGCAAGGAGAGGGGCAAGGTGACCCGAGGATAAGGTGTGGGGGGTGGTTTTTCTTACGTATTTTCCTTACATAGCATCATAGAGACTTGGGGATTAGGATCCTGGCTCTGCCACCTGCCAGCTGTGGGGCTCTGAGGAAGGCTGAACCCTGGTTTCCTCATTTTTGACATGGAGATTATGGTACCTGCATTCTAGGTTTTTCTAAGGATGAAATGAGATAAGGCATAATTCCTGCTCAATAAACAGAAGCGCTTTCTCTTTCTTCTCTGCAAGCAGAGAGGATGGGGAAGAGAAGGGCAGGCTGCTCAGAATTCTTGAGCTTGGGGAATAAAGTCACACAGGATATAAGCACTGCCTTTGTTTCTGAGGCTGATCCCCTCTTTGGGGCAGAGTCAGTGACCACCTATGCAGTCAGATTCAAGGGGTCTAATGCCCCTCCTTCCTGGGGGGCATATACCCTACCCAGAAATGGGAATGAAATGCTGAAAGTATTAAAAAGCTTGGGCTGAGCAATCCTGCATCTGATCACTTCTTTCCGACGGTAAACTTTTCTATATTGTATACAATATGGAAATTGCTTACTTCTCTCTAAGAAGCTAGACTATGGGTTGAGTAATTCTCCAACTAGAAGGAACTGGCAGCTAATACCAGAATGGTGTAACCATAGCAGAGCCTTCTGAGACATCTTGCTATACTTAGGTTTTTATTCCGTTTTGTTTCCATAGCAGGAGTTCATTCTTTCAGGAAATACTTTTCGCTGCCATTATGAAGTTCAAAGTTAGTCTGTCCTGTATACAGGTACATGCCTGGTGAGGGAGACCCCGGATGACCATTTATTCTGCCAGCAGAAATGACTGTGTCCCAATGACATTCCCCACACTGCCTTGGACACGGGAGGTACAAGCATGAGCAATTAAGGCGGGGTCCCTATCCTCAGGGGTCTACAGCCTCAGTCACCGAGGATCCAGGGCCCACATTCACGTACTATCAGTGGGAGTCTGAATTAGCAGCATCCTTTTGAAGTGCATCTGTCCGTGTGTATCCAAAGTCTGCAAACTATTCATTCCTTTGTGCCACAATAATTCATCTATGCCAAGAAAATCATCTGAGATATTTTTTAAAAAGGTCCAAAAACCCCTGTATGTACAAAGGTGGATATTTTTAAATTAGACTTAACAGCATAAAGTTGAAAACAATCTTAATGTCCAATAATAGGGAGTGTTTAAGTAACTTAGGGTATACTCACTTTATGGGATGGAAGGGAGACATTAAAAAGACAAAGTTTCCAGAAACATGGGATCCGTTTAGGGCCCAATATTAAATGAAAAATGGAGGTTTCAAAATTGTTTACACAGTGACATCACAGCTATGGGATATTTTTTTCACATTGATTATGTGTTTTACAGCTTTTGAAGCATATGGTTTCGCATGCATTACTTAATTTTGAGATTCACGGCAGCCCTTTCATAGAAGCAGTCCAGAGGTGATTATTCCCATTCTAAACGTGAGCAGACTGAGGTTTGTTGAGGCTTATGCATCTAACAGCAAGAATTTCACTTGCATTAGAAATGCAGGGAGTACAGGAGAATCATTATGAAAACTTTATAAAACAAGGCAAGAACTCTGAGTAGCCTGCCTCTTCCCTTCCCATCCTCTCTGCCTGCTAGAAGAGGGTAAGAGGGCTACCACTGATTGGGTGAAAGTAATAAGTTTCCACACTTGTCTTGTCTGCTTCCACTACCGCATAGCTCCGTAGCAAGTTCTGTGCTTTCACTTAGGTCCTGCTGTGACCAGAGATGGTTTCTTGCTACAATATATGAAATATTCCTGCACAGGGACCCTCAGTGATAACTGCCTCTGACTCAGCCTCAAGGACAAAAGCAATCAGGGGCAGGTGGATACAGTGGTATAAACAAGGTGGCATTTAACTCTTTGTACACGCAGCCCCTCTCTACCTCTCCAGTCTCTCCTGCATTAGCCGGTTCCTTCAGCTCTGTGCCTGAGCTGTACTGCCCTGCTCCTTGCTCAAGGACGTGTGACTTATGTCACACGTCCCACCTCTTCAGCCCTTCCTCAAGCTTTCTTTCTGCCCAGTATCTCATTTCTGTGATCCTTCCCTTGAAAGAAGCCCCTCCCTTCAAGGTCAGCAAAAATGAAGCCTCTTCTGTGGCAGTGTCAGCTGCTCCATCCTCAGCGTTCTTCAGACATCCTCTCTAAATATTTGGAGCACACTGTATTCTGGTTTAGTTTTGTATTTCAGTGTTTCCCACAAGACTATGAATGCTCAGGACCAGAGAATTCCACTTCATCCTTACAAAGGCATCTCAGATATGTCTTTCTAACCCCAATCTTATAGATAAGAAATAGGTGCAAATATGTATTTAGGGTAAAATAGCTAGTGAGTGGCAGGCCGATATTTGAACTCAGATCGACTTAGGTGTCCCCAGCTCTTCCCATAATACCCAGCCAGGACTTCCATAGCTGAATGAATGAATGAGTGAGTGAATGAATTAGTGACTAATCAAAGATATTCCTTAAGAGCATCCCCTCCACGGGCACCCATGCCCGCAGGTTATCAGAACTCAGAGAAGAGGCCTGGCAGAAATGGACTCAACGTCAACTTCCAGAGTCTGTAATGGGTCTCTGCTACAGTCTGTTCTCCCGTGACAGAACCAGAAAGAACTTTCAAGATTATCAAGGTCACTGTTCTTTTTTACATTATCCTGTAATCAGGCACTGATTTCCTTCTCAGCTCTCTTTCAGTCCTTCTGGTGTTGTCTAAGGAGAAAGCCTCAAAGTGGTATTAATGTGCCTCTTACAAGTCTCTAAACATTGGCTAATTTTCCTTTTTCACAAAGAGAGAACAAGAGATGGGCACAGAGCCTTGGCAGAAAACTTCTAGCTACAAGCTAGCAGCGCTGTTTTGTTTTCATTATACTTATTTTTACAGTTACCTTCTATTTATGGTGAATGACAATATTTTACCATTCATAGAGTGATTTAAAGTTCCCGTTATAAATACACACGTTGAAGGGTGAAAAGAGTCAATTCAAGGAAAAATATTGTATGACAAATAGTATAGGAGGCATGTGGATACAGAACAAATCATGCAAGTTTGGAAAGGACCCAACATTCGGGAAATGCTAGTTAAGTCCAACTACTTATTTTACAAGTAGAACAGAGGCCCAGAAAGGGCAAGTGTTTTGCCAGAGATCACCCAGCCAGCTCCTGGTTCAGTTTTCCCCACTTCCCTCTACCAGGCATATCTCTCTAAAAGCTCTTTCTATATTTATGTTGTGACTATTAAAGACACTTCTGATGGTAAGGGGCATGGGGCTTGGGGATTGGTTATGGGGCGCTCTGCTCTGGATACCCCAGCAGTGAGCAGGCACCCCATGCTCTGGGCGGGGTCAGCAGGGCGGCAGGCAGCTTGGCGGCATCACTTGTCACTCAGGGACTGAGCAGAACACAGGGAAGAACAGACCATTAGCAGCTTACAACGCAGAGGAACAATCAGAGATTATGAAACACAGCGTTAATAAAGACCACAAAGACATACCTAAGAGAGGAAAATGAGTCTCTCTGTCTCTGTAAATAAATCCATGGCTTGCAAATAAAAACACGCCAGAAAAGCCAACTGCAAATGTACTCCTAGAAAAGGAGACCAGATGTCCCTGGAATCTTTTTAATTAAATTGTGAGTCAATTGCAAGCCAGAGGGTGGGGGGCTGAGGGGAGTGGAACTTTGCTTTCTAAGACAGCCAGAGGCAAAGTCCAATTTCCAGGATCATACATCCAGGGTGGAGGAGGCTTCCCAAAATTTAATTACATATTGCCTAGCAACTGAGGAGATGAACAGGAATAAAGTTGGGGGACCTGGAGTGATGCATCAAAGCTGCTGAGGCCCCAGGTTGGAGAACGCACATTGACACCAGGCTATGGTCAGGAGCTAAGGGAGGTGGTTTTAGTTGCGTGAATTATAAGCCTCATTCTGCTCCGCTTCCCTTGGGCTGACCAATCCAGGTTGCTGGATTGGTCAGAAGAATTAGGACCCTGCTTTCTTCATCTTTCACAACAGAAGCATCTTCTCTATTTGTATAAAAGTAATAGATACTGTTAAAAATTCAGCAGCATAGAAATATATAAGGAAGCGAGTGAAAACGTTCCTTCCGACTAGAGCCACTCTTAACATCTTGGTGCATACCTTTCCAGAATTTTCCACTCAGAGTTCACCTCTCCCTTTCTAGCCTAAATGAGATATTACTACATATTGTGCTATAATCTACTTTCTTTCCTCCAAGAGATGGTGGATTTTTTTTAACTTTTGCTTTATTTTTTTACTGAAATAGAACAAACACACAGAAAAGTCCACAAATAATGGAACCACCACTGAGAACAATACATAGACCACTGCAAGCCTGCCTCCCTCCCTCTCATCCAGTTCTCTCCTATCCCCTCCTAATCACTACCACCTTCCTTCTCTCCAAGGATCATCATTCCCCCAACTTCAAATATATATTAGTTTTACCTGATTTTGAACTTCCTATAGAAGGAATCATACATTATAGATTCTTCTGTGTCTGGTTTATTTGCCCAACATTTTGTAAGACTCATTTATGTAGTTTTGTGTAGCTGCTCTTTATTTTTATTTGCATAGTCCTCCAACATATGGTTATATAAGAATTGATTTATCCATCCTAATGCTCATGAACTTCTAGGCAGTCTCCAGTTTGGGACCATTACAAATAGAAATGTTTTGTGCATTCCTTTTGGTACACATATAAAGACCTTTCTCGGGTAAACAGGAGTGAAACTGCCACTTTTAAAAAATGTCTGTACCCAGGTACACACTCAACATCAGTTTATGAAAGTTCCTAAATTCATCCTTTTTAATGCCTGCTTCATGTTTTATTGTATGGACATCTTCATAGTGTTTTACTGATGGAACTTTTGGTTGCTTCCAACCTTACATACATATCTTTTTAAAAAAAACAATGCTTCCATGAAAATCCTTCTGCATTTATCTTTGAGCACACGCAGGATTAATCCTTAGGATGAATTCCTAGAAGTGAGATTTGGGGGAATCAAAGAGTACATGTATTTTATTTTATTTTATTTTATTATTTATTTATTTATTTATTTTATTTATTTAATTTTTTTTTTTGTGGTACGTGGGCCTCTCACCATCGTGGCCTCTCCCGCTGCAGAGCACAGGCTCTGGACGCGCAGGCTCAGCAGCCATGGTTCACGGGCCCAGCCGCTCCACGGCATGTGGGATCTTCCCGGACCGGGGCACGAACCCGTGTCCCCTGCATCGGCAGGCGGACTCTCAACCACTGAGCCACCAGGGAAGCCCCATGCATTTTAAATATTGATCTTTCCGGGTTTCCTGAGTTTCCTTTCTAATTTCTTACAATCCCATATTCCTTTTGGGTGTTCCTGAATTTCACCTCTCTGTTTTCTTCCTTTAACACTCTCCAGTTCCCATAAACTGTGGGACCCAGGAATGATCTCTCTACCATTCGGGGCAAGCTTGAATGAATTAGGTGAAAAGGTGAGGACTACAAATGCCATGGATCTAGACATCATGGTTCACGTGATGGAGATCACGGTTCACAAAGTCTACTCCAAGTCTTAAGAAGGAGCCAGTCTCTGAAATATGCTTCTTGAATTTTGTCCAAACCTCCCAAGAGCTTAGGGTAGGAAACCTTGGATCCAAAGAATATCATTCATTTGGATCTCAGTGATCTCTTGATGTGCGGTCCTTTGGACACATCAGTCATGTGGGAAGAAAAGAACCCATAAAGTGAATGCTGACATTCAGACACTTACTGAGAGCATTATGCACCAGCTACTATTCTAGACCTTGGTTATCCAAAGACAATTACTATTTAGGAGACAGAGATTTAGGGCAAAAATTCTGTGATGAAGATATGACAGTACAGAGGTTCCTTAAAAAATTAAAAATAGAACTACCATATGACCCAGCAATGCCACTACTGGGCATATACCCTGAGAAAACCATAATTCAAAAAGAGTCATGTACCACAATGTTCACTGCAGCTCCATTTACAATAGCCAGGACACGGAAGCAATCTAAGTGTCCATCGACAGATGAATGGATAAAGAAGATGTGGCACATATATACAGTGGAATTACTCAGCCATAAAAAGAAATGAAATTGAGTTATTTGTAGTGAGGTGGATGGACCTAGAGTCTGTCATACAGAGTGAAGTAAGCCAGAAAGAGAATAACAAATACCGTATGCTAACACATGTACATGGAATCTATATATAAAAAAAAAAAAATGGTTCTGAAGAACCTAGGGACAGGACAGGAATAAAGATGCAGATGTAGAGAATGGACTTGAGGATATGGGGAGGGGGAAGGGTAAGCTGGGACGAAGTGAGAGAGTGGCATGGACATATATACACCACCGAATGTAAAATAGATACCTAGTGGGAAGCAGCCACATAGCACAGGGACATCAGCTCGGTGCTTTGTGACCACCTAGAGGGGTGAGATAGGGAGGATGGGAGGGAGACACAAGAGGGAGGGGATATAGGGATATATGTATATGTATAGCTGATTCACTTTGTTATACAGCAGAAACTAACACACCATTGTAAAGCAATTATACTCCAATAAAGATGTTAAAAAAAAAAAAAAGATATGACATGTTATGTGAGCACAGAAGAGGGACCAAACACAGAAGCGACAGAAAAGGCTTAATAGAAAATTCATATATTTGCTGCTATATCTGGGTCAGGTTGGCTGAGGATTACCCAGTTTTAAGAGGGATATGAATATTATCAGTGATTCCTAGTTCCTCATCCTGGGACCTACATAATGATGTTTTATTTAGGCCATGTCTGTAAATTTTTACAATAACCTTATATATTTATCATTCTCCCCCATTCCTCAGAGGATGAACTTAAGGCTCAAAGAGAATAAAATGAACTTGCCAAGGTTGCAGAGCTGTATAGTCAAGGAGAAGTAAGATTAGAAGTCATCACCGTCAAATTCCAAAGACCAGGCTCTTTTAGCATCCATGGGCCATTTTAATAAAAAGCCAATAGAAAGATTGTGAGATTTATTGTGAAGGCAGGCAGGCAATGGGACACAGAGAAGGGGTACTGCTCTCCATCAGAGAAGCTGAGGTTCCACTGGGGAGACGTCTCTTGGAGGGTGACCACTGTGATATTTTGGAGCCTCGTGGAGAGATCTTGGTTGCAGCTGCTCTGACACCTGCCTGAGGGCTTCTGCTGCCACAGGTAGAAGCCATGGAGGTTGCCCCCCTGTGCTCACCCCTGTGTCCTCACACTCAGGGCATTCTGGGAGGAGCACCTTGACAAGGCAGACGGGGAAGTGCAAAGAGGGATGCCAAAGCCCCAGCTGTATCAGAGATCTGCCACGGTTAGCACCTTCTGAAAGCAGAACAGGGACATGGGATTTAGGGAGAGTGACACTAACGGCTCCTTCCTGAGGAGACTTATAGAAGGGTCAAAGCTGAGACTTGAACGCACATTTCTAGCCCCATGGTTTCCACGTGAGGAGGTTGTTCTACTGTAAGTCACTGAAGCTGTTTGCTCTTAGCAGGAGCTAGGGACCTTTTTCTCTAAGCTATGAAAGTACTACTGATGGCCATACATTTGTATACTCATTAAATTTTATTTATTCATTTATTCACTTATTTGACGAATATTTATAGCAGGGGCCAGCAATTTTATTTATTTATTTACTTATGTGAAAGTTATTTTTTCTCTTTTTCTTATTAGTTATCTATTTTATATGTATTAGTGTATATATGTCAATCCCAATCTCCCAATTCATTCCACCACTGCCACCAGCCCTGCTACTTTCCCCCCATGGTGTCCATATGTTTGTTCTCTACATCTGTGTCTCTATTTCTGCCTTGCAAACTGGTTCATCTGTACCATTTTTCTAGATTTCACATGTGTGTGTTAATATACGATATTTGTTTTTCTCTTTCTGACTTACTTCACTCTGTAGGACAGTCTCTAGATCCATCCACGTCTCTACAAATGATCCAATATCATTCCTTGTTATGGCTGAGTAATATCCCATTGTATATATGTACCACATCTTCTTTATCCATTCGTCTGTTGATGGGCATTTAGGTTGCTTTCATGCCCTGGCTATTGTAAATAACGCTGCAATGAACGTTGGGATGCATGTTTTTTTTTGAATTATGGTTTTCTCAGGGTATATGCCCAGTAGTGGGATTGCTGGGTCATATGGTAGTTCTATTTTTAGTTCTTTAAGGAACCTCCATACTGTTCTCCATAGTGGCTGTATCGATTTACATTCCCACCAACAGTGCCAGAGGGTTCCCTTTTCTCCACACCCTCTCCAGCATTTGCTGTTTGTAGATTTTCTGATGATGCCCATTCTAACTGGTGTGAGATGATACCTCATAGTAGTTTTGATTTGCATTTCTCTAATAATTAGTGATGTTGAGCAGTTTTCATGTGCTTCTTGGCCATCTGTATGTCTTCTTTGGAGAAATGTTTATTTAGGTCTTTTGCCAATTTTTTGATTGGGTTATTTGTTTTTTTAATATTGAGCTTCATGAACTGTTTATATACTTTGGAGATTAATTATGTGAATGTTGATACAATAAATAGTTCAACATTATGAGCCTTCTGGTCTCCAGAGCAACTACTCAACTCTGCCACTGTATCATCATGAAAGCAGCCTTAGAGAATATGTAAATGAATAGGTGTTTTCTGTTCCAATAAAACTTTATTTACAAACACAAATGACATGGGACATGGGGTAGCCACTGGCAAAAGAATAAAATTAGACCCCTTCCTCACAGTGAATAAAAAATTAACCCAAAATGGATTCAAGACTTAAATGTAACAGCTGAAACTATAAAATTCTATTAAAAAAGTAGGCATAAACCTTTATGACCTTAAATCAGACAATAGTTTTTAGATATGACACCAAATGCACAAACAACAAAAGAAAAAGATAAATTGGACCTCATCAAAATTAAATTATTTTACGTTGCAGAGAACACCATCAAGAAAGGGAAGAGAATCCACAGAATACGAGAATATATTTGCAAACCATATATCTGATAAGGGTATTGTATCCAAAATATATAAAGAACTCTTACAACATAATAATAAAAAGACAAGACACAATCTGTATATCTTCTTTAGAGAAATGTCTATTTGGGTCTTCTGCCCATTTTTTGGATGAAAGGATGCTCAACATCACTAATCATTAGAGAAATACAAATGAAAACTATTATGTGGTATCTATCACCTCACACCAGTTAGAATGGGCATCACCAGAAAACCTACAAACAACAAATGCTGGAGAGGGTGTGGAGAAAAGGGAACACTCTGGCACTGTTGGTGGGAATGTAAATCGATACAGCCACTATGGAGAACAGTATGGAGGTTCCTTAAAAAACTAAAAAGAGAACTACCATATGACCCAGCAACCCCACTACTGGGCATATACCCTGAGAAAACCATAATTCAAAAAGAGTCATGTACCACAATGTTCACTGCAGCTCCATTTACAATAGCCAGGACACGGAAGCAATCTAAGTGTCCATCGCCAGCTGAATGGATAAAGAAGATGTGGCACATATATACAATGGAGTATTACTCAGCCATAAAAAGAAATGAAATTGAGTTATTTGTAGTGAGGTGGATGGACCTAGAGTCTGTCGTACAGAGTGAAGTAAGCCAGAAAGAGAAAAACAAATACCGTATGCTAACACATATATATGGAATCTTAAAAAAAAAAAAAAAAAAGGTTCTGAAGAACCTAGGGACAGGATGGGAGTAAAGATGCAGACCTACTAGGGAGTGGACTTGAGGATAGAGGCAGGGGGAAGGGTAAGCTGGGACGAAGTGAGAGAGTGGCATGGACATATATACACTACCACATGTAAAATAGATAGCTAGTGGGAAGCAGCCGCATAGCACAGGGACATCAGCTCGGTGCTTTGTGACCACCTAGAGGGGTGGGATAAGGAGGGTGGGAGGGAGGGAGACGCAAGAAGAAAGAGATATGGGGATATATGTATATGTAAAGCTGATTCATTTTGTTATAAAGCAGAAACTAACACACCATTGTAAAGCAATTCTATTCCAATAAAGATGTTAAAAAAAAGTAATGCCATTTAAGATTTATAATTTCATGACATTTTGGGGAAATAAATTTACAAGTCTTCATAAATAAATTTTTATCCAAGACAAGTCACCAAATTAAAGAATGAACAAAGAATCTGAAGAAACATTTCTCTAAAGAAGATATAGAAATGGTTAATAAGCACATGGAAAGATGCTCAAGATCAGTAGCCATTAGGCAAATGCAAATCAAAATCCACAGGAGACACCCCTTCACAATGAGATGGCTATAATAAAACAGAGAAAGAATAGCAAGTGATGGTGTGACACCATCTCTCATACCCTCTGATGAAACTCTCATACCCTGCTTGTGGGAATGTAAAATGGTGCAGTTATTTGGGAAAACATTCTGATGCTTCATCCAAAGGTTAAGCGTAAAGTTATCATATGACCCAGAAATTCTACTTCTATTACATATCCAAGAGAAATAAAAACATATTTCTATATAAAACTTGTACGTAAATATTCATAGTAGCATTATTCATGATAGCCAAATAGTGGAAACAACCCAAATGTCCATCAGCTGATAAATGTAAAATGTGGTATAGCTATACAATGGAATACTGTTCAGCCATAAAAAGGAATGAAATACATGTTATAACATAGGTGTACCTTGAAATCAATATGCTAAGTGAAAGAATCTAGTTATATTGCGTGATTCCATTTATATGAAATGTCAGGATTAGGCAAATCTATAAAGACAGAATTCAGATTAGTGGTCGCCTAGAGCTGCGGGTGAGGGCTTAGAGGCAAATGGGAGCAAAGGGCTGTGGGATGCCAGTGTTAAGAGACCATCCCTGGAGCTAGGCCACTTGGATTTAATCCCAGCCACTCTTCCATCCACCAGCTGTGTGACAGCAAGCTATCTGATGGCTCAGCTGTGCCTCAGTTTCCTCCCTTCTAAAATGAGCAGAGGGACTTCCCTGGTGGCACAGTGGTTACCCTGCCAATTCAGGGTACACGGGTTCGAGCCCTGGTCTGGGAAGATCCCACATGCCGCGGAGCAGCTAAGCCCGTGCGCCACAACTACTGAGCCTGCGCTCTAGAGCCCGTGTGCCACAACTACTGAGCCTGCGTGCCACAACTACTGAGCCCACACGCCATAACTACTGAAGCCCACACGCCTAGAGCCTGTGCTCCGCAAAGAGAGAAGCCACCACAATGAGAAGCCCGCGCACCGCAACGAAGAGTAGCCCCCGCTGGCCACAACTAGCTAAAGCCCGCATGCAGCAACGAAGACCCAACGCAGCCCAAAATAAATAAATAAATTTATAAAATGAGCAGAACTGTCCCTATGTCACTGGGAGATGCAGTGAGTGAATACGTGCCAAGTTGTCAGAGCAGCACTGTCACTGGTGTTTCGGATTCAGGGCTGGCCCTGGCTAAAGCGGGGGGCAGGAGGCACTCTGCTTTGTGGTTGATGGGTAATGTCGCCCTGGAGGATCCGCTGCCCCTACTGGACTGGTTTTCCTCCTGTGTGAGTCGTGGGAGTCTATGATCAAGGGCAGTGACAGTCTCCTCCCTCCCCACCCAGGCTCCCTTCAGGTTCTCCCAGGTACATCCCAGGTCTGCGGCTCAAGGGGACTTCTAGCTCCGCCCCCTGGGAGGACTGGGTTCCCAGGACCCTGGCAGGAGGTGCTCTGGGTCTGGGTGGGGCTGGGATGCTTCCTGAGGGTGGGGGTCTCTGTCAGCTCAGCTGGGACAGGGAGGGGCTGGGTCAGACTGGTGCAAGTCACCACCTTGGGATAATTAAAAGCACACTTCACATGGAAACTATTTGGGGCAGCACTTGAAGAAAGAACACTGGTCGATGCTAATTGACTGCAGCAAGGCAGCCGGGTGCCCTGTCACACCGCTTCCAGCTTCTCCCCAGTACCAGCCTCCTTCCTCCTTGCTCGGTCTGACTTGCTGACTTTCCCAGTTTCCAGGATGGATGATGCGGGAGAGGACCCCGTGGGCAGGGAGGGGCTGGGAAGGAGAGAGAGGTGTGTGGCGACATTTTTTCCTGACACAAGATCAGGACAGGTCCCCCTCCTACCCTCTCCATCCTAGTCTGAAGGTGTCTCTCACAAGGCAGGCTGCTCAGTAAGCGAGGGGCTTCTGCATTCTCAGAGGCCTCAGAGGAGGGGGCTCAGCCACCTGAATGATTTGGGAGAGGCAGAGAAAGATGGCCACAGGAAAGAGGGAGGCTGATGAATTATGCACGGCCAGAGGTGATGGTAAACAACCCTGGACGGCTCTGATGAGCCACTGGCGGGCGGCAAGGCGGAGCAGGACGCTGAGTCACAGCAAAGGGTGTGATTAGTCTGTCAGCTGTACCCACCTCTGGGTGGGGTGAGGTATGGGGTCTGAGTCACATTCTGCAGAGGAGAGAGAGGAACATGGACCCCGAAAGGACCAGGGAGGGAGCACATGTTCCCGATGAGCCATGCTGTTCAGGGATCCCTCCTCACCTCCCACCTGCAGGCTCAGTCCTCCTCCCCTACACCACCACCCCCCCCCCCCCCCC
>NW_006772762.1:232225-257070 GCF_000442215.2 Lipotes vexillifer | reverse complement strand
CCCCCCCCCCCCCCCCCCCCCGCCCCGCCCTGGCAGCTACCAGCCCTGCTGGACCAGCCAGATCTCAGCCAGGAGAGATTGGGACTTTTCTCTCCTCAGCCAGAAGGGGATGCAAATAGTCTTCTGTTGCCTCATGTGTGTCTGACGTGTCTCATGGACAACCTTGAAGCCTGGCCTGGGAATCTTGGAGATGCGCCTGAAGTCGGGAGCGGGACTGATGGACAGCACATCACAGAGCATAAAGCCATGGAGCCCCGAAATGCAGGGAAGCCAAGACCCCACAGACAGCCTGAACCAAGGGTCAGTCTAAGCGGGCCTGGCAGGGAGATGTAAACGGAGATAAGACAGCAACTGCAGGCACCAAGATGGATGGATGGATGATGGATGGATGGATGGATGGATGGATGGATTCATTCATTCATTCATTGGCACAAGCTTCTTGAGCACTACTATGTACCAGGCAATCCTCCCTATGTGTTGGGAATGCAGGGATCACCAAGATGCTTCAGATACCTGTTCTCATGGAACGATTTGGTGGGGACAAAAAATGCAAGTAAGCAATGAACACACAAGGAGATTTCAGATAATGATACGTGCTTAGAAGAAGCTGGAATAGGAATGGTGTGATTGTCTGGGAAAAGGCCTACATAAGATATGGTGGTGTGAGAAGATGACCTAGCGTAGGAGACCTTGGAGCTGGTACTTGGACATGGGAACCTGGGGGACAGGGCACAGGAAGGGCCTGAGGCAGGCAAGAGCGCACACATTCAGAATACTGGGAAGGCTGCTGTGGCTTGAATACAGAGGAAGGAAAAGGTGAGGTGGGAGCCAGAAGGGGTCAGATCATGTAGGGCATGGTGCGAAAGAGACTGGATTTCCAGTGCTGTGCAAAGCTGTGGATGATTTCCCATAGGGTGGAACTTTTTGTCTGTGAGGGTAAATCCCAGGAAAGTGGCTGCCTTGGATGCGTTTGTCACTCTGCTTTGGGATTCAGGAGAGGCCCTCGCTAAAAGCTGGAAGCACAATGCTTTGTCATTGACAGGCGGTACTCACTTACCCAGAGCCTGCAGGCTAGCCTCCAAGTTGTAGGAACATCAAAACACTTGAAGACAAAGAATAAAAGGAACATTTACAAAGCACTGTTTGTATGTTGCAGATTCACATGCACGGCCCCTTTTATTTTTTATAAAAATTCTCATCACAGTTGAAATAAATAGAATTCAGAGTTAAAAAACAAGTCTACCTAGGAAGTGGCAGGATTTGATCTCCGACCCAGAGCCCATGGTTCTAAGTGTTTGTCTCCACTTGAAAAAACTGGAGGGCAGTCTCTCATTTGAACTTGAGCATCTGACCTGCGAGCAAGAGGCTAGGCCATGATGATACGGCTGGATGGTGGTTGAGCAGAGCCAGGACCAAGCAGAGGCCTTCTGACTTGAGGTGTGGGAACGTCCTACTATGCCCTTGACAGGCATGTGGGGTAGTAGAAAAGGGAGGATTTGGGATCCTTCCCATGTCATCACTTAACACTGTGTGACCTTGGACAGGTTCCCTTGCCTCTCTAAGCCTCAGGATCCTTATCTGTAAAGTGGGGCATTGATATCAATTTCGGTCTTATAAAGGATTGTTGTAAAGATTAAAAGGAGTAATACCATATGCAAAAACATCTGATGCTGTTCTTTGAAGCCTCAAGCAGAGCCAGGATTCAGACCCAGGTACCAATGCCTCCAAAGGCTGAGAAATCTGTGTGTCCATGACAGCACCTGCAAGCAGATGTCCCAAGCTCCCCTTTTGGGAGAGGGTCGTTTGGGGGTTCTGACCCCGCTCCTGCAAGCCTCTGGCCTCTGGCACTAGGGAGGGAGAGCCTCAGACCTCTATCTTAGCCGGGCAGCTGAACCTGCCCTAGTCTGACCGGTTCTG
The DNA here is from genome assembly GCF_000442215.2 of Lipotes vexillifer. Classification (NCBI taxonomy): domain Eukaryota; kingdom Metazoa; phylum Chordata; class Mammalia; order Artiodactyla; family Lipotidae; genus Lipotes; species Lipotes vexillifer. The sequence continues at coordinate 255,153 of NW_006772762.1, read as the reverse complement.
GACTTCCTCTTCCAGGATGTTCCTGCTTTCAGTCTCTCTCACCTCGTTAAGATTTCCCAGCTACTGGCCTGGAGACTAGGGCTAAAGCAGCTTTGGTCTCTGCTTCAGGAGAGCTGCCAGATAAAATACAGGGTACCGTTAAATTTGAGTTTCAGAGAAGCAGCGCAGTTTTAGTATATCCCAAGTATTGCAGGGGATATACTTAATACTAAAAATTAATCTGCTGTTTATCTGAAATTTAAATTTAACTGGGTGTTCTCCATTTTATTTGCTAAACCAAGTGACTCTAGCTTCCAGTCAACCATTCTTCCCACCATGGCCCCCTGACCTTGAGCCTCGGTTCTGATAATGGCTGAACCTGGTCTGGGACTCGGTTTTGTACCTCGATCTGATAGATGTGGCCCTGTTCCCTGTGCCTGTCCCTCCACGTGACAACCTCTTTCCTAGTGTCCCAGGCACCCTGACTTCCTAATTCTCTTGCTGTCCCACTGGCCCTGGAGTCTTCCTCCATCTCTCTGCTGGCCACAGACTTCCCTCAGGCCAACCTTCTGCTGGCCAGCACTTCTGAACAGTGGGACTTCCAGCACCCTGTTCCCTCTGCCTGAAGTGCCCTCTGAGGAAAGTCGCCTGCTGCTGGTCAGCACATGCTCTTTGCACAGCTCGTTCTCCCTGTTCTACAGGGGGCACACCTCTTACTAGTCTCGCCCCTCCTTCCTGGCAGTGCTCCTGTCTTGTAAAAGATAACTGCCCTCCCCTATGGAAAACAGTATGGAAGCTCCTTAAAAAACTAAAAAAAGAGTTGCCATATGATCCAGCAATCCCACTCCTGGGCATACATCTAGAGAAAACTCTAATTCGAAAAGATACAGGCACCCCAATGTTCATAGCAGCTCTATTTACAATAGCCAAGACATGGAAGCAACCTAAGTGTCCATCCACAGATGAATGGATAAAGAAGATGTGGTACACACACACACACACACACACACACACACAGTGGAATATTATTCAGCTATAAAAAAGAATGAGGGCTTCCCTGGTGGCGCAGTGGTTGAGAGTCCACCTGCCGACGCAGGGGACACGGGTTCGAACCCTGGTCTGGGAAGATCTCACATGCCGCGGAGCAACTGGGCCCGTGAGCCACAACTACTGAGCCTGCGCATCTGGAGCCTGTGCTCCGCAACAAGAGAGGCCGCGACAGTGAGAGGCCCGCGCACCACGATGAAGAGTGGCCCCCGCTTGCCACAACTAGAGAAAGCCCTCGCACAGAAACGAAGACCCAACGCAGCCATAAATAAATAAATAAATAAATAAATAAATAAATAAAATAAAAGAATTCCCTTAAAAAATATATAAAAATAAAGAATAAAAAGTTGGCCTAAATAAGCAGCAGGAACATTTGCTTCAAAGGACATGGGACCAAGATCCCAAAGACTTTGATTCAAGTTCTCTCCTTGGTACTTACTGGCTGTGTTGTCTTTATGTCTTTGTACCTCTGTCTTCATCAGTAAAATGAGACTAAAGTTACAATCTTCCCTAACTCACAGGGTCATGATGAGAGGGGAGTAAAGCAGGAGATGTACCCACTCCACTCCTTGAGAAGTTGTGCACAACGGGAGGGGGTGGCAGTGTCCTGCACATGGAATCTCCCACCTGGGAGGGCCCTCGGGACATTGCCGCTGTGGGTGCCTAGGACACCTGTCACTTCATATCCGACATGTGGTTAAGAAACAAGACTCTGGCAATCCTTTTCAAACCTGGACATCTGCAACCAACCAAAGGTTTTAAAACTAAACCTAGTAAACAACGATAAGAATCCTAATAGTGCAGTAATTTATATTTTTGAACTCCCTATCCATTTACCAGGGACCAGCGCTTGATTGCACTATTTCAATGCTTTTAACAGCTCTACGAGGGGAGTAATTATTATCCCCATGTTATAAGTGAGGATAGTGAATCACAGGGAAGTTAAGTAAGATGTCCAGGTTCTCACAGCTCAACAAATGGTAAAGCACCTTTTCTAATAAATATTACATTTTCTTAACTATCCTGTCTTAAAGTCCCTATATCTTCATTCATTCAACAATTGTTTGTTGAGCACCTACTGTATGACCATCACTGTGCTAGGCACAGGGAACACGGTGGGGGAGGGGTGTGTGAAACACGCAGTCTCCACCCAAGCAGAGCTCATGGTCCAGCTGTCACTGAACTTGGAATTTGAACCAGGTCTGCTTCTCACACTCAGTTGGGTGGGCAAGGAGTAGAGCAGTCCAGTTCAGCCCCACAGATAAATTGTGGCATCCAAAGGCCATGTGAAATTCAAGGACTTTTGCAGAATTGACTGTCTATGCACCTAGCTGAGGACCGTAGCTTCCCTGGAAATAGTCCTGTTATCCAGTAGTCCACGTATTGAGGTTGGGATCTGAGTTTCACATCAAATTTATGCTACTTTTGCTTTCCTGATCTAGGGAGCTAAGCTCTACATTATTTCTCAGCTCACAAAAGCCCAAGGATATGTGCTTTGCCACAGTGAATGGTAAAGCATATTTCAATATATTTAAATAGGTAATAGCTGCTAGGGAGGCCAAGGGCATTTATTGCTTATTTTTACTCCTTTCCCCCATCTTCTTGTATGGTGTCCTGCATCTGAATACTAATAAAATTCTGATGAATGAATGAATAAATGATTGAATGAAACAAGTGGGCCAATTGACTTGGCTCCATACAAAGACTGCAGACTCTGCTTCTGCTTGTGTCCAAACATTTAATACATAACTAGACTTGTACCCAGGAAGAATCAGATAGAGGATTATGTAGTTGTTTCACTGCAATGGGGGGATTAAGTCAGAACAAATAGATCAGTAGCCTCACAAAGTACAGAAAGATTCCAAACCCTTCCCTCTCACAGAGTGTCCCTGGACAGTCCCCTCCATTGCCCTGTCTTAAGAAACATCACTCCTGCACAGATGAGCCCCGAATCTGTTCTAACCCTATGACCTTTCTTCTCAGCCCCAGTGCACATGTCAACCTGCCTACTGGCCACCTCCCCATGAACAGGCCACAAGCACCGTAGACTCCGTAAGAACCAGCCTCAAGACTTAAGACAGCACCCCACCCCCAACCAGCATCTCCTTCTGCATTCCCTGCCATAGGAGATAGACCGTTAGTTCTGTAGAGCAAAGAATGAAAAACAGAACAGGGCTTCCCTGGTGGCACAGTGGTTGAGAGTCCGCCTGCCGATGCAGGGAACACGGGTTCGTGCCCCGGTCCGGGAGGATCCCACATGCCTCGGAGCGGCTGGGCCCGTGAGCCACGGCCGCTGAGCCTGCGCGTCCGGAGCCTGTGCTCCGCAGCGGGAGAGGCCGCAACAGTGAGAGGCCCGCGTACTGCAAAAAAAAAAAAAAAACAAAAAAAAACAGAACAAAGTTCACATGTATTTAGCACTTGTGTTCTATGCTCTATCTTACAACAATCCATAAAAAAAAAAAAAAAAAACAAAAAAAAACAGAACAAAGTTCACATGTATTTAGCACTTGTGTTCTATGCTCTATCTTACAACAATCAAAGGTCTTTTTTACAGATGAGAAAATTGAAGCAACTCACCCCCAGTCACAACACTAGTAAGTGCAGGAGTTAGGATTCAAGTCAATGCAGTCCAGCTCCAGAGCCCAATGGGTAACCACTGGACTATCCCTCTGCCCAGGCACCGAGCTGGGCATTCCTTGTCTGCAACCCCACACCGGTCATTTCTCGGCCTTCTTCTGCTCTGCTCTGGGCATCAGGAGGCTGACCTCTAGGTACCATGCCATCTGGGCTCCCTTGCCCTCTGGCTGAAGGTTGGGCATGGCAAGGGGAGATAAAAAGGTTGGAAGGAAGAATGGTCGGGATAATTGCCCCCTCATCCTACCTGCTTCCTCCCAGCCTCGCTCTGTACTGGCAGAGGCTGAATTCTAAGGTGACAACTCCTCCATGGGGCTGGTGGCACCATGTCCTCGCCTTGCTCCTGAGGCCCAGGGGTAGTAATAACTCCCTACTGTCCTTTGTCCCTGGGAGGCTTCTCCAGAGTTGCTGCTTCCCTTCCCCGCTGCTCACACCTCTGTAAAGTCCTTGCCTTCTCTTTCCCACTGGCATCCATTCAGATTCCAAACCTCGCTGTCACCTACGGCCTCCCCCTCCCATCCCGCCCCCCCTCCCAGCATTATGAAGGCCTGTGAATTCCACCCCTGGAGTGTCTCCGGTATTTGGTTCATCCTCTCTATTCCTACTGATCCTAGACGATCCCATTATCTTCCTGCCTGGCCTCCCTGCATTCAGGCTCTTCTGTCTTCAGGGTATCTTCCACAACAGTGACAGCCCTCCGCACAGAGCCCAGATCCACTCTTCTAGTCGCCCCTTCAAAGCCCTTCAATGGTTCCCTAAAGCCCAAAGAATAAAACCAAATTCCTAAGCCTACAGCAGGTCTTGTTCAGTTTTGTATTTCGCTGGGGGCCTTGCCTGTATTCGATATATGTTGTGTTGAGTGAAGAGAGTGTGATCATTACTTGTGTAGCTGCAAAAGGTGTAATAGCACAGGAACACAGGGCTGTGGTGAGAGAAACCTCAAAGATTTTATCATCTCAACCCGTGTTGTAATCCCAGGATGAGCCGCTTCAAAAACTCTTCCCGCCCTATCTATTTTACGCTTGTTCCCAACTTAAGAGCTTCATCACACACGGTAGGGTTTCAGGTCACTCCTTCCACACAGGGAGGCAGGACTGTGTATGGTTAGGAACATGGGCTGGAGCCAGGCTCCCTATGCCCACCTCCTGCTCTCTGTTTGTACTTAAGCAAGTTACTGAATCTTCTGAAGTCTATTTTCTTCTCTGTAAAACAGGGATAACAGTAGTACCTACTGCACAGGATTCTGAAGGGCTTAGAACGTCATGATACTTACAAAGTACGAAGTGTGGTACTAAGAACAAAGTAAGCCTTCAAACATGTAAGCAGGTATTACCATCCACCCCATTATAAAACAGGCTTATTCTATTACATATTAGTCTGTCTACTGTACAAACTATGTACGGAGAGCAGTGTTGTACGTAGAACATTTTATCTAAGCACCCACACCCAATGCTGAGATGTATTATTAGCCCTGTATTGCAAAGGAGGAAAGAAACATGTAGAGAAGTTATATGTCTTGCTTGAGGTTACACAGCAAGTAAGTGCTGCAGTCAAGTCTGGAATTCATATTCTGATTAAAAAATGCACTGTTTTATGTACTATGTTCTACGTACTATGATGTCCAATCAAAGGTCAGATCATTTTTCAAACCCTAGCTCAAATTATCCATCCTCCACGAACTCTTCCTTAATTCCTTGGGAAGGATTCACCCATCTTTTTCTGCAGTCCAGAAGCTCCCCCATTACAGACCTACTCAGGTTAACTGAATTTAGTTTTGTGTTATCCTTGGAAATTCACACTTGTGGCTCCTTTGCTAAACTCTGCATGCCTTGAGGACATAACTGCTGTCATATTCATCTGTGCAATCTCAGTGACCATCTCAGTACCTTGCATAAGGTAGGGAGGAAAACAGGAAGGCAATACATGTGCAGTAGGATTTATCAGTCAGGATAAACCAGTTATGTTTCAGTAATAAACAATCCCCCAAATCTTAGCGGCTCTTTCAAAAACAGAGGTTTACTTCTTACTCATTTAATTTTCTCCTTGCAGGTTAATTAGATCTCTGCTCCATGTCACCTTTACTTTGGGAACCTGGCTGAAGGAGCAGCCCCTGGCTCCATTATTGACAGTCTCATGGAAGATAGATGAAGAGAAGATGGCAGAAGACACACCAGCCTTTGAAGCTTTAGCTTGGAAGTGATACACATGCTTCCAGACACATCTCAGTGGTCAAGGCAAGGCCCGTGGCCGCTCCTGATGTCAGAAGCAGCAGGAATGTAACTGTCTTCCAGAGAGGGGCTTTGATTATGGAGGAACAGAAGTCTGACGTGTCAGACGGAGCAAACAGCGAATCTGGAAACCAGCTCCATTTAGAAGGGAACAAATAGCTAGTTACTGAAGACCTGCTATGAGGCTGGAAGTATCTTGTATGTTCAACATGGAATCCTCATTCACACGCACACACACCAGTATATCCCTGGGGATGCAGATCATCACTTCAGTTTACAGATGAAGAATCCAAGACTATAAGAAGTTAAGAAAATACATTAAGTTCATGCAGATAGTAAAGCAGTTGGACCCAGATTTGACTTGAGTCTAAGTAACTCCAGAGCTCACATTCTCTTAAATAACACTGTTCTCTTTGGTTTTTGAGGTTTCTAATTAGAAAATATCACTCTTTCTACAAAAAATGGAGTAAATTCTTACCACTTGAGGTATCCTCCCTGAAACAGCAGTACTGGTCTCATCGGCTAGACACGCAGACTCTCAGGCTCCCCCAGATCTTCTGAATCAGAATCTGCATTTTAACAGGCTCTCAGGTGATCTGAAGGCATATTCATATTTGAAAAGCACTGATGAAGTTACCAAAGGAAAATGAAGGCATATTTTTCTGACTCTACCGGAATCAGGGAGCAGGGGAAAGCTGTCCACGGTGCTACACAGCATTGAGAGCCTCATCATGTTAATTTTGTAGAAACAGGAGAAAAGACACAGAATCTGCTCCCTTGTCCCCACGTGGAAGCAGTGTTAACAGGCACTGCTGAAAGCCCATGACCTTCTGTGAACCTTCCAGCACTTTTCTCACCACTCACTCGTTCATTAACTAAGGGAACGTTCTTTTGTGTGCCTGCTACACACCAGGTACTATGACAACCACTGGCACGTGACAAGGGTCCTTACCCTCAGGTGGCTTATTGTTTAGTGGAGGGAGACAGACATGCAAATAGATACTTATGGTACAGCGAAACTGGGGTTCACCCAAGTGTAAGCAGTGTGCTTTGAGATCCCAGAAGAAGGCACTATGGAATGTCTTGGGGGGCGTCAAGGAAGGCTTCGTGGAGAAGGCAGTCATTAAGGTGTGAATAGGCACTTACTATGCAAGGGCTCCAGAGAGCCTGGTAGCTGTCAGGCAGCAACCAGCAGTTTAGAGACTACGGAGGCAGCAAAGAAATACTCGGTGCGGCTGGTGCTTGGGGTTGGGAGGAAGAGGGGCGAGGTCTTCACTGTTCCCAGGTAGAACTTCTCAAAGGCCCAAGTGTCAGAGCCTGAAGGGATGGGAAGCCAGCGGATGCAGAGGAATAGGCTCTGGGCAGGAATGAAGCACCGGGTCAGCCTCCTCTGGACCTCTTGGTTTTGACCACCTGCACGCTGAGATCCCACCTTGTTTCTGAGCTAATCCAGAGTAGGGCACGTAGTATTTTCAGTGGGACATATCCGTCAATTATTTTAATATAGGTCACTTTAAATAGACAGATTAGTTTAATGTCATGTAATTTTATTTTCAAATTTTTTTATTGTAGCAGGTCATGGAAGCAACCTAAATGCCCACTGACAAAAGAATGGATAAAGAAGATGTGGTACATATATATACAATGGAAAATTACTCAGCCATAAAAAGGAATGAAATTGGGTTACTTATAGAGACGTGGACGGACCTAGAAACTGTCATACAGAGTGAAGTAAGTCAGAAAGAGAAAAACAAATATCGTATATTAATGCATATATGTGGAATCTGGAAAAATGGTACAGATGAACCGGTTTGCAAGGCAGAAATAGAGACACAGACATAGAGAACAAATGTATGGACATCAAGGGGGGAAAGGGGTGGTGGGATGAATTGGGAGATTGGTATTAACATATATACACTAATATGTATAAAACAGATAACTAATGAGAACCTGCTGTATAGCACAGGGAACTCCACTTCGTTGTACGGTAGAAACCAACACAACATTGTAAAACAACTATACCCCAATTAAAAAAGAAAGAAATAAACCCCCCCCCCAAAATTTTTATTATAGTTGATTTACAGTGTTGTGTTAGGTATACAGCAAAGTGATTCAGATATATATATATATATATACATATATATATATATATATATATATATCAGATATATATATATATTCTTTTTCAGATTCTTTTCCCTTATAGGTTATTACAAAATATTGAACATAATGTAATGTAATTTTAGTTTAATATTAATATAGATATACAGATAAATAAAATGAAAAACCTGTTGGGAGGTCAGGGAAAGATTGCAGGAAGATGTGATAAGTGAGTTGAATTCTAAAAGAATAAGAGTTAACTGGATAAAGAATAGAAAGGGGATTGAAAAAGTGGGAGTGGAGATCAAGGTAGAGGGCAGGTCAGGTAGGGCACAGTGCGGGCAAAGGCCCCTCAAAGCAAGTGTGAGGGCTGCAAACTCACATGGCAAGAATATGAGGTTCGAGGTCCTGCCTCTTGCATGGTCCCTTTGCATCATAAGATTCCATGATTTCCTCAGCTCAAGCCATGAAATCCATTTCCCTTCGAACCCTACCCCATCCATCCTGTATCCCCATTAGGGCTCCAGGCCCTGGGATTCCCAGAGGCAAGGGCATAAAGAGCATTGCTGGCCACACAGAGCATCGGGACTGCGTGGACCACAAGGGGAGAGAGCTGTTGAAGCGTGATGCTGGGGGCGGGAGTGGGGGGACGGAGAGGCAGGGCGTGGATGAGACAGCTCTGGAGGCACCGAGGGGTCAGAGGACCCCTAGTCATCTGTCCTCAAGCCTCCTAGTCACAGGTGGCAATGTAGGTGCCCCTGGATAAGAAGACAATTAAAGTACAATTAACCTCCCTGAACCGCGGTTCTGAGCGCATGTCAGATAGACATTTGGAGATCATTAAATATGGGGGTGGGTGAGTGGAAGGGGCTGCAGGGTGAGGGCAGAGGGAGATCATTTCTCTGAAGACATCACTATCTTTGGGGGTTCTCTGTCGCAACCAGTCCCCAGTGTGGGTGGGGTAGGAGACCACTGCATGGGGGAAGCAGAGGGACACAGAGGGTCTTCTTCCCCCTCCCTCCAACCCCTCCTCCCCAAGCCTGGCCTCAGGAATAAATGCAGCAGCTGCAAATTCATGTTGCTGAGTACAAATGCTTCCTGATTGGAGAGGGGATTGGACAGAACCTACTCTTGACAGCTGCCTCCTAGGAGCTCACTCAGTTGATTAAATTAGCAGGTTCCTCTCTTGTGGCGAGGGCACCGGAGAATGAAATGCCAGATGGATCAGTTTCATGGAATCTGAGACTGATAAACTTTCAGAGCTGGAAGGCTCCGTGGAGAGCATCTGGTTCAAGCCCCCTCATTTTTCAGATGAGGAACCTGCAGCCCAGAGTTAGGTAATAACTTCCCTAAAGTCACAGTTGCTACTTGAAGCTCAAAGCTAAGAAGCACCAGATGATGGAAGGGGAATTCTCTCCGTAATTTATCTCTTCTGCATGTTTAGTGTTACACTGAATTCACTTTTGTTAAGGAGGACCTGCAATCTCAGAGGTAATTTACCGTGAAAGTTAATTCTTAAGATTTCCCATCATTATTAACACTGACTTGAATGATGTTGCATTTTATATTGGAACATGGGTTTAATCTAACCCACGGCAAACAAATCTCTTAGTTTAAAAAACAAAAATCTCCTTTCCACAATGAGAAGGCAGCGTGGCTGCTTACAGAGATAATACTACGTGAGTTGAAATTCCTTGCCTACATCTTCCTTTTCAATCAGATTTTCACACCTGTCTTTAAAATCTTCATTACTGCCCATTGTTAGGCTGGGCACCTCGGAACGGGTAATCAGTCGTCACTGCAGCACAGATGTGACAAGCCCAACAGACAAGAGAAGAATTAGCTAGACTCAACCTGAGTTCATGAACATCAGGTGATGGGCTCCATGTTAAACCCTGAGCATGCAAAGGTCAGAGTCACACCACTAGGACTCACTCCACCAGGAGCTCACCCCCTCACCAGCACTGGCCGCCTTAATGCAAATCAGAAAAGGGGGATGGAGAAGGGCAATGTCTCCCAAACAAATGTAACTTTCTTCCAGCATTTGCCTAGAGCCGGACTCACCCCAGGGTGTGGCCACCTCCCATGACCCCAGTATGGAACTCACATTTCTTCTTCTAAAGGTGCACTGTCCAATACGGTGGACACTAGCCACAAGTGGCCATTTAAATTTAAATTAATTAATATTTAAAAATAAAATTCAGTTTCTCACTCTCACTCGCTACATTTCAAGTTTCCAATGGCCACCTGTGGCTAGTGGCTACCATATTGGACAGTACAGGTTTAGAACATTTCCATTATTGCAAAGAGTTCTATTGGACACTGCTGGCCAAAAGGCTGGCTTTGTTTGGGTAGTTCTCTCTTCTCCAGGGAGAGATCATTCTGCCTAAGAGATGTAAGAAAGAGGTCAGGAGGTCATTAGATATAGGCATTCGAACGGCTTCTGCTGGGAACAGGGTAGGCAAGGGTAGCTCTCCATTTGCTGACCCCAGGGTCTGGTATAACTCAAACCGACACCCATTCTGACTATATTTCTCCAAATGATATTGGGGTAAACACTCAAACTGTGTATGTCATCTGCATTTCCTCAAAAGCCTTACCAAAGTCTTCTATTGCAGCTGAATTCTATCCAATACCCAGGATGTGAGATAATGGTGTCAACCAACATTCATCATGTGCTTACCATATGCTACCATGGTGCTAAGCACTTTCAAAGCAACCCTCCACTTGCTCCTCAAGAATCCCGTGCTTACAGTACGCAGGTGAAGATGTGGAGGCCCAGTAAAGACCCTGCCCATGTTCACCCGCCAATGAGGGGGGAGTCAGGAATTGGACCCAGGTAGTCTGCTCCAGACCCTGAGTCTGAACCACCATCTGTGCTGTTTTCTAGAAGTTGACCCTAGCCCTGGCCCTACCCCTTGCTGAGTATCCTGGAGGAAAGACACTTAAACACTTCAATTCTCATTTAGCCCACCCATCCAATGGGGGAACCTACCTTCCACTCTTTACAAGAACTCTCGGAGGGTCAGATGAAAGGGTTTGGTGGGGAAAGGGCTTTGTGGACTTGCAATACCCATCTGAGTGTCAGGGATCATAGTAAAAAAAAACACAATAACAAAAACAAAAACTGATTGTTGACACTGTCCTTCAGGTCTGTACTATTTGGGCGGAAGAATCACCTGGGAAGCTTGTTAGATATGCAGCCTCTTTGGCCCCATCCCAAGCAACTCAGACTGTGTGTAGGTCCGGGGTACAGGGGTCTTCATTTGTAACAGTGCCTCAGGGAATCCTCGGGCTTCTCTGCAAAATTCTGATTTTAGGTCTCCAGCTTTGGGGCCCCAATGATCCATATATATGTGGGCTAGAGCAAAACAGAAACTTTTTAACGGAGAACCTCTGTCCTGCTTTGTGGAGAGGTGGGGTGGCGGGCTCTCCAGATGCCCTAATAATCCTTAATTTTCAAAGGCAGGTGCCCATCTTATCCTGTGCTGCGCTGAACAGAGGGGACTGCTCTCAGTGGGCACCAGAGGGCATTCCCCGGCACTTTCAGAGGGGAAGGCCAGTCTGCTCTCCTTATCATTCAAGTCTTCCCGGGAACTCACTTGGGAGAAACAGAAGACTGTCTAAAACATACATCATCTTTCCATTTCTATTTCCCCTCAGCCTTATTGAGGTAGAATTGGCATATAATACTGTATAAGTTTAAGGTATGCAATGTGATGCTTTGATATGCATGTATACTGCGAAATGACTACGATAAGGTTAGTTAACACCCCCATCACTTCACATAATTACTTGTGTGTGTGTGTGTGTGTGTGTGTGTGTGTGTGTGTGTGTGTGGTGAGAACATTTAACTCCTTAGCAACTTTCAAATATATAATACAGTATTGTTAACCGTAGTTACCATACTGTTCATTAGATCCCAGAACTTATACATCTTACAACTAGATTTTGTACACTTTGACCCAAATCTCCCCCATTTCCACCAACCCCGAATCACTGGCAACCACCACTCCTCTCTCTGTCTCTAGGAATTTAGCTTTTGCTCGATTTCACACATAAGTCTCTGTGTGATTTAGTTCACTTAGCATAATGCCCTCAAGGTCTATCCATGCTGTTGCAAATGGCAGGATTATCTTTGTGGTTGAATATATATATATATCTTTCTCTATTCATTCATATTATCAATGGACACTTGGTTACTTCCATGTTTTGGCTATTTGAAGAATTTAATAGAGAGCTTCAACAGCAGACTCAGTCAAGTAGAAGAAAAAACTTAGCGAACAAAAAGGCAGGTCCGGCTTCCCTGGCAGCGCAGTGGTTGAGAGTCCGCCTGCCGATGCGGGGGAAACGGGTTTGTGTCCCGCCCCGGTCCGGGAAGCTCCCACGTGCCGCGGAGCGGCTGGGCCCGTGAGCCATGGCCGCTGAGCCTGCGCGTCCGGAGCCTGTGCTCCGCAACGGGAGAGGCCACGACAGTGAGAGGCCCGCGTACCGCAAAAAAAAAAAAGAAAGGCAGGTCATTTGCAATTATCCATTCAGAAGAGCAAAAAAAAGAAAAAAAAAGAAAAAGAATGAAAAAGAGTGAAGAAAGCCTTTGTGATTTATGAGACACCATTAAGAGAAGTAATCTATGCATTATTGGAGTCCCAGAAGAAGAGAGGGATAAAGGGAGAGAAAGCTTATTTAAAGAAGTAATGGCTGAGAACTTTCCAAATCTGGGGAGAGATTTGGACATCTGAGTTCATGAAGCTCATAGATCCTCCTGAAATTTTCACCCCAAATGATATTCTATGAGACATATTATAATAAAACTGTCTAAGATCAAAGACAAAGGAAGAATTTTTGAAGCAGCGAGAGGAAAAGAATTCCGCACATACAAGGCAACCCTCATGAAGCTATCAGTGGACTTCTCAGCAGAAACCTTGCGCGCTAGGACAGAGTGGGATGATATATTCAAAGTGCTGAAAGAAAAAACCTGCCAAACAAGACTACTTTACCCAGCAAGTTGTCCTCCAGATATGGAGAGATAAAGACTTTCTCAAACAAACAAAAGCTGAGGGAGTTCATTACCACTAGCCCTGCCTTATGAGAAATATCGCACAGAGTTCTTCAAGCTGAATTGAAATGATGCTTGTTAATAACATGAAAACGTGAAAATATAAAACACACAGGTAAAAGTAAGTTTACAGTCAAATCCAGAATACTCTAATACTGTAATACAGTGGTGTATTAACTACATAACTCTAGTATAAGGGTTAAAGGACAAAAGTATTAAAAGTAACTATAACTATAATAATTTGTTAATGGACATATATTATAAAAAGGTAAATTTGACATCAAAATCATAAAACGTGGTGGGGGTATAAAAGGGTAGAATTTCTGCACACAACTGAAATTGTTATCAACTTAAAATAGGCTGTTATATCTGTAAGATGCATTACGTAAGCCTCACGGTAACCACAAAGCAAAAACCTACAGTAGATACACAAAAGATAAAGAGAGGAGAATCAAAGCACACCACTATGGAAAATTACCAATTCACAAATGAAGACAGCAAGAGAGGAAGAAGGCAATAAGAGAACCAAAAAACAGTCAAAAAATTAATAAAATGGCATTAATATGCCCTTACCTATCAACTTTTACTCTAGATGTAAATGGATTAAATTCTTCAATCAAAAGGCATAGCATGGCTGAAGGTATTAAAAAAACAAGACCCACCTATATGCTAACTACAAGAGAGTCACTTCAGCTTTAAGGACACATATAGGTTCAGAGTGAAGGGATGAAAGAAGATATTCAGGGGAAATAAAAACCAAAAGAGAGCAGGAGTGTCTATACTTATGTCAGACAAAGTGGAATTTATATAAAAAACTACCACAAGAGACAAAGGTCATTATACAATGACAAAGGGGTCAATTCATCAACAAGATATAACAATTGTAATTGTTATATGCGTATATGGTTCTCTGCTGTCCATCTCTTCAGGTCATAAGCAGAGCACAGGCAGCTTGTGGCTCTGCAAATGGGAGAAATGTACCTTAGAGCAGCACCTGTAGATTTGGCTCGAGTGTGAGCATTGCCTGCCTTGTCAACTTAGCGAAGGCTTATCTTGAAAAATAAAACTATGTGCTTTCTATGTGCCAGGACTGTGCTGGACCCAAAGACAACTCAGGCGCTCATATCTGGTGGAGAAGGCATGCTTCTCCATATGCGTATATATATAACCATATACGTATATATATACGTATAACCATATACGTATAACCATATACGTATATATATATATATATATATATATATGTGTGTGTATATGCGTATATATACGCATCCAACAGTGGAGCACCTAAATATATTCCATTCTCTAAGATGTTCTCCATCTCATTCTGGTCAGCCCATCAGAGGTGAGCTTAAATGGCACAGTTTTGACTGCTTGTTGAAAGGTTTTTCCTAAGTTGCACCTTGGCATTGGGTCTTTGGCCTGCTATAAGAAAAGATGCTATAGAGAAACTCTCTCTTGAATATACTTAAGGGAGGCTACTGAGTACACTATACCATAACATTTTTCCCCTTCTGAGGACCAATGGGGGAAATTTCTCTCAGGTTTCAGGTCCAGGAAAACCTGAGCTTCTCTTGAGCAACGGCCTTGAGTTTATTTCATAGACACTGAGGTTTAAAAGTTATCAAATTCCATTTTCCCCTCTTGTTTCAGCTATTATGAAGCAAAAACCAAATTTGCTACCCACCTCCAGCAAGATGTTAAGGCCTATGAAACCCATACAACTAACCCCACTCCTGCCTTGGTGGGTTTTTGTTTACTTGCTTATTTATTTTTATGAGCTACGAAGGCTTAACTAAAGAATTCAAGGGGGAGGGTGAAAAGGGGTCTCACAGTGCACATCGTACAACAAAACAAATCACAACTTCCCTATTAGGCATTTCTCTATTCTCTTGTCCCTCTCCCTGGAGCTGTTAAGTGGTGATTTACTTTTTCTGCCTTTATTTTTCTTTTTCTTTGGCATCTTCACATACGATTTTGCCTTCTTATATTGCATGCAATTTTGTATTCTGCTTCAAAACAAGTTTCTTGTAATGAGCCATGCAATTTCATGAATCTTTGCCTAGAATAGTTATTAATTGTCCATTGGGTAGCTGGAATTGTTCTAGGTTTGGGGGCAACAGTAGTGAATAAACTAGACAAGTTTCTTGTAACAGCATGCACATTGTACTTGCCATTTGGGAAACAGAAATGAACCAGGAAATAAATAAATAAATAATGTAACTTCACGGAGTGGCCAGCTTTGTAAAGGAAAGCAGAAAAGGTGATATGATAGCAAAAGACTAGAAAGAGGAGACATGAGGTAGGGTGGGAGATAAGGCCTTTCAAGGAGATCATATTTGAACTGAAGTCTAAATGTGGAGGTACCTGCCACTCAGAGATCTGGGATGAATATTCTAGGCAGAGCAACCAGCTAGTGCAAAGGCCCTGAGGCAGTGACGAGCACGTTGGAAGAATGTTTGTGCCCACGTGGTAACCTCTAATCAGCTTTTAAAACCCTTCTCACTACTATCTCCTTTCTCATTTAAGTAATCTCCATCACTCTCTGCATTATTCAAAGACAAGGTCAACCACTCTATGGCTATACTACTATACCTGAGCAATCCACACTGAATTGTACGTGTCTACTTACAAGCATGCCTTCTCCACCAGATATGAGCGCCTGAGTTGTCTTTGGGTCCAGCACAGTCCTGGCACATAGAAAGCACATAGTTTTATTTTTCAAGATAAGCCTTTGCTAAGTTGACAAGGCAGGCAATGCTCACACTCGAGCCAAATCTACAGGTGCTGCTCTAAGGTACATTTCTCCCATCTGCAGAGCCACAAGCTGCTTGTGCTCTGCTTATGACCCGAAGAGATGGACAGCAGAGAACCAGCTGCCTCAGTGTGCACAGCCAGCCTCTGGGAGGAGGGAGCCCACTGCTTCCTTCCTCTGAAGAGCTCCTTCTGGGGAAGGAAGGACCCTTACAGCTGTACTGGATTTCCCTGCAAGATTTATGACCCAATTGAAAGTTACGGGGCTTTTATTAATTATAATAAACACCAATTTCATTACACTTCAACTTCCAAAGAAATTACATCCTGTGGAAGGGAAATAAAATGTCAGTTTTGTGCTAATGCCAGGCACACGTTAACTGGCTAGGTACCGTGTTCATCATGGCTGCTCAGCTGGAAGGGGCATTTTGGAAGGGAGAGCCTAAGGGCCTATTTCCAGAACTTAAATCCATCTGGCCAAAAGCAATGGAAATGAGCTGTGCTTCCACACGTGGCTTGCAGGATCTCTTCCTTTACGAGGGTCTGTGTTGGGTAATGTACTCTGGGCCCTAAGCCCTGAGTTGCGACCCGTCTGTGTCTTACTTGCTGTGTGACCTTAAGTAGTGATACTGCTCCTCTCTGAGGCTTGATAGCCTCATCTTAAAAATAAAGACTGGACCTAGGTCAGGTACGGCAGGTAGAGTTTATCTCCTGTGGCAATTCCAGAGAATACAATATGGTCACCTAAAACGCTATTTTGAAAAGGATTCTGAAATTTCATCCAGGATTTCTGGGAAAGGGCAGTATGATCAATTAACAGTATCAGTCAGCGGCAAAATCCAGGACGGTAGCCAGACACAGCCTGGCTATTCACTATTTTAGGGGATAGCTGATGATCTCAAAGTCCATTCTAGACTTCTGTATTTTAATTTAAGCCTGTGAAGCCAGTTAGTAGCAGACCCAGGATAAAAATCTCAGGATTATGGATTCTTAGTCTGGAATTCTTATCTACAAAATAGGTAAAATGGGTCAGACTTTATGGTGCTGTAAGGATTCGGTGATGCTACATATGGTATGCATTTTGCAGTAGAAGACACTCAATGAATCTTTTTCCCATTCCCATCCTACCCTGAGCTCATAAAACCATGCCGACTGGTGGCCCTCTCCATTTGGATTGGGTTTTGGAGAGCTTCGTCTTCCAAAGCCTCACCTTAGTCAATGTCACGTATGTGGGTTTTGTCAGCTACATCCCCTTTGGGCAAAACTTACAGCCCCATTTATTCCTTAAGGAATATTTTGTTTTAAAGCTGCTTGATTTTAGGTTTTTATTGTTATGGACTTTCCAACTCTTTGCTACTTTTGTTTTTGCTGGGAAATGGAAACTATTTTGACACTTCTGGGATGATGGGGTTTGATGAGCCCCCTAAGGGGGTGGAGGATTCAGCAACTTTGTGCAATTGCTTCCTGCCAGATGTGAAATTAAGCTTCTGGGTACAAACCCAGAGTACATTTGGATAATGGGTGGGAGAGTCTGCTGGGGCTCTGGAAGCAGAGAAGGGAGGGAGACCAAGAGAAGCCTTGTGTGTGTGTGTGTGTGTGTGTGTGTGTGTGTGCGCGCGCGCTCGCACGTGTGCGTGTGTATGCACATGCACATGCATGCACACTGGACCTCATGATGTCCATTATTACATATTTCTGAGGACAGAACAGATGCCAGCAGAGCAAGTCGTGCCCTCCTGGCTGCTCTCACCTCTCACCTGGTGCCACCATTAGGAGAGTCACACTGACATCACCTCGTGGTTAAGGGGCCACATTTGGAGTTATTCAGACCTGAGTTTGAATCCACGCTTCAACACTCACTAGCTGTGTGAACTTGGGCAAGTCCCTTAATTTCAATCGTCCTCAGTTTCCTCATCTGTAACGTGGGGTTAATCTTAGTGGGGTGAATAATCAATTGATGTTTGTCACGTGAGTGGATGAGAAGTGCTATATTCAAGACATCTTGGCTATTGACTTGGGGTCAGCTTAGTGCCAAGTCACTGCATGACAATGGACAAGACACTGGCCCTTGTTGGGCTTCAGTCTCCCCGGCAGTTCACAAGGGAGGGGGACTGGTAAACTCCCAGGCCTTTCCAGTTCTGACTGTTGGCATGAATGGTAAACATTGTCTGAACTCCTGGAACGCACAGAGCACTGCGATAATGCTTTCTGCTACCCATCCTGTAATGCTGTCCCATATCGGAAAAGGTCAGACTCTGGTATTGGACTCCTGGGTTTTATGTCCAAGCTCTGGGCTTTCTAAGTGCATGGCTTTGAGCAAGAAGTTGAGACCCTCCACTCCTCTACTTCCCCAAATGAGTAAGTGGGGTTAGTGGCAATGTTATGGCAAAGGGCTGAATGTTTCCTCCAAGCCATGTGCTTACCCCTTGCCTGGCCACCGGTAAGTACTGAAGCAGTGGGTACCACTTGCAGGAAAGACCCCCGCTCACGGGAGACTGGACTTCTTTTAAAAAAGGATGGAGCCAAAACTGGCCCTTAGTAGGCTGCCTAGTTTAGTGAGAGCCAACAGGCAAAGAGTTCTTTAAATGCCTTCATAATTCAGGCATGGTTGAAACCTGGATATCTTCCTAGGCTGAGTTTGTCCCGGTGGGGAATCTTCTCTGATTACCCTCCATTGATGCTGTGGACCAGTGTCTATCCCACATGCCCTGAAATACTGGTATTCTTTTAAAATCATGTCCTAAGAGGCAGAAGAGTGGTAAGGCAAGAACACGGATCTTAGACCCCCCAAAAACCTGAATTCAAAATCTGAATCCACCTCTTGCTAGGTGCATGACTTTGCAGCAAAGACACTTAACTTCTCTGAGCCTCAGTTTCTTCATCTGTAAAATGGAGACAATGGTAGCTGCCCTGGCAGGGTCATTATGAGGATTGAACGAAATAAAAAATGCAAAGTACTTAGCCTATGGAAGGTACTCCAGGAGGAACAGTATTTTTCAGATGTGAATGTGTTGCTGTTATTTCTATAGTTATCTTACCTATACCTCTGATTGCCTCTAGGCAAGGGGGCTATTGGTTTGTACTCTTTCTGATTTCTCTTTCTGCCTGAAGGTAGAGGGTAGAGGGCAAAGGAATGGGTGAGCAGGAGCTCTACCTAACCTGTCTTTGGGCCAAGACTGTGTTTCTCTCCTTGGTCCAAAGGTTTCTTCCCCTAGGACGGCATCTTGCAAGCCAGTGCAGAAATGGAACTCATTTCCGCAATACTCCTCCTGTTTTCCATCACCAGCTTTATTTTCCCCAGCTGTTCAACCCGCTTTATCAGATGTTTTCTTTGGGGGAATCTTCCCTCCCTGCCAGGCCAAGTTAAGTTCTGATTCTGCATATGCAGAAAGTCAAGTGACTCTGGCACAACCAGGGGATGGATCTTCATCGTTACTCCTCAGCTGTGCAGTGGGCACAAAATACTGACAGAGGAGGATAGGCACGGGCTACACACTTGGCCCACAGGGGCTCAGAGCTCCCAGAGGATGCATTAGCCCAATGGTCCGGTTCCTGTCAGGGGCTCTCTATGGCTTGGTGGGTACTGTAAGTTCCTCTCTGGCTTCAGAAGTGGCTCCAGCCTCACTGCAACAGAATCTCGGCTCTCTGGGCATCTCATCAATCTGAATCCTCTCTGGGCTAATGGGTACCATTTATGATATGGGAAAGAGTTTACCTCCTAGATTGCAATCCACACTGTCACTCGTGACCCTGGTCTACTAGATCTCAGCATAGAAGTCAATGCTCGTATTGTTTTCCGAGGGGCTGGCACCCCCTGGGGCTGTACGTGGTGGCCCTGGCCCTCCCTATTGTTCACCCTGTGCTGCTCCCTGCAAGCTCCCACAGCAATGCACACCCTCTTGTTAAAGGGTGATTGGAGGACATCCAATCCTGAAATGAATCAGATGCTAATAAAGGGTGGCTCTTTTGCCCTACCGAATTGGGATCTTGGGATGGATGGGTGGAGGCTCTGGGATTATGAAGTTTGACTGAAGCTCCCCAGATGATGCTGATGGGCAGGCCCACTGGAGAGCCAGTGTCATACCATGTTAAAGGGATATATTATCACTTAGCAGGTTATCTGCATGTGTGGCCAGAGGAAGGACATTGAAAAGGAGGAACTTTGGAGAGAAACATGAGCTGCTATTCTGAGTCCTGAGTGCCAAGATGAGACACACTCAGAGATGATTTCCTCCTTCCAATGTCATTGATATTCTGTGCAGCATCTATCAAATGCCCTTTTGTTGCTCCAGGGAAAAAGGTGACTTTGCCCAAGAGCCTCTCCCTCTCTCCCTACCTGCCTTTTCACATTAAACTTCATCTTGTGGCAACTCATCCCACCATACTTTGTGCTGCTCAAGGACAAACAGCATCTCTTCACCAGCTTTGTGCTACCATGACGTAGAACAGCATCTGCTCCATGGTGGTATTTAACAAATGGGTTTGAATTGAACACAACGTGGCTTTATCCAGCTCTTTTAATTGGCTTAAACTGGAAATCAAGTTTGAAGCCACTTACAACACACAGAAGTCACGGCTATAAAGCAGGAAAACTGCTTTTGCAATAAATGCACCTATAACGTGTGAAAGCATGTTGCATTTCAAAACTACCTCCTTGGAAAGCTACACGCTATGTTCAACAATATTGCTTTCACTCAAATGCATCTGAAATTCTAGTTTCATGGCTATTGTCTGGTAGCTGAAGGGCTGGGCTGGGGTCTGAGTGGGCTGGAGCCTATGGATGGGGGAGCCCACCAGTGGCTAGAACCTAGCCCCGTAAATGCAATTGTGGGAAGGCTTCTGGGAGGAAAGTGGTCTCTTGAGTGGATGATCATGGCAACCAGGAAAACAAGCCTGAGAGTGAGGATGGGCAGTGGAAGTGTACTGACACCAGGGATGCCATGGTAGAAACTGACCACGGATGATGAATGTAGGTTATTGGAACAGATACGGTCATGTAGACTAGTTATCCTCAAGCCGGAGGAGTCAGTGACAGCAAAATGCTCTGAGTTCACGAGACGGTGACATATGTTCCCTGCAACTGTACGACCTACTCGGCAAGCAAAGGGATTTCAGGTAGAATGACATTTCATTTTATTCCCAGGTGGGGTGCGCTGCCCACATTTCTTTATTTTTTTTAACTTTTTATTTGAAATATTTTTAGGCTTACAGAGAAACTACAAAACTAGTATGGCGTTCATCTGTACCCTTTACCCAGCTTCCCCTGATGTTATAAACATACAGAACCACAGTACAATGATCAAAACCAGGAAATTAACATTGGTACAGTACTAGTCCCTAAATGCTAGACATCACTTGAGTTTTATCAGTGTTTCCCTAGCATCCTCTTTCTGCCTCGGGAGCCAATCTAAGATCCCACTTTACAGTTAGTTGTCATATCTCTTTAGTTTCTTCCAATCTGTAACCACTCCTCATTCTTCCATGATCTCGGAAATTGTGATGATGAGTATTGGACAGGTATTTTGGAGAATGTCTCTCAATTTCTGTCTCCATTCTAAATGGAGAAAATACATAACTGTTGACAGGTTACAGGGCATACAAAAATACTAGTTTCCATTTTTATAGTCACATCTTACTTTGATTGACTCAACTTACCCCCTTTCTCCAATGACTTCTGTCTGTTTCCCAAATTTATATTCATTCCCCAAAGATGAAGATTCTCAAGTTTGAAGACACAACAGAAGGCTGATTCCAAGCGCTAAAAAAACTTCCCAAAGAGAAGACACAGAAAAGTTTTCAGCTGAGGCAGCACCATCCAAGCATTTACCTCTGCATCTTAGCTCAGCCACATAATGGGGCGAGACCGCTGCCAGCTGTCAGCACCAAGGTAGGAGTAATGAAGCTGAAATTAGGGGTGGACCCCCAGAGCGAGCGTCAGGAAGATGTGAGAACCAAGCTAGTGTGGCCGAAGCCAGAGGATGGCCAGACTCTGACATGGACAAAGCAGAAGGGGAGGCACTACATCTGAGCAATGCATGCGGGAAAATCAAAGCCATCAGGAAGGAGCCAAAAGTAAGTAGGATGAGGCTGGAGATGTGATTCTGTGCATTACCTCTGGAGAAAGCCTAAGTCTCTCCTCTACAAGAGGGCCTGGGAGACCCAGCATCAGATACATAAGATGGCTGTCTTATTTATTTACTTATTGCTTGCTGCACGCGGGCTTTCTCTAGTTGCATCGAGCGGGGCCTACTCTTTGTTGCAGCGTGCCGGCTTCTCGTTGCGGAGCACGGACTCTAGGCACACCGGCTTCGGTAGTTGTGGCTCGCGGGCTCTAGAGCACAGGCTCAGTAGTTGTGGCACACAGGCTTAGTTGCTCTGCGGCATGTGGGATCTTCCCAGACCAGGGATCGAACCCGTGTCCCCTGCATTGGCAGGTGAATTCTTAACCATTGCGCCACCAGGGAAGTCCCTGACTGTCTCACTTAAATGTCAAACCCTGAAACTTGTGCTCAAAATTCAATCATAATGATATTCTATAATACGCACTTCACATACAGATTATCTTCATGCTATTACATAAGGTTGTATCTTCCCGCTTCCCTACTCCCAGCACTTAAGATATTTCATACAACTGTGCAGGTGTAAACCTCAAATTTCAGCGTCGTCTACAAGAATTGAGCCCTTTAGAATTGTGCAGTGCACAACCTGTACAACTGTACAAGGCAGTGTTCACAGGTGATTGAATGAGTAAATGGTGTAATCCTTTACGGTGGAGGGGAGAGTACCCTACCTTAATTTCTGGGAGTCTAATCATTGATCACATGAGCGTGGAAACTCCTTTTCCCCCAGGGTATTATGCATGTTAAAAAGTTAACGTAGGTAACACATGGTACTCGGCACATAGTAGACATTAGCAAAGCTAGTTTCTTTCCTCTGCACACCACCCTAACCACACAGTAATAATATCCATGTGCGTTCTTCAAGCACAGGAGGGGAATGGAGCCAGTGTGTGCTCCCCAACCAGTCAAGCCTGGGGAGGAAGGCAGACATGACCATCCCCCAAATGACAACCTAAATACTAACTGTATTATTTTGACTTATGACAGGTAAAAAAAAAAAAAAAAAAAAAA
>NW_006772762.1:209843-232173 GCF_000442215.2 Lipotes vexillifer | reverse complement strand
GAAAAAAAAAAAAAAAAAAAAAAAAAAATCCCTATTAGGTTATTCATCAGCCTAGTGAAAAGTACTTAACCTCAGAAGAGCAATGCTTTGTCAATTTCCATACAATTTCCTTACCAAAGCACAATAAAGATTCACTAATAGACAGTCTTATCCATACCCAGTGAGGTGTAAGGCAGCCCATAAGATGTTGGAGAAGGTTGTGGAGGGAGGAATCTAGGGGGTGAGCCGCCCCTGGAGCCCTTTAACTGTCTTGTGGGCTGTGCTGTGAGCCACAGCGGACTCCCATTCAGAAGGCTACAAATTTCCCCCTGTGAGCACCACATCTCCCCCTTTAACCAGGCTGGGCTACAGACCACAGGAGGTGATACAAAGCAAGCTGGAGAGACAGGGAGATGGGCTCGCGGCCACCTGGTTCCTGGTCCCAAGCACTGGCTCTTTACATTGAGGTGCCTTCTTCATGCGTCAGGCTTCAATAAACCCAGAAATGATCCAGCTGAGAGTGACAGCCCTTCGCAGGGGTGCCACCAGGACCAAGCCCTCTCTTTTGCTCCTCTGATCTGCTTCCCCTTTTCCTCTTCTCTCTGGATTCCAGAGTTCCTGGTTTTGTACTTCAGTCTCTGCATCTTTTAGGGGCAAAAGCGAGGCTCTCTTTTTCACAGTAAATGCCTCCCTCTGGCTCACTCATGCCTCTTCCTAGCCTCACTCCCTCCTAACTTGGCATACTTCTGGGACTGTGGCAGCAGTGGTAGCCACAGAAGATTCTGGAAAAGAGACATCCCTTCAGCAGCCTCATCACTGTGGCTATTTCTCCTGACCCTGACCTCCCACCTTGAGGAGGGAAGATGCCATACAGAGACAAGGTGCCTGGGCTTTTACCTGGCTCCTTCCCAAAGGCAATGGGCCAGTCCCCAGACAGGTGAATTCTCCGATATGGGTCTCAGCTTCTTTCTTTCATTTCCCCCCTCTTCCTCCCTTCTTTGATTAGTAGCACCCACCATGCACCTGGAATCAAGCTCAGCACTGGGGATCAAAAGATGACTAAGACACAGTTCCCACAAACCCCCATTTTAGCTGGGAAGACAGGTCTGAAAATGAAGCCTTAGCAAACTGTGTGATAAGCTCTACGAAATGCGAGGTCTAAACAGGCTCATCCCCAGAGTCCCGCGAAATTCCAGAATTCTAATGAGGCAGCGTTTTGACGGTGTAACAAATGTGATACTGGAAAACAGAGGTGTGGTGATATTGACCTGGTTTCCGGGACTTTGCGAAATTGTCTCGGAAGCTTTGCTCCCATCAGCGGTACTGCATTTCCAATCAGCAGTAGGATGTTTGCCTCGTGGTTATAATAGGTCTCATCAATCGTTTAATGATAATGATATTGTGACTATGCTCTCACTCCAGTGATGGGCACAGGAGATTTGCTCACTCGGCAACTGTTCTGACTTCCCTTCTGTCTTTCGGTACTGCAGAAACCACGAAAGTTAAACATGACATTCCCCAGACTCTTTTGTGCCTAGGGATCTGACTGTGATCCAGGTTCTCTCAATCAGATGCACTTGCATGAGACCTAAGTTGGAATCTGAGTTTTGGGGAGAGAGGAAGGAAAGATCTACTGCAGCAGGAGGTCTGATTCTGAGGGCTGGGAATCGTTGCTGTGAGCTCATCCTATTCGTTCAGCCCTACCAATTATTGTGTAAGCCACCTAAGACCTCGGTAATAAATCCCCTTCCCTTCAATTACCCAGAGTTGTTTCTACTGAGTGCAAGTAAGCCTTAACCCACACAGCACCTGAAAGGAAAATAAATCCAGCATAACAGCATGGAATCCAGTGGACACTTAAGTAAACTTGGCGCCTCCTAAAATGTACACCTTCCCATTTACCTAATGCCAGAGGCTCCTAATTCTGAAGTTGTCTCTGTTCTAAAGTAGGTATCAAAATTCCAAAGTGGAAAGTCCACTTCAGCAATGTAGTGGGCAGGGATAATGTGCCGGTAACCTGACTTCACGGCTCCGTGTCCAGCAGTTGTGGCTGGGCCCAGACGGGAACATCCGTGCTGGGCTGGGGCAGGTACCAGCATCGTCCAGCCCCAGTCTAGGGAGTAAGCAGGGCTTCAACAGCCAACACAAGATAACCACCCTCTGGGCTTTCTATCTATGGGTAACAGGTTCCCAACCACTTGACAGAATTCCCTAGGAGCCCATGTTTTAGGGGAAAAAATTAAGACCCTAATTCTTCAAGGAGCAGAATATAAGTGCAGAAATTCAGCCAGAACTGCTAAGATGTTGCATTTTCCCCAAATTCATTAATTTCCAGCAGTTTAACGTCAAATCCATATGAGGAAACAAACATCACAGCAAGCATCCTGCATCCTGCCGCATTCTACACAGGATGTTGCCCATGTACAGCAGGCTGCCCTGCTTGCACTGTCCCCACCACAAGTCCAGGAATCTTTTCTATTTCAGAAATAACAAATAGGAAAAGAGAAACTTATATCCTCAACAGAGCAGCATCCCTTCCCTTGGCCCATCTCCTGAGAGACCTTTGACTTTGCAAAAATATTTTAGCTTCAACCTTTCTCCTCAGTGCCATAAACACGGCAGCAACAATTTATTCCTTTCCAGCAGCCATAAAAATTATCCCCCTTATTTCTCAAAATCACAGCAAATTAGCACCTTTGACCATCTTTTTCTCAGGCCCTGTCTTCCTCTCATGGTTGCAGACACATGAACAATTTATGACGGTCCATGGCGGGCTCTCCTTTCTTGCATGCTCATAGAAAATTCCAACTAGCCATCTCCATACTAATCTATCCCTACACTTGTCTCGAGTCTGTAGAAAAAATTTTAAAGTAGCATTTTCCAAAATGGGTTTTATAGCTCACCAGGTCTACGAAATGTTATTAAGTGTCCCCCAAACAAAGTATTTTGTAGTAAAATAAATTTGGGAAGCGCTATTTGCTTTAGATTTCAGAACACGTGTGCATATTGAAGGGTCTGATAAATCCTATGGTAAAGAAAATTATGCAAATTTCAAATTTGGTTTGCCCAGATTTTCCCAGTTTACTTAAACCTGCAAGAGGTTTATATTTGTTTCCCAGCTATTAAAATTCTATGCCACAGTGTTCTATGGGTACCAGATTGGGTAAATGATGGCATCTGGGAATAGAGTTGAATTTTATAACCGGGGGTTGAACATGAGGTGAGATTCCAACTTCCAAAACACCTGCTGCTGATGGGTGAGACTCAGCCAAGGGGCTGGACCCTGAGCTCAGGAGCGGGGCTCGAGCTAGGTAGGTTTCTCCTGCTCAGGGTTGGTCCCGAGAAAGAAGCGCAGGGCTGAATCTGCGGCCAGAGTTCCAATAATTAGGGCTATGATGATGGGGAAGGCTGCAGAGCTTGCTGCTCAAGTGTGCTCCCAGATCAGCATCGCTAGAAGTACAGAGTCTCAGGCCTTACCCCAGACCTACCAAAGCAGGATCTGCAATTTAACAAGATCCCCAAGTGATCTGTATGCACATTACAATTTGAGAGGCACTTGTGTCAAGCTGTGGTTTTCCATACTGCCTTCGCTTTAGAATCAGCGGGGGAGCTTTAAAATATAGATCCCTGGGATCCATCCCCAGAGACTCTGATTCAAATGTTCTGAGGTAAAGCTAGGGCATCAGTGTTTTCTAAATCTCCTGACCGTGCAGCCTGAGTTGAGAACTGCTGTTCTAACCCGGAGAAGTAAAAGGAGTAAGTTCAGGGGTCCTAGGAAACACCATAAGGACCACCACATTCGGCCTTTTCCTCATGCCGTCTCGGGATGGGTGAGTGGTGCTTTGGGGACCTGTGGCGTGGTTCCCCATGATGAATTAGAACCACCTGAAGAACATTCCACAGCCTTCGGGAAGGCCTCGGCACAGATGCTGTCAGATGCAAAAG
Source organism: Lipotes vexillifer (assembly GCF_000442215.2). NCBI lineage: Eukaryota > Metazoa > Chordata > Mammalia > Artiodactyla > Lipotidae > Lipotes > Lipotes vexillifer. Next base: position 228,249 of record NW_006772762.1, on the reverse strand, counting down.
CCGCACTACCCTCCCAGGCTCACTTCCCGTGGTGCGTTCCTCCCAAAGCATTCTAGGGGCTGTGCCACTGCATCTTCTCTGGGTCACGGCACTTCATCAGAACAACGTCCCTGCAGGCAGAAATGCACATGACGTAGAAGGCAAGTGGCCATCTCTACAGAATGTTCTTCCCCTGTGAGCTGGCTGCAGACATCTTGAGTTCTTCAACTGGTTAGAGAATCTTGGGTTGGAATAGAGAACTTCAGAAAGAGGAATCACCCCAAATGTGCACAGGCTTAGAGTCCCATCACTGGACACAGATGTTTCTTATGGGGAGAAAAACAGTTACATATATTAAGCAAGCACTAATACCACGTACCAGGCAATTTGCTTGAGCTATCTACTTAAAGAGAGTGTTTTTCACCAGGAGGTTAACTATTAGCGCTCCTCTCTTTGAGAGGGGAAACCAAGAATTCTGGAAGGTCAATGTTTTCCTAACAGTTAAGTGGTACAGCTTTGGGGCTGGAACTCATTCGGGGCTGACTCTAAAGGCTCTGCTCTTTCTACTGCACCACCGACCAGGGCATCCAGAAAACGCTGTTCCTAACAGACACTCAGACCAGTCCTGCTTCAGACCCAAGGCAGCCATGACTGATTCCACATTGCACTGGAAGTTCTGGTATTGGACACGTAGAAAATTCTCATTCATCAGAGGCTAGAGTTACCCATCAACCCATGCGACGTTCTCTCCTGCATCACAGCTCATCCTCTGCTCCTGGCTTCAGAGACGTGTGCTGACACAGATAAGGAGTGTTCAGTGAATGTACTGCAGCAAAGTGATGTGAGAGGATAGATAATATGTAAAGCAGGGCACTGGAGAGGGTGGCATTCGCATGTGGGGTTTGAGATTGTAAATACAGGATTCAGCCAACCATCCATCACCTGTGATGGCAAATGGGAGAAAGGTGGTTGTCAGTGACATGTCCTGGAACCAGTCCCCACCCTGCTGGGGCAGGGAAAGAAGCTGGTCTGCCATCAGACAAAGGGGGAAATGATCCAGGACAGGTCTGAGATGGTGGACATGGGCTGATGCTCTTAAAAGAGGCTGACACTTGGCTGACATCTGCTCCCTTGCCAGGTGTCTGGGATGCCTTCCCAACCAGGAGACCTGTGGTTCCCTGCAAAGTTCACCCAGTAAACTGGGGTCCTCCCATCCATGCTGATCAAATATTTCCCCCTTAACATTCTGGGCAACCTAGTGGAGGTATTGCCATGATGGAAATCCATCTGTTCTGAGGCTGAATATGTGTCCTCCTCCACTTGGGTGAAACCTGTTAGTATTTAAATAGGTTCAAGGTGGAGGCACAAAAGCTGCCCTCTCACCGCATGTTCTATAAATACCTGGGAGTATATTTGATCATGCTGTTGGCAAAACAGTACACTGCCCAATCCCTCCTGAGACTACTGGTTTCATTCACCCACTCCTATGGGACTGCTGGAACGGAAGTGTCTCACAGGACGCTCTATATTTCTCTAGAATTTTGCATCATTTAGATGAAAACAAATCTGTAATCAGCTCTGTGGCCTTGGCTTCAAGGCTTGTTTGTATCTTAACGGGGAGGCTGCTGGGGACAGGAAGGTCATTTGGCACTGAGTGGGGCTGTGAATAGAGTGACTGCCTGACCAGCAGGCCCCTGCCTTCTGAATTGCAGAGTCCCTGAGATATGCCCAAGTTAGGGGACCACTGGCCTGATGGATGTTCAGGGGTGTCTGATTTCTGGGGTAGGGTCTCTCCAATCAGATGGAAGATGCTCTCTTGGTTTTAGGTTCTATCTAGGACATAATCAGCTCCTACCGAGAGTTGGGTACCTGGAGCTAAGATTTGATCTCTGGGAGGGGGGCTGCCTTAGATGAAGCAGGGAATCAGGTTCTCGACCCAACAGGCTAGGAATCGGGGCAATGGGAATGGGGGGCAAGTCAGGAACCCCAGAAGCAGAGGCCACAGAAAGGCTGACGTGATGAGATCTAAGGCTCAGCGGGCGCAGGGATACTGGGACTGACCGCAGCCCCCTCCTCCTGATAGGAGTGGGGCTTCTTAGGCTCTGGTTTCCTAAGAAGGGACCAGGGACTGGGCAGGATTAGCCCCTGCAGCTAAGCAGAGTTGGGGAAGGCAGGGGCTGGCAGCTTCACTTGCCAGTTGCCTTCAAGGAGCCCCGTGCTCCTCCCATCTGATCATCTTGGCCTGCCTCTCAGTGGTCTCTGAACATAACCGTTTCTGTCCCACTTTGCTTCCCACTGTGACCTGTCACTCATTCTTTCCCTCGGCCCCTCCTGCCATCCCTGCCTCCTGTGAGCACGCCAGGCTCATCCCAGCACTGCTCAAAGTCCTCATTCGTACTGTTCCTTTGTCTTGAATTATTTTCTTTCTTCTGGATGCCTCCCCAGGTTGTATATCTCCAAGGCAACATGGAGATCTGCCTCTTCCATAAACCCTCGGCCACCTGCTGCAGCCGACTGGCCACTTCCTCATACCCCTGAATGAACACGGTATCTTCAAAGTGTGCCCTAAGATTTGGAGTTTAATTCCACACTGTCTTTCATTTCATCATAGGGTCCTGTTTAATGTTAGCCTTCTCATTTGGTTCAACTCAACAAGCATGTATTGATCATCAACAATCAACCCGACACACTGGAGACTTGAGTATAAGACGGAGTCCTTGCAAACATGAAAATACCGTCTACTTAGTGCAGGACACTATGTTGACACCCTATGTATGCATTGGCCTTGTCCCTCGCAATGAATTTTAAGCATCTTTTGCAGTAGATTTTGCTAGCAAGCACTGAACACTGAGCTCTCATAGGCTCTACTGAGGAATTTTCCATCATCCGGTTTACTCATTACAGTGGCCCAGTGTGCAGAGCTGTCTTCCATCACTCTCTGCCCCGACACCTCTTCTCAGAAAGTCTGCCCACACTCCCTTCTCATAGCTGCTGACTTCATGGCCACATTGACTGGACAGTAGGCTACACGGTTTGTCCAATGCCCTGACCAAACCTGGGCCAACCAGATACTCTTTCTTTGTTATTTGTAATTTGGACTCAAAAATCTCAGTGACTGTTGGACTTGTGATTACATAGACCCAGAGGCCCAGGGTACCATGTCGGAGTATCTATTTTCTGCTGTGTATAAAGAGAAGGAGAGAGAGAGAGACAGAGACAGAGACAAAGAAAGAGAGATATGAATTAAGCAAATACATGGAGAAAAGCAGAGAGAGAGAGAGCGAGAGAGAGAGAGAGAGAGAGAAGGTGAGAGAGAGATGGAGAGGAGAGAGAAAACCCAGAGGCCCAGGGTACCATGTCGGAGTATCTATTTTCTGCTGTGTATAAAGAGAAGGAGAGAGAGAGAGACAGAGACAGAGACAAAGAAAGAGAGATATGAATTAAGCAAATACATGGAGAAAAGCAGAGAGAGAGAGAGCGAGAGAGAGAGAGAGAGAGAGAAGGTGAGAGAGAGATGGAGAGAGAGAGAGAAATGGAGAGATTGAGAAAGACTAGCAAACTCCATTCCTAATAGTGTCTCAGTTCCTGATTCCAAACCCCGTGGGACCAGCAATACTTCCTGCCCTGTGTTCCTTGAGACACATACCACTGTATCCTTACAACAGTTTTTGACTTAATGAAGCTGACTTAAATGGGTTATTACTACTTGCAACCACACATACTGGCTAAGACGCACTATGAGAAATGTTATTATTCCATTTCACAGATTAAATAACTTGAGTCTCAGACAATCCCATTGTCTTCAGTCAATGGTTGGAACGGGACATTCAAAGCAGGCCTTTGGATTCTAATATACTGTCCTATGTCCAAAACCTAACCCAGAGTTAAACACCTAGTAGGATCTCAATTAATACTTATTAATGTTTTGGGTGGTGAAATTCTCTAGTGAAATGGTCTTGGTCATTCTAGCCCTAGCCCTCTATTCCTTCCATACTTCTCCCCAGTGCTTACCCAATGTTCCCTATCTGTCCCCTTAGTTATTTTCTCAGCTCAGGATCAGCTTTGAGTCACACAAAGAGCACACAGATCAGCTGCTGAATGGGGTGCCTGGAGATCACGTCCCCATTTGACAGTGCCGTTGGGGGTTGCCAATCGTTTGCCTCCAACAATTTCTCCCCTTCCATAATTGGGTAATTGGGAGAGGCAGCTAAAGGCAGATGTATCCCCACACCTCAGAAAACATTAATCAAGAGAACAGCAGTGCTGTCTGCACTCTCAGCAGTTTATTACAATTTCTGTAACAAGAGGAGCTTGTGGGCATGTAAAGCATTATCTTCTCCCGTCATTTCTAACAAAATATCCCAGAACAGCAGGCCCACAAGGACAAGGTAAGGCCATTCTCCATTCTAAATAGCAGATACTTTTTTGAAAATAAAAGAAGCAATTTAAGCATTTTGGCTTCCTAGAGTGAGTTGGCAGGCACACTTCTCATCTCGCAGATGCCTTCGGGTGAAGGTGTTTTAATAAGAGAGAAAGCGGGAAGAAGACAGCAGAATTCACCAGAGGCCGGGAGGAACCACAGAGCAGGGGGTGTGGAGCCCACAGACTGGAAAGAGGTGGGTGAAGGGGGAGGTGCGGGCGTATGAGCTTGGGGAGAGATGTCTTGCTTCTGCTCAGACACACATGCCATGTCACCCAAAGCCCCCAGCAGAGTCCCATTACTGACAGCCAACCAACAGGTGAAGAATTTAATTCTATTTGTTTCACGTCTTCATTTACCACAGTTAATAAGAGAAGGTAGAAGTGATCATTATATAATTTGGGGGGGAATGCATTTCCCAAATTAGTATACCTTTTGAGAGCCTACACCCTAATAAGGACATGGGCCAAGGGAGGCTACATTTCTTTGAAATGATGGATAGATTTCTTTCATCCATTGCAGAATCAACCCGACGTAGCCGTTCTGGAGCCAGGCTGCTTGGGATTGAAACTTAGTTCCCCCATGTGCCAATCATGTGACCCTGAGCAAATTATGTGATCTCTCTGGGTCTCAGTTTCTTCATCAGTAATCTAGGGGTGACAGTGGCATTAGCCTCATAGAATTGTTATGAACGTTGAATGAGTTAATATCCATGAAGTGCTAAGAACAGTGCTTGGCGTGTAGGAGAGTCCAGTAAATGTTAACGATTATTACTCAAATGATTCTTCGGTATGTCAACTACATATCCACTGCCCGGGATGCAGAAAGGAATAAGGAGAAGAATCTGCCCTCAGAGCATCCATATTCTAGATGGCTAATAGACACTCAAAAGTAGCACAAGAGACCACAATTATTGTGTATTCGCTGTGTGCCAGGCACAGTGCACTGGACTTAATGGGACAGGTGCTATTACCTATCGGGCTTAGAGAGGTTAAACAACTGGCCCAAGGTCACACAGCTAAGAAGAAGTGGTGCAGCCAGGGTGCACCCCAAACCTGCCTGGTCCCACCACCTGGCCTCTTAACTGCCGATTCTTAGCATGACTACCACTTCCATCTGAGAGAATCTGCATTATTCTTCCATTAGGATGATGCAAAGGCCCCATCTCCAAGCTGGCTCTTCTGCCTCACAGAATCCCACTCTCTTTTCCTTCAGAAAACTGATCACAATTTTTAACTGCAGTTTTATTGGTTGTCTTTCCCCCAGACTATAAACTCCACGAGGGCAGGGAACAGATCATCTGTTACGTTCATCGTTGCCTATCTAGCAACTAGCACATGGCCCGGCAGGCAGCAGCGTCTCCATAAATGCCACTGGATAATCAACGGTGATAGACTGCCTCTCTGAAAGTAAACAGAAGGCTGTACTATCTCCCTAAGTGCTGTAACAGTGATATGAAGAAAACACATGGGGTTTTACTTCAGGGCATTAGGGAGGGCCTTCTCTGAGGAGGTGACACATAGACAGGATCTAGAAGGATGAGGAGAAATGGGTCAAGTAGAGAGGCGGTGAAGGCTGCTTCGAGCATGTGCAAAAGCATGTCCATGGGCAAAACCACAAAAAGCGGAGAAAGCCCAGCTGAGGGAAGAGAAAATGCCAACAATGTCTTGGCAACTGTGCTTATCGGTCCACTAGCGTCCAGAATGAGTGCCTGTTGGCAAGGTTATAATGCATTCCCCGCGTGAGGCTGAGTTTCCATAACACAAAAAAAGCCCTTTGAGGAGACATTTGAGGGAGCGTGAGAAAAGGAATATGCCTTTCTTTACCATCCAGAGAGAGAGAGGATAACACTTTGATCAGGAACCTTGGCTTAATCTACAAGTGAGCATATACCAGTTCGAATTCAGTTGGCTGAAATAAGAAGGAAACCCCACACTTATGGGTGTCGAAACAGGACGGACACTGGCTCCCTCCTGTCCAAAGTCAGCGGTAGGTAACACTGGGCCATCGAGTCCCCGGGGACCACGCACCAACCTGGTCCTCATAGTCTAGGATGTGCTTTGGTCATTGCTCCACTGTTCCAAGAAGCGGGGTGAAGAGGGTGGGGAAAGAAGGCAGTTTCTGGAACCTTTCTGCTTACATCCCCTTGGCCAGACCTAGGCATTCGGCCATACCTGTCTACAAAAGGGGGCTGAGAAATGTGCTCTTAATGTGTGCAAGAGATCGTGTGCCCAGCGAGAAACCAAGGGCCATAGAGAGAACTAGAACAGATACTAGGGCGGACCACTGGCCTCAGTCTCTGCCCAAAGCAGATCCAGCCCATTGCATGATTTCACCTTGCCCTTGGCATGTGCAGTGCAGTCACTACCTGGACCAGGGGTTAATGTATTCTCAGGCTAGCTAACATATATACTTATCAGTAGAAGCCCATGCCGTGCCCATCATTTCAAATATTGAAAGCTGTGGAACCCTGTGTCCCAATGCAAGTTTATATGGAATTCCATGATGCTAACTGCTTGAAGACATATTTCTCTACTGAAATCAGAGGTAGGAGGGCTAGAACATCATCTAACATCCCCATCCCTTGACAGCGGTCCCTACTTCAGGGCCCTGGAATCACTGTGTGGAAACCACAGGCTTAAGGCAACTGTCAGAGAAACTACAGACTCTCATCAGTATTTTAAAATTACATCTAATTGCTCTGCCGTTTCAGCAGTACGTCTAGATTATCACTGTTTTAATCAGAAGCAAAAGCACCACCCACCCCCATCCCCCAATTTTTGCCAATTCTCACAGATTTCTGAGCTTCTTTATTGGGACTTGTGGAGAGCCAAGACGACTTGGCACCTTAACGGTTTTAGAAAGATGAAACGAGATAGTATATAAAGAGCTCAGCACAGCTCCTGGCATGTAGTAAGTTTTCCCCAAAATGTTAACTATTATTATCATTTCTCAAAATTTATTCTGCTTAGGTAACAATGCAACTTTTAACATATATTTTAACCAAAATGGCTTAATGATAAAATGGTTGTGCCTATCCCATGTCAAGTCCCATTTTACGACTAATAAAGTACACCTTTGGTTTTTTTTGTTTTCTTTTCTTTTTTTCCAGCTTTATTGAGATATAATTGACAGAGAACATTGTGTGAGTTTAAGGTATAGAATGTGATGATTTGATACACATGTATATTGCAAAATATTTTCTGCAATAAGATGGTGACACATCCCTCACCTCACATATTTACCATTTTCCTGCTGCTGTTGTTACGGTGAGAACGTTAAAGCTCTACTCTCACAGTAACTTTAAAATATACAGTACAGTGTTGTTAACTACGGTCGCCACGCTGTACATTACATCCCCAGAGCTTATTCATCTTATAACTGAAAGTTTGTGCCCTTTGACCAACATCTCTCCATTTTCCCTACCCTCAGCCCCTGGCAGCCACCATTCTACTCTGTTTGTATGAGTTCAGTGGTTTCATATTCCACATATAAGTGAGATTATACACTACTTGTATTTCTCTGTCTGACTTAATTCACTTAGCATAATGCCCTCAAGGTCCATCCATGTCGTCACAAATGGCAGGACTTCCTTCTTTTTTATGGCTGAATTACATACACACACACACACCACATTTTCTTCATCCATTCATCCATCTATGGACACTTCGATTTCTTCCATGTCTTGGCTATTGTGGATAATGCTGCAACAAACACGGGAGTGCCGATATCTCTTTAACATATCAATTTCATTTTCTTTGGATCTATGCCTAAAGTAGCACTGCTGGATCGTATGGTAGTTCTATTCTTAATGTTTTTGAGGAACCTCCATACTGTTTTCCATAGTGGCTGCAGCAGTTTACATTCCCGCCAACAGTGTACAAGGATTCTCTTTTCTCAACATCCTCCTCCATGTGTGTTATCGCTTGTCATTTTGACAATAGCCATTCTAACAGGCGTGAGGTGATACCTCTTCGTGGTTTTGATTTACCTTTGCCTGATTATGAGTAACGTTGAGCACTTTTTCATGTACCTGTTGGTGATCTGGATGTCGTCTTTGGAAAAAGTCAATTCAGGCGTCCTTTGCCCATTTTTCAGTTAGACCATTTGTGCTTTTTTGCTCTTGATTTGTATGAGTTTCTTATATACTTAGGGTGTTGAACTTGCATCAGATATATGATTTACAAATATTTTCTCCCATTTCGTAGGTTGCCTTTTCATTTTGTTGATTGTTTCTTGCTGTGCAGAAACACCTTTGTTTCTAAATTAAATTCTTCACCAAGGGACTTTTCTTGTTTCTTAACTTCTGCTGTTTTGTTTATAACGGCATCAAAAGGGGAAAATATTTCCCTTTTAACCCAGTGTGATTCTCCTGAATCTTTTTCTATGATAAACCGAATTCCAGGAGATTAATACCATCAGCCCAAACTACCAAATTCTATATATATAACAGATCTAAAACAGTATCTCCTTCCGTCTTAATCATTAGACATGATTCCCAGATAAGCCTCACGTAGATTCCTCCTGTTTGTCATAAAAATCGCACTTAGTTTTCTCCCCCGCGCTTAAGATGTTCTTGGTGCCAACAATGATATAAATAAAATGATCAAATGTTAGGCAGAGATCAGACACCCCCCAAAACGGCAATTCTCATCATCATGTTGTCACTGCCTATAATCGTACTTTTCATACTTCTTGAGTACCTGCAATGTGCCTCTCTAGGCTTGGTGTTTAATACGCATGATGTCATTTAATCCTGCCAACAACCCCGCGAGATAGATATCATTAGCTTGATTTTATAAAAAAAGGAAACTAAAGCTCTTCCTAGAAAACAGAGCCGGAGGCAAACTTTCTTGCTAACACTGTACTGAGTGGGAAGCACAAGCCCAGGGAAGCATGGATGAGGGGGAAAGGAAGTGGGGAGGGTAGGAAAGGAGGCAGGTCCAAGGTGGTACATAACCGAGCTGCCAAAACATCACAAGGAAGCACAGCTGCTTGCTCCACCACACAAGGTGGTCCTGGAGAAGCTGTATATGACCTCTGCACGTGGGCAGGACAGCAGGCAGTTTACTGCCTGGCTTCTTTTGGTCTCCTGTCTCCTATTGCTTAAAGCCGACCCCAGGGGGTGTTAACTCCTCCATCCTCCCTCATTATGTTATCCAGCCTCTCTAGGCAGCCAGTGGGAGGCTAGAGCCTCTGTGGGTCCAATTAAGTTGGACCTGGAAGCTGTATGTCTGTGGCCTCCTCCATGTCAGGTACAATAAAGACTCCGACAAAGCCCAACTCTCGGTCCCAGGGGAGCATCAGTCAATCTGTGGTATTTGGAAATCAGGAGATGGTGATGGCGACCACACCATTGGGCTAAGTGGTTGGCAGGGTTCTTCTAATAGAGAAGCAAAAAAAAAAAAAAAACCGACAGAGAACAAGGACATCTGGGGCCAAATGGTATGGGGTGGCCCACAAGTGGCATACAGTAAAAAAAAAAAAAAAAAAAAAAAAACCGACAGAGAACAAGGACATCTGGGGCCAAATGGTATGGGGTGGCCCACAAGTGGCATACAGTACATCCAGGGAGCTGAAGCAGCTTGCCCAAGGATACACAGCCATGGCAGCCAGCATTCAAACCAGGCCAGACGGACTACAGAAACACTTGAATTTTTCCATGACATCCAGATGTCTTGCTCTGATGAGATTTTTTTTTTTTTTTTTTTTTTTGCGGTACGCGGGCCTCTCACTGTTGTGGCCTCCCCCGCTGCGGAGCACAGGCTCTGGACGCGCAGGCTCAGCAGCCATGGCTCACGGGCCCAGCCGCCCCACGGCACGTGGGATCTTCCCGGACCGGGGCACCAACCCGTGTCCCCTGCATCGGCAGGCAGACTCTCAACCACTGCACCACCAGGGAAGCCCTCTGATGAGATTTTGAGAAGCTAAACAGGGACCCATGATTTTCTGAGCTGTCTGGTTCACGGCCATGAGAAGATAAATATTTATCGAGCAGTCGTGGGTGATCTGTCAACAAGAATGCCTATAGGCTCGTGTCGTCCTTTTCTGCATCCTGGGAACAGACACTTCCGGAGGGCATGAGCTACCGTGATTATAATGCTTCATTGTGATCTGCTGTGGCTGCCTTAACTTAACCCAAAAGGTTAGCACCAAACCAAACACTGGGGTGGGCAGGTAGCATACAAAAGTGGCCAGTGCTCTGCCCTCACCCCTGCCTGTCGGATGTCAAGGGCATCAGAGATGAAATCAAGTGGGGCAATTTCCCTGAAGTGGGAGCAGGAAGTGCCATACGTTTCACAGGAAACAGCCTGAGTGAATGTTCAGTGACAAGACCAGTAATTTGAGAAGTGAGGCTCAGCAGCTGCGCAAAGGCTTCTGTTCCAGGAGATGTTGGCTCTCATAGGTGTGCCCTGTGTTAGGAAAGCCCATCGTTCACCATAAGCTTGCCTGTGTTCTTCTGTATTCCACCCCTAACCCCCTGCTCAGAAGCATGAATGGGTCCCTGTCTTCTCTGCTCTCCCTCCCATCCCGTCCTGCCTTCTCCTGGGAGCAGAGCTCCTTCCGTTGCAGTCCTGGCAGCTCTCACACCTTTGATGTCTTCCTCTCCACGTTGGGGTCTTTCTTCTACAAACATGATCAGACTTATCCATATCCAAGGTGACATTTCCCCATTTCTCCTCCGTCGCTAGCCCATTTTTCTGCTTCTCAAATGAACGGTCTGTTGGATCTTAACCTCACACTCAATTCTTTTTTTAAATCAATTTTTAAAAATTGAAGTATAGTTGATTTACAAAGTTCTGCTGTGCAGCAAAGTGATTCAGTTATACACCTATATATACATTCTTTTCTTTAATATTCTTTTCCATTATGGTTTATCATAGGATATTAATATAGTTCTCTGTGCTATACAATGGGACCTTGTTGTTTATCCATTCTCTATATAAAAGCTCACATCTGCTAACCCCAACCTCCCACTCCATCCCTCCCCCAACCCCCGCCCCCTGGGCAGCCACCAGTCTGTTCTCTATGTCCGTGATTTTCTTTCTGTTTCATAGATAGGTTCATTTGTGACACTCAGTTCTTAACTGCTTCAGTGCTGGTTTTCCTCTCGCCACTCTGCTGAAGTGCTTTCTCCAAAGGTCGCTGTAATAAACGTCTATTGTTTTTGCCACTCTCCATAGCACTGGCTCTCCCTTCTTCCCCATTCTCTCCATCATACCCCAGTTCTCCCCCTAGAGAATCACTTCCTTTCCTCCTCTCAACCTATGAGATTTGCCCGGGCTGCACATGTAACTCAAGGGTGAAGGATATGACCTCTGCCTATGTCAATTAGTGATCTGTTTGAGGGTGGGCACATAGACTTTTTCTGGGGGTGCTGAGAGGCATATGCTTCCTCTTTGATGTTGTATTTAAGCCTGAGAGAGTGAAGGCCCTGAGCTACTTACAACTACTCATCACCGCAAGGGAATGGAGCTAATGTAGAGGAGATGGAGCTGAAGGATGGAGCGATGAATAATCTGATTCTGGTGACATGACATGAATCCTTGAATCATGTCACTCCTGATGGTATCCCTATCTGCTGACCCCTTCAGTTACCTGAGCCTTTTTGCATAAGCCAGTCTACTGGGGTTTATGTTACTTGCAGCAGAAAGAGCCACAATGGATACAGAAATCTAGTGCAGTCATCAGCGACCCCTGAAGCACCAAAATCAACGTTCAGCTTTGCTTTCCCCACTACATGCTGGGTACCAGCCTCTTGGTATTTCAATGAGGCCCGAGTCTCAGCTCTCACAGACACTACCTCTTCTGCAGAACCCTCAATTCCAAACTTGCTTCTCCTCTAGACTTTCACTCTTCTGCTAATGGCACCTTTTTCCGCTCAGTCCTTGAGGCTTAAAATCTTGAAGCCATTGCAACTTCTTCCCACCCTTTGCTCCAAAATCCATTTCCAAGTCCTAGCACCCTCTCAGACTATACTACAAAGCAACGGTCATCGAGACAGTATGGTACTGGCACAAAAGCACAAAAATAGGTCAGTGGAACAGGATAGAAAGCCCAGAGATAAACTCACATACCTAGGGTCGCCTAGTCTATGACAAAGGAGGCAAAAATATACAATGGAGAAATGACAGCCTCTTCGATAAGTGGTGCTCGGAAAACTGGACAGCTACATGTAAAAGAATGAAATTAGAACACTCTCTAACACCATACACAAAAATAAACTCAAAATGAATTAAAGACCTAAATGTAAGGCCAGACACTATCAAACTCTTAGAGGAAAACATAGGCAGAACACCCTTTGACATAAATCACAGCAACATCTTTTTTGACCCACCTCCTAGAGTAATGGAAATAAAATAAAAAACAAACAAATGGGACCTAATGAAACTTAAATGCTTTTGCACAGCAAAGGAAACCATAAACAAGACAAAAAGACAGCCCTCAGAATGGGAGAAAATATTTGCCAATGAAGCAGCTGACAAAGGATTAATCTCCAAAATATACAAGCAGTTCATACAGCTCAATATCAAAAAAACAAACAACCCAATCAAAAAATAGGTGGAAGACCTAAACAGACATTTCTCCAAAGAAGACATACAGATGGCCAACAAACACATGAAAAGATGATCACATCACTAATTATTGGAGAAATGCAAATCAAAACTACAGTGAGGTATCACCTCACACCGGTCAGAATGGCCATCATCAAAAAATCTACAAACAATAAATGCTGGAGACGGTGTGGAGAAAAGGGAACCCTCCTGCACTGCTGGTGGGAATGTAAATTGATACAGCCACTATGGAAAACAGTACAGAGGTTCCTTAAAAAAACTAAAAATAGAACTACCATATGACCCAGCAATCCCACTACTGGGCATATACCCAGAGAAAACCATAATTCACAAAAACACATGCTCCCCAATGTTCACAGAGGCACTGTTTACAATAGCCAGAACATGGAAGCAATCTAAATGTCCATCAGCAGAGGAATGGATAAAGAAGATGTGGTGCATCTTCTTTATATATACATGTACATCTTCATGTACATATACAATGGAATATTACTCAACCATAAAAAGGAATGAAACTGAGTCATTTGTAGAGACGTGGATGGACCTAGAGAGTGCCATACAGAATGAAGTAAGTCAGAAAGAGAAAAGCAAATATTGTATAATAACGCATATATGTGGAATCTAGAAAAATGGTATAGATGATCCTATTCACAAAGCAGAAATAGAGACACAGAAGTAGAGAACAAATGTATGGATACCAAGGGAGAAAGGGGTGGGGTGGGAGGAACTGGGAGACTGAGATTGACACATATACATTGTTGATACTATGTATAAAATAGACAACTGATGGGAACATACTGTATAGCCCAGGGAACTCTACCTAATGTACTGTGGTAACCTAAATGGGATGGAAGCCCAAAAGGAAGGGGATATCTGTATGTGTATGGCTGATTCATTTTGTTGTGCAGTGGAGGCTAACACAACATCGTAAAGCAGCCATACTCCAATAAAAATTAATTTTCAAAAAAGTCCTATCACCCTCAATCCTCAAAAAACTGCCATGATTGCCCTTGCCTTTTTTTTTTTTTTTTTTTTTTTTCGCGGTACGCGCGCCTCTCACCGTTGCGGCCTCTCCCGTTGCGGAGCACAGGCTCCGGACCCGCAGGCTCAGCGGCCATGGCTCACGGTCTCGGCCGCTCCGCGGCATGTGGGATCCTCCCGGACCGGGGCACGAACCCGCGTCCCCTGCATCGGCCCAATTGCCTTTTGAATGCAGTAAGCGTAATTCCACAAACATTAATTACAGCCTCTCCTCTGTGTCAGGCACTGCGCTAGGCACTGTGAGGAAGACCGATTAGGATGGATATAGTCCCTGACCCTCCAGGGCCTTATGATCTAGTGGTTTAGGTGACTAGACCACAAAGCCTCATGCGCGTACACACACACACACACACACACACACACACATGCACACACACGCACACAGGGTACTGAATAATGTGCGCTTTCCTCATTCATTCCCAACCCGTCTCCCCCGTTTTAATTTTCTCTTTTGTGCCTCTTCTGCTTAAGTCAGGTTGAACTACCCACCTTCCATGTTCTTCCACTTCCTTGACTTCGCTTATGCTGTTTCCTTCCCTGGAATATCCTTCCCTCCGACTCTGCGTGGCCAAACGTGGTTTATACTTTAAAGCCTTTCTCAAATGATACATTACCATAAGTCTTTTGCTGATTACCCTAGTCAGTTGTAATCTTTTTCTCCTCTCAGCTCCCAAAGCACCCAGTAAGAAGCTCCACCCTGCGTATTCCATGTTTGAAAAATAATGTAAGTAACTTATCTGCCCGATTACATGACATATTCATTAAGGGTAGAAACTTTTTTTTTTTTTTTTTTTTTTTTTATCTTTGAGTCCCTAACAACTAGGAAAGTGAATGCTGAGAATGCGTTTACCGACACAAAGCGCGTGCATCATTCAGAACCCGCTCTTTTTACACTGAAGAATTCTTTACCTAAAATAAAATTTGTAAAGATTTCCCACAGGTTTTTAAAAATAAACATTCAGATTCATTTGAACTTGTGGATTATCAACTAGTAGCCTAGAGGAGAACCGTAGCTTGGGAGAAATCAAACAAACCAACAAGAAAGTAAAATTATTAGAAACCGCTGCCCATTAATGATTTCCTAGAAAGCAGAAGAGAGTAGATCTTCACTGACTATGGGAACTATTTAGAAAATAGGATTCTGTTTTCAGAAATGGGATTAAAGCATAGATCTACTTTTCAAAACCTATACTGGAAGTAAGAGCTTGATTTGGAGAAGCTGGCATTAAGGGAGAACACTCAGAAAGATGCTATTACACACACAAGTCATACTGGATGGGGACTCTGTTCTTCCTGGGGTTCCTGGAATCCTGGGACATTGGCTGGGAGTTAGCCTGGGGTTCTGGCTACCAGCAAGGGCCAGTCCGGGGATCTGATGGACAGTCTGCCCCTACTGTTTTGTGATGACACGAAGTGGAGTGGAGGTGGGCCATACTCACTGTTAGCTCCACCAGAATTCCTGAGCAGGGCTGGGGCTGGGGGTTGGCCATCTGGGCCCCTGGGCAACATGAGTACAGAAGGTGGAAGAGAGAGGAATCGCAGGCCATTTCACACCTTCAGCCAAGACCTGGGATCCTCCCAGGGCTACAAACAAGGTGCAGACCTGGATGCAGGTGGTCTTGGAAAGGTGTCAGCTGGCCTATGATCTTCCCAGGATCAGGATTCCTGCCTGGACCCAGCTCCCAAAAGCTGGGATGGTTAGGGGATGGGGCAATGTATAAGGAAGGCCGAATCAGTGGTACAGACTATATGTGCTCAGGGAGTTCCCAGGCAAGAGGAGCTGGGTGGCGCAGGAGGCAGGTGAGGCTTCCTGCAGAGCTGGGCGTGGGCAGGGTTGGGACAGCAGAGGAGAGGTCCATGCAGAGAATTCCAAGCAAAGGACCTGGAGCTGTGGCTCATTTGGGAAACGCTTTTGTATTTCAGGAGGAAAGGTGATAGAGTTGCTTTTAATTATCTTAAAGACCCTGTGCAAAATGGGCTTTGGAGTTTGGATGGGGAATTATTGCCACAGCATGATCAGTTCTGATGGCCTGGCATAAATCTCTGACAAAATGGGGAGTCTGCAAGATAAATGTCTCAAACCAAGCTCATTACAGTGACCTTTCAAGGGAGAGAGGGAGATGTGAGTGCTGTCAGCCGGGCTCTGCCTCCATCCCGCCTAAAGCGGCCCCTCTCTGCCTCTCACCACCCAAGAGCTATGCTGAAAATTACAAAGTGCAACTGGTGCTCAGGGTTAGCTCAGAGTTGCTGATGCGTCTGGAAGCATTCTCAGGCACACGCCTCTCATCGGTGATTAACGGAGCTCCCTAAGGCTGGAGTGGGACAGGCCTTCACTCCCTCATCTAACTCCCGAGCACTGTCCAAGATGCTCATGTCACAGGTGGGGAAACTGAGGCCAGATTGGCCAACGTCACACAGCAAGGTGTTAATGAACCTGCTAATTTCTACAGCTTCCATATTGCTTGGTGGCGAAGACTAGTATTAAACTCTTGCTCTGCTATTTGCTAATGGTGGGGTCTTGGACAAGTTCAGTAAACTCTCTGAGGCTTGGTTTTCTCATTTGTAAAGTGGGAATTTCCTTCCTTCTTCCCTCCCTCCCTCCTCCCTTCTTTGTTTTTGTTTTTTTTTGTAGGGTGACCAACACATCCTGTTCACCCAGGACTTTCCTGGTTTCAGCGCCGAAAGCCCAGCAATCTAGGAAATCACTCCATCTCTGGCAAACGGTATTTCTTTGTTCCGTGATATTGCCTGACTCGGTTCCAGGTGCTGGGACAGCAGCCACTCAGAGCAGATACCTGTTCTCCAGGAGTTAACATCTAATTCTATCAGGGGAAGACATACATGAATACATTGATAGGATCATAAAATAATACACATCCTGCACATATGAAACTATGTGTCGGGCTGTCTACTACATATTTTATAAATATTATATCACTGTAAACTTAATATTGGGAAGTAAATATCCATATACCCCCTCCCTAATTATCAGATGAGGAAATGGACACTTTCCTTTATTAACGAACTTTCCTAAAATCATACTTAGAGTGAAAGGTAAAGCCAGCATTTAAACCCTGGAGTTCCAGCGCTTGTGGGCCAGCCCTGACACCCCTTGAATGCAAATATAGGATTTAGACTGAGTGAGGCCACAGAGGGAGCTCTCTTCTTACACAGGCTGTTGATTAGCTTCTAAGAAGATTGTATTTGCTTTCCCCTCCCAGCTGGTTTGGGATCTGTGGTCCTATCCGCCAGGCTGTGTGGGAGATGCAGAGAAGGTTACCCCTCAGATGCCTCTGCTCCAGCTCCGAGCACCCAGCAGGCATGGGAGCCCTTTCTCACAGTTCTATCTCCACCTTAGAAAACCAAGGGGGAGAGATCCCGACCACCAGGCAACTGACCCAGCAAACAGGGAAGCATGAGGGTGCAGAGCCTGCAGGATTCCTGGAGTGTGGGAGTCCTTTGGCTTTGAGGACTTTGGGGCCAGGAGCATCTACCAGCAGCAGATGGAAAGCAGGCGCTGTCCCCATGCCAGCCAGAGCTCTGTGCCAAGAGAGAAACTGGAACCCATTTCTCTCGGACCTTCGAGCCCCCTGGCAGATGACAGGCTGATGAACGAGGACCATGTCCGAGGCACATTTCAAGTTTCCAAGGCTGACTGTTCTATCCATCTACCCAACCACATTTATGGGAAATGTACAGACTGGTACTCTCGGAAGGAACCTTATCCATCACCCAGTCCAAGAGCCTCATTTTGGAGATGAGGAAATCGAGGCCAAGCTTGGAGAAAATGACTTCTCGAGGTGGCACAAGATACGACGGGAAGAGACAAGTCTCAGCCCCAAATCACCTGACTCCAAATGCACACACTTCTACAAAAACGCACAGCTCTTCCAAGTGGCTGGGCTCTAAACTTATTTATAGGGGACATAACTCCCCTTGCTACACTTCCCATCTTTATAAAGGAGGCTTTAGGGTGGAGGAGTGGAGCTCAAAGTCTATGGGTCTCTGGTGAGCATCAGTTGGAAAGGGAAATCCAGGATTCCCTGGATTCTTGCGAGACGTGGTCCAAACAGGTCTAAAAATGTTCTTGACAAAAGATATGTGGTGGGGAGAAAGAAAGCAGGAGGAAGAGGGAAGGGAGAGGCAAAAAGGAGGAGGATAAAGGGAGGAACAGAGGGAGGCTGTCAGTGCGTTGAGAGCCCAGGCTGGACCAGAGTGAGTTTTAGAACAACCTCAGCAGCATCTCCTCCCATACCTTATGCCCACCCAGCACGTATATGGCAGAAGCCATGGGGAGGCTCCCAGGATTCACAGGTAGAGTCAGCTCCCAGCTTCACTACCCGCTGTGGTGTGACCTTGAGCAGGTCTGAACGCCCTCCACTTCCCCCCC
>NW_006772762.1:197238-209206 GCF_000442215.2 Lipotes vexillifer | reverse complement strand
CTCCCCCCCCCCCCGCACCGCCGCCCTTGATTTGTTTCTTCATCTGTTAGAAAGCTCAACAGAGAGTGTGTTTATAAAATGCTCATCACAGGGCCTGGCCTAGAAAGCCCTTAATAAATGGCAGTTGTCACCACTTTGTCACCAAATGTTGGGGGGAACATTTTGATACCTGCCTCCCAGCAGCCAGTTGGGGGTGCTCATCAATTTCCCACAGCTCCGGGGTCAGGCTTGCAGGGTGGCCACGCTCTGGTCCCTTTCGCTCTGCTGGCTGAAGCGGGAGCCACGCCTGCTGCCCATCAGTTCAGGTTGGCATTTGGAACAGAGCATTTACAGTCCTCCTGGTGTAGCTGGAGGTACACTGACAATATCTCAGCATCTCTTTGTGGAGAAATCAGAGGGCGGAGGAAATGCACTCTTGCTACAGAAGGATTCACCAAATATTTCCTCTCATTGGGAGCCTCTCCAGAGCACTTAAAGTCCAATTTCCTTTTGCCAAAATTCTGTTTCCCTGTAGATGGCTGAACATGCCTAGTGTGAACAGGAGGAGTGCGGAGACTGGTGTGATCTTTCCCTCCGACCCCTTCTCTTGCCTTTTTAGAAGGCTCTTTGATTTGGTCCAGGATACTGACCTGCAGGAAGCAGGGAGGGGACACAAGTGCCAGTCGCACATCTGTGTTTGACAGAGCTGTCCCACCATCTCGGGCTGTTCCGTTTACTGCTGCCGCT
Source organism: Lipotes vexillifer (assembly GCF_000442215.2). Taxonomy (NCBI): domain Eukaryota; kingdom Metazoa; phylum Chordata; class Mammalia; order Artiodactyla; family Lipotidae; genus Lipotes; species Lipotes vexillifer. The sequence continues at coordinate 208,480 of NW_006772762.1, read as the reverse complement.
GCCTTGGGCCAGCAAGCACCCTGTTATTCTAAGTTATTCTCACCCAGATCTCAGACCCTGCGGGGGAGATAGGGGACAGTGAAGGGAGAAAGGGCCAGCCTGTGACAATCATGCAGACACATGCCACAGCAGTCACTCATTCAGTGTCCCCTGACTTCTGACGTATCAGAGCAGTCAGTGGCCCCTGGGCCCATCACCCCGGCCTCCCAGCTCTCTGTTCTCTGCCCTCAGCTGGGGAGAAGAATGTAGAGCCAGTGCACCCCAGGGCTGGGCTTACTCTGCCTTCCCTGCTCTTCTGGTCACCTGCTGCTGGATTGATACCTCAGACCTTTCCAGAAACCAGGCTCAGTGTAGCAGCAGAGGAAGGGTTTGGAAGCAGCAGACTGGGATTCAAGCCCAGCTGTGTGATCTTTGCCTGGTTCCTTAACCCTTCCAAAGCCCATGTCTTCATCTGCAAAAGGGTGGTGGTCACGCCACCATGCAATCTGCATGGAGCACGGCACAAGGGAAAGGATGTAAGCATCTAATGCAGCACAGGGACTCCACGTAGGACACTTCTCTTCCTCTCTTCCAGGGAAGGCAGGTGGTACCCCAGACATCACTGGACCACCACATCCAAGTAATCCTTGAGTCCCTACTTCTGGTGTACAGAACAAAGGAGAAGTCCACGGGGTCTTTCTGTCTCCAACACTGCAGGACAGGAATTGGGCCCCTCAGGGGAGCCCGGAGCTGGTGATAGTAGGCCTCCTCTCCCCAGAGCTGGGACCACTTGGCCTCGTCTGCAGCCCAGCCTGACCCTGGTCTCCGAGGCTCACCCTCACCTTACACAGGTTTGGCTTCAGGAGCCCCAGCTCCAAGTGCTGGGGCTAGCACCACGTCACTCTTGTGACTGGTACAGCTCTGATCCTGTGGCCCAGCTTTAACCCATCTGTGCTTCCTCCAAATCCAGGGAACTGGCCTGATGCCCAGGTGCTCCTGGGCTGGAGCTCTGGTTTAACCTGCCTCGGTCCATCTTGGACTCCTGGCATGGAGGCCATAATCCACTGACGACACTCCCCTTCCTGTTTCTCCCACCCTCACCCCACCTGAAGCTGCGTGGGTTCCTTCCTGGATTTCAGAATACTGCCCTGGCCTGTGCAAGATTTGACTTATTTCTACATTTAAAAGCACCTAAGATGTCTCAAAATATTTCTGTGCCCCCAAAGGAAGAGATTATTTAGGTTCAAGAGGCTCAAATTCCAATGAATTCTTATCCAAATATGGAGAAAAATAAATTCTGATATTGGTTGATCTCTTGCAATGATGTTTTGGGGGCCCCACAGATGATATTCTCAGTAAGAAGTTCTCAAACTTGTTTAGGTGATTGAGTATCTGAAAGTTGTTTTCCTCTTCCCGGAAGCAAAAATACTGTTACTTAATTCAATTGAGAGTTGTAAAAATACTAATGTAAGTCACTCCTTATTATGATTTAAGCACTGTGCTTAGTGCTTTACATGGAATAGCTTACTCAATCCTCACAAAAACGCTGGAGGAAGCATTACTACTATTTATTGCCATTTCATTGATGAGTAAATTGAGGCTCAGAGAGGAGAGGACACTTGTCCAATGTCACCCCACAAGTTGGGAAACAGTGAATCAATCCAGAAAGTTCAATCAGTTCCATAGCCATTATTCCTGCCCTCCCACCCCATCCCTGAGACTCAAGAGACCATGTCATCGGTTAGATGTGACTATGTTATGTGTAAGACACATTAAATTACAGCCATTAACACATGGGCAGATTCACACACCAGCATGATAACAAATCCAAGCATGAGTTATCAGCTGTTTGATAATATTTGTCTACTAATTTTGCTAATTGTGCATCCATTTGTCATCCGCTAGTGAGTGACAGCAGGCACCAAAAGTTTAAGAAAAACATATGGGAGAAAAGCTTCCCTGGGAGGCATTTCAATGTCTTAGCCTATGTCTTTTCCTCCTGCCAACTGGAAAAAGCCACAATTATTGTGTATCAGAGGCAGAACAACCTAGCCTGGTTCGTGGAAATCTGTGTTAATTTAGAGATGTCCATCTCTGCCTGTCCACTTCCTAGGTCCTCTCCTGGTGTTCTAACCCAACATCCCCTTCTGACCAGCACCAGTGGCCCAGTGCCACAGGGATTCTCAGCGAGGGTGGGGACACTCCCATAGGGGCAGAAGCTGACCAGAAGCCAGGTGGTGGAAGGACAGTGCGATTTTGATGTGCTTCTCACCCTTGTGGGGTGGAGGTTCCAAGGTGACCCTTGCTTCTCTCCATATATTATATATACCTATGCCCTATAGGACCGGACCACCCATCCAGTCCCCTCTCTGATTGGATGAAGTTAAGTACCCAGCCCAAGTGCAGACAAACCATACACTGACCAAAAACAAGGGTTTTGAGCCTCACTCCAAAAGATGAGCTCCACCACCAGATCCAACTCTTGGAAGTGGAGAGCAACAGGCTTCAGGCTCCAGAAGGGCAGCCCTGAGGGGTGCTCGGGATGCTGGAAGATGGCTGCAATGGGCCAGAGTTACAGGGATGCAGGAACTAGGGGTCAGAACAGGGAGTCAGCTGATGCAAGCAGGAAAATGGGGCAGGTTCCCAGAGAGAGGAGGGGACTCCAGGAGAGAGATGAGACCCTAAAGGACCACCTCCTGGGGTCCCACCACCTGTCCTGTTCCGGCTCCAGTGTCTGCGAGATGTGGCTGCTTGCTCTTGGATTCCCATGAAATCCTTCTTTGCTTTCCTTATCATCACCCACCCACTCCCATGCTTTTACTCCAGTCAGCCTGAGTGAACCTTCGTTCTTTGCAACCAAAGAGCACTGCCTTAAATGAGGTCCAGGAGAACAGCGCTCAGGTTCCTGGGACCTGAACTGTATCCCTGCCTGTCCCCCGACCCTTCACTGGGTTATCAGAAACCTCAGAAACTGCAGGAGCAGGTTCTCTGCTTCCCTCATTAGCGCTTTCACATCCCAGCCCTTGCTCCTCTGTGAGCTGTTTACAAGACTTTGTACATTTGCTTACTGCTCACTCCCAAGTTTCCAGCCTCCTACTTGACTCCACCTCCCACTGTGATCCCTTCCCTGGCTCCTGCTGAGCTGGGGCTCATTTACATTTCACTCACCAACCCATTTAGTTAATTTTCTACAGTTAATTCAATGTTCACCGAGTAGCCCTGGATTGCATTTGCATTCATCACTTCCAGGGCTCTGAAGGGGATCAGAGCGGTGGCTTCCCTGTCGAGACCCTCACTTAAGCAAAGGACAACACAGCTTGCAGGCTGGGGGCAGAAGATCCCGCTGCAGGGTCAGCTCAGCAGCTTCTTCTGGCAGCAGCCCTGGGGGTCAAGCCCCTGGAGGGCAGTCAGTGCCCTCTGCCCAGGCTGCTCAGCCCAGGAAGGCAGCACCAGACTGAGCCTTCCTGCCTGCTAATGACTCATTGTGCAGCCAACTGCCCGCTGTGCAAAGCATTTCCTTTACCTTAGCCTAAAACAGCTTAAGCTTCAACGGTGTTGCCTAGTGCCTATATTATTACAAGGTTTGGGAAGGAAAAATTAAAATAAAATGAAATGAAATGAAGTGAAATAAAATAAAATAATAATACTTCACAAAATCACAATGGAAAAGGCGTGGTGGCTTTTGGACACAGCCAAAGAGAAACCTTGGGTCATAATGAGCTAAAGGCAGCACAGCTATTTCATCTCCATCCTCATCTCCATCCCCATCTCCATCTCCATCTCTGTCCTCGTCTCATCTCCATCTCCATCTCCATCATCTCTGTCTCTGTCCTCATCTCCATCTCCATCTCCATCTCTGAGTAGCTAGCTCTAGAAGCTTCATGGTGGCAGGACTCAGACCATCCTATCGGGCCCCACTGTCAATGGGTGCTACATGTAACTAACTTTTTGTTTCAGGCCTTCTGCTGCTCTTCAAGCGAGTTAAGGAAAACTTGAAGCAAGGAATAGTTATTGGAGTCTGCGATTCTGTTAAGTAGCAGAGGTTGCAAATTTGCCAGTAATCCCTTCTTCATCCCGAAAGCAGTGACGATTGGATTCTATCACTTACAAATTTCCCCTGCAACTTGTCATATCTCAGGACTTATTGGGAAGGAATGGTCTGGCCCGGTTCCTTTCGTGTTTCATTTGGGCTTCAAGGGCTATACACAGAAAGGATGCTACTGCATAAGGCCAGCTTTCCAGAAATAGTTCCAAAATTCCACCTGTAGCTTGTCAATCAGGCCTTCCTTTGACACCCCTGATTCAGTTTGCTTCAGAATTTAGATCTGGTATCCCAGCGGGCTGAGATGCAGATCCCCTAGGACCTCGGGGTAGTAGGACATGGGCTGGAACCAGAGGCCCGATCCACCTCCTCTGCCTGTGAGCGTGCAGAATGCTGTAGGCCGCAGAGCCCAGTTTACTTGGTACAAAAGCATCATTCTCCCTGTGGGCAGGGGGGCAGAGGTGCTAAGAAGCACTGCCTGTCCCTTCTTTCGCTACCCACCCTGCCCAAGTCCGAGCCCTGACTGACTCTTTTGCAGCTCCTGTTTATTTCGGCTGCCCTCTCCAGTTCGCTTAACATCCCTTCCTCTGGCCTGATGTAGGGGAGGGCTGGTTCAACTCTTAGGAGCCCCTGTCGGCAAAGCAGGGGACCTCTCCACCCCAGCAAGCACTCCTGGGGAGCTGACGCCAGCTGCTCAGGGTCTTGTTCTGTGTGTTGTCAACTGGGAGGGTCCTTCAGTTCCTCCACGCCACCAGCCAGCCAGCAGGGGCAGTTTGGGAAAAGGAACGCTGGGATGGATTGTTCTTTTGTTTGTTTGTTTTTTACATCTTTACTGGAGTATGACTGCTTTACAATGGTGTGGTAGTTTCTGCTTTATAACAAAGTGAATCAGTTATACATATACATATGTCCCCATATCTCTTGCGCCTCCCACCCTCCCAATCCCACCCCTCCAGGCGGTCACAAAGCACAGAGCTGATCTCCCTGTGCTATGCGGTTGCTTCCCACTAGCTATCTACCTTACGTTTGGTACTGTATATATGTCCATGCCACTCTCTCGCTTTGTCACAGCTTACCCTTCCCCCTCCCCATGTCCTCAAGTCCATGCTCTAGTAGGTCTGTGTCTTTATGAGGGACCCCTGAAGGTGGGCCGGTTTCCATCAGCTTCGGAGGGAAAGGCCGTGGAGAGGACCTACAGCAGATGACACAGGAACACGGCAGTCTGGCATTCTCCACGTCCCCCTTAAGAAGTGATGTTGGTGCTGATTCCAGCAGACCTTTAAACAGGCACTTTATTAAAGTCTCAGAACTGATTAGACACAAGTCATGCCGGGTCTGTCAGCTCCATTTATATCCTCTCTGCTTCCCCAAAAGGAGCCGAGCCAGGCAGACAGGTTTCCCCGGAACAGGCAAGGATCAATTCCAAGGCCACCTTCCCTGGGTGACCCAGAACGGGCTCCTCCCCTCCCTCCCTCCACCCAGGTCCCCCGGCCAGACACCTGGGGTGTCAGAGCTCCATGTGAAACTCACTGTCTGACACAGGAGCCGTTGGCCACATGTGTTTCTGGAGCGCTTCAAATGTGGTCGGTCTGAACTGAGATGTGCTTAGTGTGAAAAAAAGGTGAAACACCCCTTTCCTATTTTTATATGGATTGCATGTTGAAATGATAATATTTGGGATATATGGGATCTAATAGAATACAGTACGAAAATTATTTTCACCTGTTTTGTTTTCCTTTTTAAACACGGCTACTAGAACATTTAAAAGTGCATTTGTGGCTTGCGTTCTATTCCTACTGGACAGTGCTGTTCTAGAAACGTTTTAGACTGGAGGGGTCATCAGAGGCTCCCTGTGGATAGAGGGAGAAGTAAAGATCGACCAGCCTGCGATCCTGCCACTTCTCCGCTCAAAACTCTCTAAAAACTCTTCCTAACACCCTCCCCAAGGCGGTGCACAAGCTGGCTGGTGTCCTCCGCACCCATCTCACCTCCGTCAGCTGTTGCCCTCCCTGCTCTCTCCACTGCAGCCAACACGGCCTCACTTTCTGTCAACACGGCCAACCATGCCTCAGGCTGTTCTCTCTGCCTAGTATGTTCTTCCCCAGACCTTTGCCCGCTTCCTCCCTCTCTTTATTCAGTCCTCAACTGGAAAGTCACCTCTTCAAAGAGGCCACCCCTGATTCACATCCCCAATCTCAATGAGAACCAATCGCCATCCCTTGACTCTGTTTCCCTTTGCACCAAAGCTCTTATTACTGTCTGCCTTGAAATTGCACATTTACTTTTTGTTTTTATTGGAGTATAATGACTTTACAGTGTTGTGTTAGTTTCTGCTGTACAACGAAGTGAATCAGCTATATGTATACATATATCCCCTCCTTCTTGGACCTCCCTCCCATACCCCCACCCCCCATCCCGCCCATCTAGGTCATCGCAGAGCACCAAGATGTGCTATACCGCAGGTTCCCATTAGCTATCTATTTTACACATGGTAGTGCATTTATGTCAAACCTAATCTCCCAATTCATCCCACCCTCCCCTGCCCCCACTGTGTCCACACGTCCGTTCTCTACATTTGCATCTCTATTTCTGCCCTGGAGAGAGGTTCATCTGTACTATTTTTCTAGATTCCACATATATGCGTTAATATATGATATTTGTTTTTCTCTCTCTGACTTACTTCACTCTGTATGACAGACTCTAGGTCCATGCACATCCCTACAAATGACCCAATTTTGTTCCTTTTTATGGCTGAGTAATATTCCATTGTATATATGTACCACATCTTCTTTATCCATTGACCTGTCGATGGGCATTTAGGTGAAACTGCTCATTTACTTTCTGTCCCCTCCAAACAGGGGCCTTCTGTCTCTTCTGTCTACTACAGTGCTCGGCACATACTAGCCACCCAGTGAATGTTTGTTCAATGAACACAAAACAACAGCCCCCCCCGCCCAAGGTCAGTGAGATCAGGCTGTTTTCAGACGAGTCAATTCACACTTGGAGCAAGGTGAGTACAGGACAGAGCAGGAATTGGGTTCGCTAACTGCACCGGGCTTTGAAGGGATAGTAGTCTGGTGACTTGGAAAGTCACCTTCTCCGGGGTCTCACGTACCAGGAATCTGCCCCAGTCCAGGAAGCTAGAGCCAACTTATTATTAGAATAAAACAGAAAAAACAGCAAGATCACCCTGAGGTGCTCTGGAGAGTTCCTCTGGGAAACAGATGCAGAGTTAAAAGGAAAGAAGGAGTTTGAGGTCCCACCTGCTGGCCTGGATACATTCCGGCTTCACAGTAGCCTTTGAGAAGGCACTTGAGGGCAAGCTACACAGACTATTAATAATAAAGGCCCTTCTGGATGCTAGAAACAGACCCAAGAGCCTGAGGGCTGCCTCTGCTGCCCCATCTCCTGGATAGCACCCCACTCTGCTTGGGCACATCTGGAGAGCGGGAGCTCATCACTCCCACGGCAGTTGAGCTGATCATTTCTGTATTTGTTTTCATTAACAGAAAACACTTGATGGTTTCAGGTCAATAGCTGCTTCCTTGTAGTTGATGTTTCTCAGACCCTTGTTCTATCTAGTTCAGTCCTCTGCAGCCGTCCTGAGCGAGACTAATTCCTATTCTCCAGAACAGCCCTTCTGAGATGGGAGGTCACTGTGGCTCGAGGAGCCGAGCTTCCCTGGAAGCACGCTCTTGGCAGGGCTGTGATCTGACCCTGTGATCTGACACCCAGGCTAGGGCTCAGCAAACAAGCATTAGTGCTCCCTGGTGACTCATTCCTAGGGGCTGATTCTCTGAGGCTACAGCCTCCTCCTCGCTCACCCAGAATAACCCCAGCTCGCCTTGGCCAGCCTGACTTCTAACTTCCAGACTCAAACATGCTTTTTCTCCTTATTTTGGCAGTATCTATTCAAGTGCCTGTGTGCTCCAGGCCCCATGCTACACCCTGGGGATAGAATGATGGAGAAGACACAGCCCCTGGTTTAACGGGAAGGCTGCAAGTCCACAGGACATCAAAACCCAGAGGATCAGGGCTGTGATGGAGGCAAGTGCCAAGGGCATGGGCCACGGGCGCAGAGGACCTGACCCATCCAGGGGATGCAGGGAGGCCGTCCTGCAGGAGTGGATGTTAATGCTGCCAATTTCCAGTTTCCTACTGGGAAATTCAGCCTGAAGTCCCACAGATGCTTCTAGTAGAAACCAATCATCAGTCTTCTTAAGCAAGAACATTCGAAATCTCCATCTCACGTGTTCTTTCCACTTCAGCCTACACGCCCCCCGCCCCCCCCACCCCCCCACACAGATCATTTCTGTTTCTTTACTCTCTCTCAAGCCTTTCCCTTCCTCTCATTTTCTCAGGCAGTCCCTGCCCTTCGGTCCCTCTGCTGCTCCACCTGCAGCAGTAATAGAAGGGTCTTAGCAGGTACCAGCCCACAGATGAAAATGGATCCTTATCGCCTAAAGGCCAGACCCCGCCAGCAGCCTGTTCTGTAAAGCTTATCAAAATCTGGTCCCGACCGGCCATCCAGCCTGGTCCCTGTGAACCATCACCTACAAACCCTGCGCTCCAGCCACACAGGCCTGCTTGCTCGTCTCCAAACCCTTGTGTTCCACTGACACCCACTCTGTGCTCCTTTACATACACTGTGCCCTTCCCTTTCCTCTCAGCCCCACAAACTCCTATTCATCCTTTAAAACCCACTCAAATGTCACCTCCTCTGTCTAACCTCCACTGGAGCTGTCAGTTGTTCTTACCAAGAAAAGAACATTATTTGGTTTTAGTGGTTCTATTCTATTACAGTGATCTAACAACTTGCTGAGTGTTTCTCCCAAACTCTGGGTCAGGGTTCTCAAGAGTGCAAGGGTAGCCTGGTGCAAGTCATCTTCCATCCCAGGATGTGGTACAGAAGCCAGTAATAGCATGAATAACTAATGCTATTATTTATTAATAATGAACTTAACCAGTAACAGTCATGGAAAACAATAGTAATGAATAACAATGAAAGCAAGCAGCACCACGATGCCAAAACAGCCACTTACTTTGCCAAGCCTGCACTAGACACTCGATAAGCAAGATCTCATTTAATCTCCCAGCCTCCTATCAAATCTTCCCCTTACTTTGCAAATCAGGAGACTGCAGTATAGAGAATATAAGTACCTTTCTTGAGGTCACACATATTGTAAGTGGCAGAGCGGGGATTTGAAGCCATGGCTGTCCAACCCCACACCTGTGCTCTGAACCACCGTACTACTCTGGGACCAGTAAAGGCAATGAGTCAATTAATTCACAAGTGTCAGAGAGCCAGCCTCTAAGTGCCCCTTACTTGCCATGATTCCTGGAACCTCTTAATATAAACTCAAAATCTTTAGCTGTGTCCTGTGTCCAGGGAGGTAGCACAACAGACCAGCTAAGTAAGACCAGGCTCAGTGAGACCAGGCTCTGCCAATCTCAGGTGTGTGGTCCTGAGCCTCAGTCTTCCCATCTGTAAAATGGGGACATGACAGTCCCTAACCCAAAGGGTCACTGTGGGGACAGGAGATAATACACGCAGAGCACTTAGAACAGTCAAAAAGCTCATCGTAAATGTTCCTGACATGTTACCTACTGACATTATTGCCAATATCCTAGCACTTCTGGCCTTAAGGAAACTGAAGAATGCTTCCGTCCTGAGTAAACTCTGCTTTGTAGGTGACAATACTGAATGAAAGCTCTGAGTAAGAGGGTGGCGTGGAGCGGGGCGCTGGGGTCAGCAGCAGGAGAGAAGGGTGACCAGGCTGGAAGCAGGGTCTCTCCACAGGGTGCAGAAGAAGCTCATCTACGTCCAGGCGGGACAAAACCCACTCAGAAGCAGGTCCCGGTGCACCCTGGGAAGCACAGGCTGAGTCGGGGAGCAGAAGCGGCAGTGCAGGAGTCTGTGGTCCAAGCGGCCAAAGGACAAGTCAAGGGGTTAGGAAGCCAGAGGTCAGCAACTGGCTTACACAGCCCCATCTCAGGTGGCAGTGCCCCGAAAAGTCTGGCCTCCTGGGTGTCAAGCTAAAGAGAGCAGATGGACGGAGGCTGACCTCACCCTCACCCTGTGCTGGGGATGTTCTCCCCCCACCCTTCTGTTAACTTCTTTCTAAGGCCACCCCTGATCTCAGGACAGGGGCCTCCGCAGTACTGGCCAGGGCTTTCGTAGGAGTGGCCCCTGCAAGTAAGTGATCACCAGGCAGGGCATGAGGTCGCCCACCCGAGGCCGTGCTGGAGGCAAGAGAGAAAGCTTCCAGAGGGTCTGGGGGAAAGCCAGACTTAAGCTGGGCAGGCCAGAGGGAAGCTACCAGGCACTGAGGCTGGGAGGACAGAGGAGGAGTCCAAGAGTCACGTGGTGAGCCGAATTCCCACAGAACACCAGGTTCCTGCTGGGTGATTTTGAAAAATGTTCTGACCCTCTCTGGGCCTCATTTCCTCCACTCTAGGATGAGGGCGTGAACTCCAAGACCACTTCACTATCAATCACCATCATTCTATAAAGCTGCGAGGAGACAGGCATTACCACATCCCTCTGAGCCTCTGTTTTCTCATCTGCACGTGACGGAACTCAGCAGGGCTGTCCATTAAGGTTACTGTGTATGCGGGAACAGGGCACATGAAGTGCCTAGCCTAGGAGCTGGCACACAGTAGGTGCTCAAATAACGCCCACCCCTTTCCACCAAGCTTGAGTTGGGATAACTGGGGGCCTCCCGTCTGGCCCTCTGTCTCCCTCCCTCAGTGACTCTGGGAGGCTGGGTCCTTGAACCTCTTCATCACGTGGCAACCTGGCCATCGGACCATCCCAGCTGCGGGCAAACACCTCTTTTCAACCAGAGCTTGTGTTTTAGTTTCGTTTTCATCAGAATGCAACACATACTTAGGACAGAGAATTTGAAGCGACTTGACAAAAGAGAAGAAAGATAAATCACTTGGGATTCTCTGGTTCAAAAGCATCTCGGGCACTTGCTCGCCTTCTTTCTATGCGAAGGATTTTCAAGTTGAGGTTCCCGCTGTCTCCTGCGTTACTGTTACAACAAAACTACCCATCTGGTGTCAACACTGTTTTCATGGTGATGTTGTACCTAAACAACCCCATCCCACTGTCAGGGATTCATGATGTTTCCAAACATCCACTCTTCTTCTAAATCAATGAGCCATGGATTTTTTTTTTTTTTTTTTTTTTTTTTTGGGGTACGTGGGCCTCCACTA
>NW_006772762.1:178336-197150 GCF_000442215.2 Lipotes vexillifer | reverse complement strand
GGATCTTCCCGGACCGGGGCACGAACCCGCGTCCCCTGCATCGGCAGGCGGACTCTCAACCACTGCGCCACCAGGGAAGCCCGGATATTTTTCTTTTTACTGAAGTTTAGTTGATTTGCAATATTGTGTTAATTTCTGCTATACAGCAAAGTGATTCGGTTATACATATATTCTTTTTTATATTCTTTTCCATTATGGTTTATCACAGGATATTGAAATATAGTTCCCTGTGCTATACAGTAGAACCTTGTTGTTTATCCATTCTATATGTAATAATTGGCATCTGCTAATCCCAAACTCCCAATCCCCCAAGCCATGCATATTCAATTCATAAAAGACTTTTTAAAAAAACTGCCTTTAGGATTTTTTTTAAAAGATTACCAGAAGCAAGCTTCCTGGGACAGAGCAGATGCTGACATTTAGGGCTCCCTCCCTTGCTGGTGATTTGGGGTGTCTGAGAGTCAAGGATCAGAAAGAAAAGAGTTTCTTAGGGAACCGGCCTCAGGCTTGGCCCAAATCTCTGAGGAAGCATCACCTAGAGCCTTTACATTTTTTCTTTTCTCCTTTTCTGTCCTAGTTTGAATAGACCCCCAGGGCAGATGGGTTTCCGGAGCTACCTGAAGTTGAAATATCTGCCTGGGGCTTCCCGTGCTGAATCCTATAAATATTTTCCTTCTCCTGCTACTGCCGAGGCGTGGGAGTTTGGAAGGTTTCCCTAAAAGAGGAGAAAATGAGCTGTGCTTGGTGCTGCAGGGGCTGGAGGCCAGGAAGAGGGAGCTGGTGTCCTGACCAGGACCTGGGTAAGTTGGGGACAGAGTCTTTGCCTTCTTTAGCTGGGCCACTCCCCTTGTCGGCCTTCTGGCTCACTTCCCCCTCCCCCCACCCCCGTGCCCCTATGGCTGTTGCCACCACGTGGGGGCCTGGAGATCATCCACTTCGCTGGTAAGGGTCCTGAACCCCGCCCAGCTCCTGCCAGCTCTCCGCAACCTCTTCTGGAAAGGGTGTCTTGCTCCCTATACTATAATCACTGAGATTTATAAAGTATTCTCGTGTCCTTAATACGGTGATAACCTTGTCTTGCATCACCTCTGGGTACCCTCACAACTTCCCCTCTGATTAACCCCGTTTTGCCAATGGAGAAATGAAAGCCTTAAAGATGGAGAAAGTTTACGACGGCTGCACAGTTAACGAAGGGTGAACCCAGATTCTGGTCTGAACTCCCTCCCCACTGTCTGGGGTCAACCACCACCCAGAGGAGAGATGCACTTATCACGACCTCTGTGGGCATCACCAGGGGATACCTCACCCGCCGCCCAGGTCGTTTCAGCAGCTCACTGGACACACACGTTCTGTCATCCCTGCCGGCCCATTGTTGGGTCCTCAGCCCTCCTTACTGTCTCAACACAGCATGGGACATAACTGTTTTCTGTCCTCTAGACCCACTGTCACAAAATGGTAGAACGAGAAAGGATGCCTTCTCTCCTGAGTGTCGAATATCTCACAATTAATACACAGCCATCCCATGATCACCTCGTTCATCCTCCCAGTGGTCCTGCGCATCAGAAGGAGGACTCAGAGAGGTCCAGTAACCTTCTCCAGGCTACACAGTCATTGGTAACTGAATAGGACTAGAAGCAGCATCCCTTGGCTCTAGGCCCAGTGATTTTGCCTTTTTTCAGTCTCTTGGTTTTTAGATGAGACAGTGGAAGTCCAGAGACGTGGAGAGGCTATTTAAGGTCACATGGCATGTCAGCTGAGAGAGGCTGGGACCAGCACCGAATCCTCCTATTCCCTGGCGCCCCTCCATAAAAAGCAAACAGAGCGTGAATGAGTCAAGAGAATGCCCGTGCCAGCGTGTGGGTCCCTCTGGATTCTGGAGACGAAGTGGCTCTGACTGCTGGATTCTTACATAGTTGGGTGAATTCCACAGAGCTGTGAGGAGACCCACTAGCAAGGCCAGGGCTGGAATGAAGACCAAAGGGATGGTGAGTGGGCAGTGGGAGCAGAGCACTGTGGTTTAAAGAGATGTCCACCCGCCACTGCCCAGAGCAGGGGGTGCGGTCAGTGGTGCCCCTCTCTGACCCCGACTCAAGAAACGAATGGGCTCCGTCCTCTCCACAGCAGTGCCCTTCACTGATGCGCTGTAAATGGGGATGGAGGAGTGGCTGGAAGTGCCAGTCACCACTGGGGAAACCAGGGATCCCATCTGTCCAAAAGAAGGCCAAGGTATCAATCTTCCAATCAAGGTGATCCTTAGGACCTGATGTAAGTGACACCAGGGATGAGAGGGAGAGGGGAGGGGAGGTGTCTACCCCTGCATTAAGGCCTCCTCTCACTGAATTCCTCTCTCGGCCCTAGGAGACAGACGCTGTCCTTGGTAAGTCCTTGTCCAAGGTCACACAGCAGCAACCAGCATGGACTGGGTGGCATGCCGGACTCCAAGGACCACGAGGTTTCCACTCAACTACCCGTCCCCTGCCAGTCTGCAAGATGCGCTCAGGACTGTCAGCCAGAGAGGGCTTCAGGCCGGATTACTCCATGATCTAGGTGGGCGCCTCTAACGTATTCTGGCCTCCCCCTACAAGCCGGTTGGCCAACCTGTGCCATCACGCGGCTGCAATGGCAGCCAACCAAGGGGTCGCCCTGAAGCAGCTCTGCCTTCTAGAGGCTCTTCTCTTTCAGCAAGGCTAAGTTTTAGGAGTGGAGACTCCAAGTCAAGGCGCAAAGGCAGAGCACGGATCCATCGTGGCTGGGATCTCCAGCAAGATCCCCACAGAGATGAACTGTGTATCCAGTATCGCCCTGACTCAGTGGTCACCTTGGACCCAGCCAGCCCCTCCCCTCCTCCTATCAACCTTTGGCTGGCACAAAGCCGGGCTCGGCGGCTACAGAGATGAGCTATACGCAGTCCCCACCCTTCCCCCCACTCCCGCCTTCCCTCCTTCTCCCTCCAGCCCCCCTTCCTTCCTTCCAACAAACTGTAAACTGAACACAGCGATGCACTGTGGTAGGTACAGTGCTGGGAGTAAAACAGTCCACAAGAATACAGTTCCTGCCGTCACAAAGCTTAGGGTCCAGTGGGAGAGGTAGTTATTCCTCAAGTAATCACAATACAAATCGTTGCAAATGGATAGGACTGTGAAGGCAAAGTTCAGGGTTTGGTTTTTTTTTAACATCTTTATTGGAGTATAATTGCTTTACAGTGGTGTGTTAGTTTCTGCCTTATAACAAAGTGAATCAGATACACATATACATACATCCCCGTCTCTCCTCCCTCTTGCGTCTCCCTCCCTCCCACCCTCCCTATCCCACCCCTCTAGGTGGTCACAAAGCACCGAGCTGATCTCCCTGTGCTATGCGGCCGCTTCCCACTAGCTGTCTATTTTACGTTTGGTAGTGCATATATGTCCATGCCACTCTCTCGCTTCGTCCCAGCTTACCCTTCCCCCTCCCCGTGTCCTCAAGTCCATTCTCTACATCTGCGTCTTTATGCCTGTCCTACCCCTAGGTTCTTCAGAACCTTTTTTTTTTTAGATTCCATATATAAGCGTTAGCATACGGTATTTATTTTATCTTTCTGACTTACTTCACTCTGTATGACAGACTCTAGGTTCATCCGCCTCACTACAAATAACTCAATTTCATTTCTTTTTAACTGAAAACAGAACTACCATATGACCCAGTAATCCCACTACTGGGCATATACCCTGAGAAAACCATAATTCAAAAAGAGTCCTATACCACAATGTTCACTGCAGCTCTGTTTACAATAGCCAGGACACGGAAGCAACCTAAGTGTCCATCGACAGATGAATGGATAAAGAAGATGTGGCACATATATACAATGGAATATTACTCAGCCATAAGAAGTTCAGGGTATTTTAAAGAAACACAACAGGGGGCTTGATCTAGGCTGGTGGGGGGTGGTCAAGAAAAGCTTGCTGTTTGACTTGAGATCTAATGATGACAGGGTTTTGGGGGGGGGGGGCACAGCAGGGCATGTGTGAAGGCCCAGAGGCCTTCTCCCCAGAAAATCAGAAGAAAGCCAGTGCAGCCAGAGTCCAGAGAAAATGGCGGTGGGGGGGCCGGGGAGGTGTGTGCAATAAGGCTGGAGAGAGAGGGGAGGGCAGGATCTTGCAGGGTCTTGTGAGCCAGGTTGGGTTTTTGTTGGCAATTCATTCTCGGTGCAATGAAGAGCCTTTGAAATTCTCAGCCAGGGAGGGGCAGCGTCAGATGAGCGTACGATATGCATCCACTCTGGACGGAGAGGAGATCAGATCGGAGGGCAGGGGGAAGAAAAGATGTAGGGAGCGAACTGCAGTAATTCAGGTGAACCCAAATGGTAGAACCCCCCGAAATGGGCCAGAAGAGCCTCAGCCCCTGCAGGGAGCCCCAGGAAGAGGCTTGGGGGATGAGCTAGAAGGACCTTTGCAGCCAACTCAGAGAGGAGGTTCTTCGGCTCACTCCCCTGCCAGACTCTCTTGGAAGAAAAGCAATGGATCTGCCCCAGCCCGGGTTTTGGGGGGGGGGGTGCACAGCAGGGCATGTGTGAAGGCCCAGAGGCCTTCTCCCCAGAAAATCAGAAGAAAGCCAGTGCAGCCAGAGTCCAGAGAAAATGGCGGTGGGGGGGCCGGGGAGGTGTGTGCAATAAGGCTGGAGAGAGAGGGGAGGGCAGGATCTTGCAGGGTCTTGTGAGCCAGGTTGGGTTTTTGTTGGCAATTCATTCTCGGTGCAATGAAGAGCCTTTGAAATTCTCAGCCAGGGAGGGGCAGCGTCAGATGAGCGTACGATATGCATCCACTCTGGACGGAGAGGAGATCAGATCGGAGGGCAGGGGGAAGAAAAGATGTAGGGAGCGAACTGCAGTAATTCAGGTGAACCCAAATGGTAGAACCCCCCGAAATGGGCCAGAAGAGCCTCAGCCCCTGCAGGGAGCCCCAGGAAGAGGCTTGGGGGATGAGCTAGAAGGACCTTTGCAGCCAACTCAGAGAGGAGGTTCTTCGGCTCACTCCCCTGCCAGACTCTCTTGGAAGAAAAGCAATGGATCTGCCCCAGCCCAGATGGGAGCCCTACAGGATCTGCCCAGAGCAGGGGCACAAAGGGTAGGGTTATTGAAGGGAGGCAGCCCTAGTATATCACAGGGGCTGAACGGGAGTCCCACTCTATCCATAGTAGCTCCCCGGAGCCAGGTAACTCATCCCGAATGGGACCCCAAAAGAAAGGTGAGCAGAAACCCCTGTGCTCTCAGCCCTGGACTTAGAGATGCAGCTACATCCGGGATACTGGACTGGGGTGGAGTTGGGGGTCTCTGGCCCAGTGTCCTCCCCACAGGGGGCAAAGAAACTAGGGCAGCAGTTGTGGCCCAAAGAGACGCCAACCTTCATAGCAGCGGTTGTTTCTACGGATATGTTGATTCAGAGCAGAGAAAAGGAGCAAAAGGAATGAAAAGGAGGCAGAAGCAAGTCCCGGAGGGGAGCAGCGTCGGCGCTTATGCCTGGGGCAGAAGCGAGAGGCTGTAGCCTGACTGGAGGGCCTTCCAGAGATCAGAAAGCGCTCACACCAGGACACTGCAGCTACGATCATGTAGGTTTTGCCTTTTGCCAAAGATAGGCCATTTTGCTGCTGTCCCTGTGACCATGGTGCAACCCAGGTTGCGAATGGGCATGTGGCCGGGGAAATATACTGACACAACGTTCCCATAGGGCATCACCAAGGCTATACTATAGATGACTCAGGAACAGACAAAAGAGGTTTCCACGGGGACTGGGCTGGCAGGAGAGGGGTTGAAGTAGGCTGCACAAGGAGACCAAAGCTGGGCCAGGTTTCCGAAGCTGGATGGGAGGTCACCAGTGGGGGAGGGGGAAGAACAGGGAAGGTACCAGAGGTGGGAGGAACACCTGAGCAAAGGAAGGAATTATGCAGAGCATGCAGAACAGAGTCGCTGCGAGGTTCTGGTAGAGGCGGAGCCTTGGGAGGGCTGCGATGCTAAGGATGTTGGGCCCAGTTTGGCAGGCACGATCCTGAAGAGGAGCATCGTTTCTGCACCCATCCTGCTCGCTGTGAAGGAGGAGCTCGACTTCCCCTTAACTGAGCAGGGACCTGCCTTCAATCCTACAACGTCTCAGAACTTCTGGAGATCACCTAAGGGTGGAGCGCTCATCTCACAGATGAGGAAACTGAGGCCCAGAGAAGCACAGGGTCTCCCTCAAGGTCACACAGCAGCCAGTGGAAAAGCCAAGGTAGCAACCCAGGTCACCTGCCTCTTAGTTCTTTTTCTGCTTTACCGGGTCTGTCCTCTTTCTGATTGGGTGATGAAAATGTGTGCAGAAGGCAAGAATTGGATGGGGGACGTGAAGCCACAGACGAGTGAATGGCAGGTCATCCCTCAGTGACGATCACTATGGAAACAAGAGGCAGAGACAGATGGGGGCCCCGAACTCAAGGGTCAGGCGTTTTTTTACTCCCAGATTCACACTGGCCAGAGGAAGAGGCTGTGTGTGCTAAGATGTAATTCAGGGTGGACAGCTCTGGAGGCAGGGACTATTCCTTGCTTCATCAGCAGAGCAGTGGAGGCCAGCTGCCACCGCAGTTTTAGAAGCCATGCCTCGTGTCACAGGGCTGACCTCAAAGCACCATGGAGGGCCTCACACTTGCTGTTTCCGGACCTGGGCTCTCCGCAGTAATGACTGGACCTTGCCATTCCCGAAGCATTTCTCTCTCCCAAGGTCTCAGGATGTTAACTTAGCACGAGATCATAGAAGGTATACGCTCCAACCCTCTTATCTTCCAAACAAAATCCCATTGAATTCTCACACCCTTGTATTACACACAGGAAAACTAAGGTTGAGAAAGGGGAATGAGCTAAGTTCGCACAATGAGGAAAAGACAGAAGGGAGTCTCAAAGCCAGAACTTCTGAACTCCAAACCACTCTTTCATTCCTGTGTCACCCAGAATAGTAACAACGAAAGGTATCAGTCTGTCTGCTCCTGTCCCAAGGGAGGGAAAAGCCCAGGGAAGAAAGTTGGCATCGTAACGTAGAAACCACAGAATGAAGCCAGAAATCACCACTTCCTCATGTGCCCTCATGTCCCCAGTTCATCTCTGACACCCCACCCCCCAACATGTTCAGGACAGAAACATAATGGGGGTGCAGACAGAAGAAATGAGTAAACATAGGTGGAACATTTGATAGTCTGCAAAATGCATTCACAGCCCTCGCCGGTTCATCCCCAACCTTGCACAGTAAGAGAATGTGAAAACACCACCGCCCTGATTGACAGATGAGGTTGCTGACCCCGGGGGGTGAAGGGACTTGGATTCAGATCTGAACCTCCTGACACCACATCTTGTGAGTTTCTGTTTACATCGCCTTTCTTTTGGCTGTACTGGCGGGGCGGGGCGGGGAGGGGGGGGGAAAGCCAGCATTCGTTGAATGATAATATTAGACAAACAGATGGAGAAAACAACACAGCTGTCACCTCTCTCTGAGCACCCTTCTCACACACCAGGCCCCCTGCTAAAGCAAACTGCCCACATTTGCTCACTTCCTCTGCACACTGCCTGAGTGAGGCAGGGGTTATGATCCCATTTTACTGGCGGGGAAAATGAGGTCCAGGAAGTCAAGTCCTTGCAGTGGTTTCCTCTGATTTGCTCTAAGGGTGTCTTGGTTCCTGGTAATTTAGTTATTTTTTACCTGTTGGGTGTTCATTTTCTTAGAATTTTGTTTGTGGGAACTGTTTGCATCCTAGGACAGAGGAGGGTTCTAGATAAGATCTGTGTTCACTACTGACAACCCACATTTACTCTAAATGAAATTCTTGTCTTGAGGTTTTCAGATCACCCAGGCGGTCTAAATTCAATCTGAAAACCTATATAAAAACATGCTGATGCTTCTAAATTTTCATCAGCAATTTATTGACCCCTTACGCTCAGTGCCTATGTTTAAGATTGTTTATTTTCCTTGCACTTCCCATGGCGGCATAACACCTGATTCATCCTTACCCTGCGGGTGTGGCCCTTTGGGGTCTGAGCTTTATGGGGGAGAGGAAAGCCTATTAGGCCACCCAGCCCTGGGCTCAGCATAGTGACCGTGACGGTGGTCATCAGAGAAGGAAACAGCGACAGCTTAGCAGGCACTTTCATCTTCACATCCCATCAGACGCAAGGAGAAGCCCGATGATTAGGAACGCGCTGAAATACCCATTTTACAGAGAGGGCACTGATGCTCAGAGAAAGAGGCAGACAGAGCAGAGCTGGAGGAGCGGATGAGGAGGTGAGGCCGTGACAGAGGCTACAGGGCTGGATCGGAGAGGAGAGCTTGCGGGGCAGAGGAAGGAACACGGAGAGAACCAGCCTCCAGCAGGTGCTGACCGCGGGCGCCCCCCTCTCTCTGAGCCGCACTTTCTTTATGTGCCAGTGGCAACGTTTCTGCCCTGCCTGCTTTCCAGGGTTGCCTGCAGGAGACACGCCCTGAGAGTGAGATAATCTAATAGTGGTGAAAGTCCTTTGCACACTAGAAACTGCTCTTCAGACCCAAGGCTATGGTCATGGTTACCGCCCGTCCTTCTTGGCCGCAATCCATTCCTCCAGGGCAAAGTGATGAGACAGATCTGATGAAGATCTCCACCACCCAGGAGATGGACTGGCTGGAAGGCCATCCTTCTACATCCCCAGCTCCACCCTGCATCTCTCCTGAAGATGGCCGTTTGGGTTCCCCAACAGAACGAGACCACAGTCCTGTCAAGGGCGGCCAAGGGTCCATTTGAACGTCCGAGCCAGCTCTCAAGGGCTGGGCACATCCCTACTCTTTGAAGCATCTGTGGTTACTGCTGCCTGAGACAAGGCAACTCTGCAGAAGACAGAAGCCAACCCTGGAGACGGGAGCTTGACCTTGAAGCTGGCGTGTGCTGCTTACCCACCTGGGGTCTTGATATCAAGTCACTTAATCTCCCAGAGCCTCATGGCATCATGATATCTCTTTCACAGAATCGCTGGAAGCATGAAGTGGGTAAAAGATTCTTAGACTAGCTCAGCACAGGTGGGAGGGCTTACCATCACTCTTGGTGGCCTTGGGACTGGTGGGCTCGCTGGCACAGGGCAACACCGGGGGAGTGAACTGGGAGGGCTGTTGACTCGGGGCAGCCAGAGGTCCCATGGAGGTGTAATTGTTTTGGCAGAAGACAAGTTCAGTGCCAGGAAAATGGAGTTAGAGCATAAATGCACAGGGCAAGAGAAAATGAAAATGGGAGAAAGGGCAGCAAAGTTGCCAACTAAGAAGGCCCAAACAAGCAGGGTCAGACATGGTGAACAGATGCTAAGAGAGTAACGTGGAACAAAGATGGAGGATGCCACCCCAGCCCTGACCGTCCTCGCGAGGCCACATGTGGCTAGTATGACAGGGAAGCCACAGTAGCCTCAGTGAATCCCTTGAAGCTTCTCCAGGTCTGTTTAGGTCTCCCTGAAAGTTTAGCAACAAGAAGCTCTCCGATCCGACTCAGCTCCCTGTTGAAAAACAAATTGATCTGCCATCCAACGATCTGCTTTGCTTTCAGAGTCAGCCTCTGGCCTGAACAGCAAGCAGGCAGGGGATCCCTAAAGCGCGCCCTGAAGAGTAGAATTCATGCCCCATTGGCTGCAAGTCTCAAAGAGGACAACACAATGAGATTAGAGCATAGAGATACATAATTAGATTCTGACAGGGGAATCCCACTCGTGCTGCTTGGGAGGCATCCCCCAGCCATGAAGATGAAAGTCAGAGATCATCAGACCTTAGCATACGACATGCCATGGGGCATGGGAATCATTAACTGTGATTATGGTGCTACACACCTTCTAAGCGGTGAGTGGGAGGAAGGGACCAGATCCTATTACCGGTTCCCTTGATCTCTGTGTGTCACAGCCAGGTGGATGTTCCAGCCCAAGCTCGTCGCGCACACAGGCCTGCACGATTACATGGACTCTCTCAGAGATAGTCAGAGGGCTGCTGGCATCGCCATCTGTCTGTCTTTTGAGAGAATCTTCCCTCCCGCCTCACCATGGGTGTGAGATGATGGGACAGGGGAACCCAAGGCTGGAGGGAGGTGACGGGTTGCCAGAAGTTCAAGGTGCTCCCTGCCATAGTAGAGATGCAAGTATTTCTTTGAATTCTAACAGGAGGTGGAAACTGATTCACCTGGTCTTGCATCAGACCTCTTCTCAACAGATCTAGACTTACTATAAGCATGGTCATCAAGACATAACCACCAGTATATCTGCTATGTGCCAGGCACAGTGTTCAATGCTATGAGGTCATGACACATGCATTGACCTTTAGGAACCCACAGTCTAGTGGGGTCAACAGCTCCCTAGCTGGGGAGTGGATGAGAAGAGGTGGAGACGGACCTCCCATCCAGGGAGTGTAAATTAAGAGTCAACATGAAGGCAAACCTTACTAAAAACAGACAGCTCCACATGGGACCATGGGGAAGGCTGAGAGGGGGGATCAGTTACAGGGATGCAGCTGGCAGAGGTGGACCTACACACAGGCGAGGGTGGCAGAGAGAGGACCAAGTAACCAGACATGAACTAAGATTGGAGAGAACGTGGAAGGATGGAGTGTGTAAGTGTAGCATCTGGGGGGAAGAGGAAGAGATGGGACATATGCGCCCTCTTCACCCATCACTACGCCCAGAGACCCACTTTCCCC
This sequence comes from Lipotes vexillifer, assembly GCF_000442215.2. Classification (NCBI taxonomy): domain Eukaryota; kingdom Metazoa; phylum Chordata; class Mammalia; order Artiodactyla; family Lipotidae; genus Lipotes; species Lipotes vexillifer. The sequence goes on along the minus strand of NW_006772762.1, from coordinate 186,465 downwards.
TGCACCTGCACCCCGGAGATTATGATGTAAAGTTCCGACTTCCACTGAGTGAAGGAGGAAAACTGGAAGTGTCAGATATCTGATAAGACATGAAACATGAGAGGAGTGAAATCCAGTGTGTAGGCTGGAAAGCAATTAACAGTTCTAGCTGCCCTACAGCAGTGTAAACAGCACATATTTTTAATCAAGATGGAAAGCAAACTCAAAGGAAAACTATGAGAACTATTTCATGGGGAGACCTACAGTATCATTGCCACTTCCCCTCTGTGCCTCCCTCCCCTCTGGCATGAGTACTGAGAGCACTGCCTGTCTGTGCAGGTACAGGCCGATTCTCCAGGAATAAGGCACTGCTCCACTGGTCTTTTATTCTGATTACTGCTCTGAGTGTGCCTCTACTCAGACCTTAAAAGTTCCAACATCAACAGTGAACCGAATTACAGGCGACTAAAGGCTCTAATAAGGCTTATGTACACAGTGTTGTAGCACATGCAAGAGGAACTGATGAGGGTATAAAGGAAACCTTCACAGAAGTGGTTATATTTGAGCTGGGTTTTGAAGGATGTATAGGAGTTCATGAAACAGGGCAAAAGAGATGGGTCTGTCAGACACAGGGACATTCATATGCCAAAGTCACACAGAATGAAGGTGTATCCTAGATCTGGGGGTGGTTAGTAGATCGATTGCTCAGAATCCGTTGAAACTAGAGATGCATGAATGTTTCACCCACCCTTCAAAGAGATGAATTTTGAAAATATTTAGAGGGCCTTAAACACAAAGATAAGCTGTTGTGTAAGATTTTATTTTCTAGTCAAAAGGACCACTGAGGGCCTATATATATATATATATATATATATATATATATATATATATATATATATATATATATATATAGTTATAGTTGTTATATATAGTTATATATAGTTATATATAGTTATATATAGTTATATAGTTATATGGTTATATATAGTTATACAGTTTGTTTGGATGGGGTTTTGTTGGATGGAGTTTTTAAAGTTACATGCTATGTGTTTTTACCACTCAAATATTTTTGGTTTGCCATTGTTTTAAGTGTGAACTAAGGTTATACTTAATATTTACAGGACGTTGCCACATGCTAGGTGATGACTTATTCCATTTCACCTTTTTGACCCTAAGTGGTAAGTACTGTTATTATTTCCACTTTGGAGAACAGGACATGGATGCTGAGTGAACTGAGGTCCCTTGCCCCAATCTCACACCCTCTAAGTGGCAGAATCAGGATCTGAATCTGGGTCCATCTGACTCCAAAACCCATGCCCGTTCCACCACCCCATGCTGGGTAGGCACTGAAGGCTGGGCTCTGATGGGGCCACAGGGGACATTCTGCATGGTGGGGAAGAACAGAGGTGAACGGTAACCTTTATGCTGATCTCAACCTCTGCTCTGTCCAGGTCGCTTTACTTCAGTCTGGAGAAAACAGATTCAACACTGTGAGTCCCAGCGCTTGGAACTACAGAGAGTCAGGCTGCAGCATGGCGAGGGAGGCCTCATCCAGAGTCTCGTCTTGTTGCTGGAGCCTTTGGAGACGGTATGTGGCCTGGGCCTCTGCGGCCCTGGCCAGAAACCACACAGTCATGGCTCAGAGAGTTGAAAGGGACCTTAAAGGTCGCCTCATCCTCCAGATGGAAGGCTCTTACCCTGTGATGGCCGCCCCCATCAGTATCACAGGCTCACAGCTCAAACGCCAGCTGGCCTCTGACCATGTGGTGCCGTGGCCTCACACACGGACAAGATGTGCAGGGCAGCCCTGGCTTTAGAAAACCTGGAGTCCCGGGTCTGGGCGGCTCCCCTGCTTTCTAACTGCGTACTTGGGCAAGTGACTTATCCTCTTAGAGCCTCAGTTTGGGCATCCGAAAAGACGGATTGCTAATGTCTCACTCCCACGGAAATTGGGAGGAGTAGACAAAGAAATAAAGGGGAGATAGTACAAATTGTGTATTTAAATAAATAAATAAATAAATAAATAAATAATAAATATATATATATATATGTATATGTGTATATATATATATATATATATATATATATATATATATATGTATACACTTATGTACACCAAGGTAAAGGACCACTGTGAAGATGACGACTTACAGCAGAGGTCAAGAAACTGTATCTGTAAAGGGCCCAAGAGCAAATATTTTAAGTTTGTGGGCCAAAAGGTTTCTGTCACCACCACTCGCAGCCACTGACAGCATGTAAATAAATAAGTGTGGCCCGTGTGCCAGTACGTCTGTATTAAAGGACATTTAAATGTGGATTTCATCGAATTTTCAGGCAACACAAAATATTATTCTTCTTTTGATTTTTTTCAATGATTTTAAACTGTAAGAACCATTCTTAGCTTGTGGGCTGTGCAAAACCAGATAGCGATCAGATTGCTTGACCTTCCCTGACCTGTGGGTGAGTCTTCCTCAGCATTGTAGGAATCCCGGCTGGGGGTGGAGTAGTTGTGCTATAATAGTGCAAACATCCGCGTGCTGCCTACTCTGGGAAAATCTCCTTGGTGCTTCTCCCTGGCTCCAATGGGCTGCTCACTCCTCTGTGGACCCCAGTCAGCACAGATGTCACAATGCACGGTGGCTATTTGCTGGACATAGGCCAGGAGCTCACCCAGGACCACTTGTCCATTTCATATCTGCGGAGCCTGGCATCGTGCCGGACACAGGAGATGCTCAGCCAATGCTTCTGTAGTGAATGTATGCTTTTATTACTTTCTAAATTTCATTTTCAAAAACATTAAAGAAACTATACACCCTTCCTATGCTGCCTCAGATGCCTATGATTTTGTTTTCAATCCAAGAGACCCAAAGGATGAATGAGGTTATTTCAAGGTACACATTAGTTCAATTTTCACAAAACACGCATTATCTCTTCCTTTCGATTTCTCAGGTCTCCTCTCCAGCCTTACTTGACGTAAGTGCAAAGTTATGGGCAGATAAGAGCCTCAGCTTCCTCATCTATAAATGAGGGGTCGTATTTGTACCAACACTAACTATTGTGTGAACTGGAAGAGACAGTCATATAAAATACTTAGCATGGTTCCTGGTACTTAGTGAAGGCTCACTGAGAATTAGTTATTATTTTATAACCCTCCAAGATAGAAATTACTGTCCACATTTCCTATGGGAAATGGAGGCTCAGAGAGGCTAGGAATATGCCTTGAAATCAGAGCTTCAGTGTCTGAACCCTGCTGTAGTCAACCCCAAGCTCTGCTCCTTTGTCAGTGGCTAAATGCAGACTTAAGCCAGGCCTCACTCTTCCTCCTGCCAGGAGCCTGGGTCTGAGAGAAGAACAGCCCCAAGGATGCCAGGGGCCACTGCTCAAAGAGGCTGAAACCCAGCAGGAAGCAGCTACTCGCGAGAGCACATCAGGGAGAACTGCAGGGCCATCTTTCTTATTCAGGCGCTCTGGCTGCTGTGCCTTCCAAGAAACTGCAGTTTCCCTCTCGGCCCAACTAACCCTGGAGTTGATGACAAGGTAGGGTCTCCCCGCTGCCAGTGCCGAGCTGGGGGTGCTGGGAAACTCGGCCCATTCCTCTAGCTGAAATTGACCTCCAGGAGGACCAACCTCCTCCCCCACACACGAAAAGAGGTGACACCGAAATGAAATCAGACTATAATAAATGCAGACTACGTTCTCCCTGCCAATATCGATACAAAATCTATTCTGCTGCTGTTACTTGAAAAGTAATAAAGTAACAGTGGAGTAAGTTATAAAGAAACCAAACAGCGAACCCCCCTCCTGAACGCTGAAGGGAGGGTGGGGTGGGGAGCTGAGCAGCGACGAGCAGGACCTGGAGTCCAGCTGGCAGAAGCCAGCGGGGTCCTCAGCCATCACCCCTGCCGTCACTTCCCACCCTCACTGCTGTCACCACATAGGGCTGGAGCCCAGAAAGGGGAGGGGAGGGACAAAAACACAGGATAGGACAGGAACCAAGTCCTGATGAGACCCAGTGCCCCTCCTCTGGGGCCAGTGCTTTCTGGGATGTCTGCAAGGGCTGGGGCACAGGATGGCCCTGAGGGAGGCTTAGGCCTCCAGCACCATCCCTGCTGCCTTTTGCGCTTTCTTGTTGGGAAGAACTGCTGACCTGCTGGCACCAGCTCGCTGGCCGCTTAGCAATCACATCTCCTATTATAAAACTGTCAGTTAACAAATTGATCTTCTGAGGTATGACTGAGTCTCTCATTTGTCCGGGCCTGATCAATTCACGGGTAGGCAACAAGTTTAGACTCAGAAAAACCCAACTGTGAATCCTGGCTCTGTCGCTTATTAGTTAAGTGTCATAGAGTTCTTTTTCTCTCTGGGCATCTGTTTTCTCAGCTGTAAAATGGGAATAGCAGTAACGCCTATCTGGCAAGATTATTAGTACAATAATAATATTATTATTAATAATGTGTCCCAAGTACATGCTATGAATGAGGTACCATGATAAGTGATTAGATAGATAGATAGATAGATAGATAAAACCTCCTTTCATCTTCACAGCAATCTCAAGAGATGGATGCCATTATTATACCCACTGTACAGATGCGGAAACTGAGACTTAGTGAGGATAAGATTCTTGCTTCAGATCACACAGCAAGTTACAAGTAGAGCTGAGATTCCAATCTAAGTCTCTCTGACTACAAACTCTGTGCTGAACTGGAAGCTATTGCTCCTTTGCTGTATATTATTATGGCCTGAACTCCTTTACACTATGTGACAAGTCTGTTTCTCCAGGCTAAGGGAGAAAGCAGGGCCCTAGGATGATGTGGCAGACCCTGTGAGTGCCTATCCTACACCTTTCTCACCAGAAGATATTCTATTTTATTCAGTATCACCCTCAATATGTTTCAGGGGAGGGGAGCGTTAGTCACATAGATATCATCAATTTGTGGAATTTCTTCAAACTGTGCATAAGTGAGAAGTGCACTTTTTGCCCATATATCGTATTTCGATTTAAGAAGTTTAAAAAAGAGAGGCACAGAATCAAGATGTCTTCAAATTGCTTTCAACTAGGAGAGAGAGAGGGAAAGAAAGCAAATGTGGCAAGTGGTTAACAATTCATGATCGAGGTGAAGGGAATACAGGTGTTCATTGTACTACTATTTCAAATTTTCTGTGGCCTTGAAATTTATCAGATCAGAAAGGTGGAGCGGAGACACAAGGAAGAGCTGCTCACCTGCCTCTGTGGAGGTGGGACGCAGCAGTGGTCCACGAAAGGCGGTGCAGGACTGTCCCCCGGCCCAGAGATGGGGAGGGGGAAAAGGTTTGTGCCCTCAGTGCCCTGTGTGAAGTCCACAAGCAGGTGGGACCAGGGCCTCAGTCTCACCACCCAGAGTGTGCCAGACTGTACACGTGGGAGCCTTTCCACTTTTGTCTGCTGCTCCATGGCAGCTTCTGCGTCTAAGCTCCCAGTCTCACCCAGGGGCATCCCAGGAATCTTACCTCGAAGCAGTGTGCAGAGCTCCAAGGAGCAGAAACATCTCTGTTAAAGCGAAACATCATTAAGATGAGAAGAGGCAACATCTCTAACGCCCACAGGGTGCCATTGGAGCTGTAAAATGTGCCTCCAAATTAGATGTGGGGAAGAGCTTCACCAGCTCTGGCTGTTCATCCCCAAGGACAAGGGCAGCCTGATTCCCTCCGACTTCCCACCCCCAACTCTGCCACAAAGCTGCGAGTGTTTTGTCTGAATCTATTTGAGGTGTCTTGTGCAACAGAACCTCAACTCTGAGGAGAGACAGTTTGCTTTATGGCATACAACATTCTCATTGTCAGGGAAGTTTCCCTGACATGAAGTCTAGTTTGTGCCTTTCTTGCTTATAAGAACCTTTGAAGGCTCCAAGGGACACGTGCTTTAAGAAGATGTTCAAAGCCCTAAATAGACTGAAACTTTCTTCTGCAGGGACGTATTTATTGAGCATTAGTTCACTACATTGTACTTGAAAGTCGTCTCGAGGTGCAAGGTCTTTCCACATGCTGTATGACAATGATTTCCCTCCTCCCATCAAGGCTAGGTAGGCCAGAGGTTATTTTCCCACTCTACAGATGAGAAAACAGAGGCTCAGAGATATTGCTGACTTGATCAGTAAGTCACAGCGCGATTAAGTGGTAAATCTGGGTCCGCTGACTCCAAATCCAGTGTCTTTCCAATACCACCTTCTAACCAGCCCTGCTCTAGGCACCGTGAGGACCACGGTCAATGAGAAATCATGGGTCTCTCACGTGCCAGTTATTAAGTTACCGTCTCTTAGTTTCAAACCCGCCCTTCTCTGTGCTACTTTGTCTTGTTAGGGCTGCAGATTCTATTTCTGCTTTGCCAGCTGGGTCCAGGCGAGGTTCTGCCAATCGGGGGCGCTAGAGGAAGGCTGCAAGGCTGGAGGAGAAAGGACTTCTTCCAGCTGTTTCCCAGTGGCTTCCTGCCCACTTCTGCTCCTGTCAGCATTGCCCCAGCAGCGCCTCTTCATCCTGGAAGCGGTGGTTCCTTCCTAAAGCTGCAGCTGGACCCAGTGTGCAGCTTTCCCAATACTTGGAGGACAAGTTGCAGGCACTCCCCTCTGACCAGCGGACGCGACACCAGCACCAGCCTGCAGGCTCCGCCTCCTCAGTGGTCTGGGTCCAGCCCCACCACGCCTCAGCTTGGAGACACCTGTACTAGCCAAGTAGCACCTCCCCCTAGAGATCTGAGGTTGAGCCTCACTGCAGCCCACTTCCAAGTTTCTGCATTTTAGTGATTCCAACTATTTCCCTTTCTTCCCTCAGTCCAAAAGCTGGTGGCTGCTCCCTGAAATGGCTATCTCCCTTACGCCTTAGTGTCCTACCTTACTCTTTCACTCATCTGGTTGACAATTTCATTTCTAGTTGAATTTTCTTCTATTAAATTCTCTCTGTTCAAAATGGCAGACGTGGTTTTTCTATCTCCCGAGTAGCCACTGATCCAAACGCTGTACTTGAAGGGTTGTCATTAGCTTATAATGAGCAATGGGCCCTCAAAACTAGGTAGAAACAAATCACAGGTAGAGAGCCCAGCACAGAGTAGGGCCTCAAGAAATAGCTCTGGAATGAAAAAAGCAAAAAACAAAAGAATAGTTAAATAAAGGCAGGCCCTGGTCTTGAAAGAATGCTTGGGCGGTGCCTTTTCCAAGCAGGAAAGGCAATCAGAGAAGCAGTTTTAGGAAACAGATCTTGCAGAAGAGTTTCAGCCACTTGGAAGACGAGGATTAAATGTGAGGAGTGGCATCCCAGGAATTGCCCCAGGAAGGCTGGCACAGAGCCAGGCTGGCTTGTGCACAACTCTTAGCCTCTTCACTGGTCGAAAGCACCCAAGATTCTCAAGCATTGACATCACACAGCCCTTGACCTCCTCCCCAGCCAGGAGAGCTGCTCGTCTTGGTCCTGACGGCTACACCTCATGCATCCTGCGGTTTGAGAGGCGACTGCCAGGGCATGGTTGCCTGCCCCTGCAAGTAGAGAGGCTTCCAGAGAGAGGGAGGGGTCACCTGCGCCCATGGCCACTTTGCCATGGACCTGGCAGCTGCTGCCCTGACTGCTCACTTCGGTCTCACAAGCAGAATAATGGGAATTTGCTGTCCCCCTCTCCACCAATCCCAAAGAGAAAGAATGAGCATCTGAAAAAGTCAGGAAAATACCCTGAAGCTAGCTTGGATTCTGGAATGACCTCCTGGGAATCCAGCCACTCTCCCACAAACTCTACCACATCCCTGCTCACACATCCATCTGTCCCTACACATCTACAGCTCTGAATTCGATCCATCTGGATGCTAAGAGTGTCTCTTCTGATCCAGGTGCATCCTGGCCGGGCATCCTCAAGCACAAAGGTTTAGAGACCCCTCTGCGGTCCACGGAAGATGGAATCTAGCCTGGCTGGAGTTGAAGGTTTACGTTGAGGACTGATGAGAAACAGTTTCACTGCAGTGCACTCCGGCTGTTCTGTGCGCCCAGCATCCATTCCTCATCTTTCTAATGATGGACCCAATGTTTCCTGTGGGGAAACACCACTCTTTTCCTTTTGGTCCATGGGTTCTGCCTGGGCAGAACCACAGCCTGGTATACGACCCAGCCTGATCCATCAGCTATTTCACATCCTG
>NW_006772762.1:175211-178326 GCF_000442215.2 Lipotes vexillifer | reverse complement strand
TTTTTTTTTTTTTTTTTTGCGGCACGCGGGCCTCTCACTGTCGCGGCCTCTGCCGTTGCGGAGCACAGGCTCCGGACGCGCAAGGCTCAGCGGCCACGGCTCACGGGCCCAGCCGCTCCGCGGCACCTGGGATCCTCCCGGACCGGGGCACGGACCCGTGTCCCCCGCATCGGCAGGCGGACTCCCAACCACTGCGCTACCGGGGAAGCCCCTGGCTCCAGTCTTTAGTTCAGGAATGAACAATTAACATAAGTGGGATGGATTCAGAGCCGAATCCTATGGCTCTTAATGAAATTACCGGGAAAGGTCACTCTCTTTTTGCTGTGGAAACTAAGGCAGTGCAGTGTTCGCCTGCAGCTGCTGGCAGCCGTCTTTGCCACTTCGGGATGAGGGTCTGAGAATGGAGCCAACACAGAGGACATCAGAACCAAGAGATGGAGGACACTTGAGCCCCTAGATCCAGCCCCGCCTGAATGCTTCAGTCCTTGAGCTCATACATTTCCTTTTTTCTCAAACCATTTTGAGTTGGGTTTCCATCACTTGAGACTGAGAGCGTCCTCACCAACATACACAGTGGTGTGAATGAGATACTTTCTTAAATGCTTAACTGGGGATTGATTCTAGATCACTAGACCCATGGAGAGACACCATGACTGATGAAGCCCTTCTCATCTGTTCTCAGGATAGAACCCCAATTTCTTAACTGTAGTTTCAGAGCCTTCAAGGATCAGGCCCTTTTGCTGGTGTTCCTGGCCCCATCACACACCACTTCTCCCAACCTCTATCTTCCGGCTGCACTGCACGTCGAGGCTCTGGAATGAGTCAAGGTCTCTTGCCTTGGGCTTCCATACACGTAGCCCTCTTCCTTGAACAGGTTTCACCTGCCTACCTCCTACTAATCCTTCAAATAGCCACTCAAACCCACACCTCAGGGAGGCATTTCTTGGTCCCTGGGGGGCTGCCTCCCCACTTTTAGGGTCTCTCAAGGCCATTCTTTCTTCTAATACTCTGCACACTTGGGATCACTTGTCCCACCCTGGAACGTAACCTCCCTGAGGGTCAGACCCACTCCCTCACCAGGGCCAGAATAGATGCCCAATAAGTGCCACTTGCTAGATATCTGAATGAGGTCAGTGATGCAGGCAGCCATGAGTACACGGAAGTGCAGGACCTCAAAACCAGGGCTGCAGAGAGGTGACCAAAGCCAGGCCAAGGTAGTGACCCCAGTAAGGGAAAGGACAGGGGAAGGGAAAGGAAGGAAAGACTACGAGAAAAGTGGGAATGGAAGTGCCAGAAGAATTTGATCAGCTTTGATGACAGCTGGAAAGGAATCTTTAAAGAGACACCCAGACCATGAGCCATGTGGGTGAGGGGAACGTGTAGCCATTGGCAAGGGGTGGGGTCATTGCCGAGAGGGTGCACTGTCATGCTGCTATGTGGAGGGGTGGACAGAGCCTCAGCACTATGCAGGACCCGGCAGAGATGGCGAGGGCAGAGGGCAGTTCCCCTGGTGTGCAGATGCAGCAATCAGACAACGGCAGAGGCCAGAAGAGAGCAGGGAGCTCATGGGCTTGTGTCCCTGGGAAAGGGGGGAGCAGGATGGGAAATTCCGCCTTCTGACCCCACCTGGCTGAGGCTGAGCTGCACAGTAATGCAATCTCTGCGAACAACGTGCCTGCATCATCCTCGGCCTTGCAGAGGCAGTCAAATGGGTGTTTATACTGTTAGCATTTCTCCTCTGGAGCAGGCTTGCTGTTCTGAAAAGATCACCGGGTGGTTTGCATAATTGCCTGCTCAAGTGATGATTGCTCAGACCTTAGCAGAATTTCACTAAGCCCACCCTCCCGATCCTGTGGGATAGTATAAGGGACATATCTGTGAGGGAGGACAAACCTCAATCAAAGGGAGCTGGGTAGCCCCCTGGTGCCCCTTCATATAGGAACGAGTCATGGAACCTCAAGCCCAAAGCCTCTCCCCACATCTGCTTTCCAGCCTCCACGTCAGGGAAGTGGTCAGAATCAGCCAGGGAGAAGCCAATTTGGGAAAGTGTCCAGTTCTGTGGGCCTTTCAAACACCTATTAAGCTCCCACCATTTGTTAATGAAAGAGATCAAGGAGCCCACAGTCAAATGAGAAAGCAGGGACAGAAACAGAACATGCAAGATCTGTAACAAACATGGGGCGCTTTGGGGAATATAGGGGAGGGCCTTTGAGCCTAGCAGAGAGGGGGGTAGATATCAAGGAAGGCTGCCTGGAGGAGGTGACATCCAAGTAGCGTCTTGAAGGTGGGAGTGTAGTGCCTAGTACACAGTAGATGCTCGAATACCAATGAATGAATGACCAAATGGAAGGATGGATGGGGAGGAGGAATATGTTCCAGGGAGAGAAAAGAGCTGGCTCAGTCTGTTCGCGATCCCAGAGTCTCAGTGAATTCTGTAGCTTTCCTAATGCCTTGTAAATGGCACAACATTTTGCAGGGTGTGTAGAACATGGGGTGTATCCTCCACTATCATTTTTGGGTCAGGAATAAAGCGCTCATGTCAGCTTGTACTGGGGGCTACTGAGAGAGAAAGACCGACCGAGACACAGCTGCCACACCCTCAACCCAACAGGATGCTCTTGAAATATGTAAGAGATTCACCGAGGCACTGCCAGCCCTGTCTGGCTTTCTTCAAAGTGTATGAAAAATGTGCTTTAATATTCATGCTCCATTCCAAAGAGGCAGAGATGGGGGCTAAAGAGGAGAGAATAATTTGGGGTTAAAAAAAAGACTAGTGTCATTTCACATCTCCCAGCCCAAACTAGTACATTCCTTGAGGCTGACTTTAAGCCATCCCCTACAGGAAGCCTTCCTCAACTACAAACCCCCTTCCCCCCGTCCCTCTCAAGCATCTTTCCACTTCACTCTTTGCCACATCTGGACCTGGAGTGCCAGGCATTACACTGCTCACTGAGCCTGTACGTCTGTGCCCTCTCCACCCTCCCAGGTCCCCTTCAGCACCTGTAATAAGAGCTCAGTTTTACGGGTAAGAAAGCTGAGGCCTAGAGAGGGGGCAGGGGTCCGTGACTACTGGCCCAAGGTTGCACAGCTAGTAAGTTGCGGGGGGGGGGGGGGG
>NW_006772762.1:149092-174796 GCF_000442215.2 Lipotes vexillifer | reverse complement strand
GGGGGGGGGGGGGGGTGTCAAGACTGTATTGAGGCCAAACCTCTGCTCCCCACCACGCTTCTACCAGCCCTGTTCCACACCTCACTGCCTCTCCATCTCATTTCTTGTCCATCTCTCTGCGTTACAGCATTGCTTTCTAGGGGTATTTGGGTCACACTGTCTGGTTCAGCGCTTTCAGCGCAAAGAGCCAAGGACTCACATGCTGGTCTCTGTCCTGTGCCATTTCCCCATTTCTGGGCACAGAGTAGGCGCTGACGATATGAAACACAGAGAGGAAAATGTCAGCCTGGAGAGGAAGCATCTGTTCTTGTGCTTTCATCACTTAGATGAGAAAACTGAAGCCCAGAGAAAGTGACTTAAGTATGCATTGCGTGGAATTGAGCAGGAGGCAGGCTAGCCCTTCCACTGTACTTAACACATAATAGGTGCTAAATTATGTTATTGCTATATTGTGTGTACTACATGTTATAAATATGTATAGTATATATAACTATATATTAATATAATATCATGTGTAATATATAAAATATCACCAGCATCATCATTTTTCAGTGTCTAAATGAAAACATTAATGCGACACATCTTGGTACTGGGGAGTTCTGAGGATTTCACAAATGTGGGTCTCTGGAGCCAATCAGGAAGACTGCAGATGACTGACTTTCAGGCAAACAGAGGCCAACAGAGAAAGACAATAAGACATTATGACATTTGTGAAGGGTTTTACAATTGACAGCTTTCTTAATGGAAACATCACTGACTTTGGCACTGGAAAATCTGGGACTTGGCCTGTCTCTGTCACTCAATAACTGGGCGATTTTGACTAAAACATTTGTTTTCTTTGAGCTACAGTCTCCTTCCTTGCAAAATGAAGCAGTGAGATAAACTCGGAAGAGAAAATTACACAGCATACAGGCCCCAACTCTCCCTTACTGTGCCCATGGCAGCCATGACTAATCGATCACCGCACTACGCATGCCGCACCCAGCAACACCGCCCGTGGCAGCCACCACCCCTTGGCTGGAGTGAACTTGTCAGATGAAATCAATTAGCCATGTCGGAGTAGATGTTTCTTGAACTCAATCCAGCTCTGACCTTCTGATTCCATAAGTCTATTCACTGATAGAGCAACCTGGTGAGGTCAGCAGAGCAGGTATTGCCCTTCCCCACACTGCACAATGAGCAATCAGAGGTCAGACAAGTTCAAGTTGAGACACTTGGTGAGTGGTAGTGGGATCAGACACTTGACCTCTCTGAACCGGCCTGGTGGGAACCTTCCACAGTCCTGTGTCGTCCCCAGTTGCAAAGGGCTCCCAGGACCTGGGTCAGTGACCAGGGTCAGATGAGGCAAAAACTAGAACATCATTCTCCAAAGATGGCCGAGTGAGACCCTCTTCTCTCAAGTGGGACCACTCTGCAAAACCAGGAAGTGGGTGACTTCTGCTTCCTTTCACTTCCACTTTCCCTCTTTAGGAGCCCAGCCCCCTCGACAGTGTTTATCAGCCACCCACCGCGCGCTCTCTCCTGCCTCACACACTCCTTGGACTATTTCCAGACCCTTACTTCATTTGAAAGGGGAACATATTGATAGCGGCTTACAGTGAGACCCCACCCATTCCAGGCAGACTGCCTGGGAGGTGGGAAGAGGATTAAGGCTGGAATCAGGACACGGGCTTCCTGTCCTGCTGCTGTGGCCTCAGGGGAAATTCTGTCCCTCTCTTGGCCTGAGTTTTCCTTCCAGCTTAATCTTCTATGACCACCTGCTTATGATTTCCAAGAGAGAAATTCTGATTCCTTGACTAAAGGGACGACGTACTGATGGATCTCATCCCTGTGCTGGTGGTTAGGTGGGTACTGAGGGAACAAAGTTTCCCGGAGCCTCTGAATTCCACCCCCACAGTCCACTTAAAATGCATTTAGTGATCAACGTGCTCTGGGGAAGTGAAAAATGAGAAAGAGCAAAGGAAGGCAAGTGGCTTTCACTGAATGCCTATCATGTGTCCAACGCTATCTCAGACACGCCCATACGCTAGCTCATGGAGAAAGGGCCGGCACACCACTTCATAGATGAGAGAACCAAGATTCAGAGAGGTTAAGCAATTTGCCTCAGATCAAACAGCTGGTGAATGGCAGAGCTGGGAGCCATACTGAGCAAATACTTCTACCTCTAAAGCTCACGCCTTTACACTCCACTATGGAGCTTTTCGCATAGGATGAAACTTGGAGATAAATGAGGCACCACATCATCCCTGCGTCACACAGCTCCCAGACTATCAGGGAAACAAGCCAGCCACCCAGATAACTGTGCTCAAGGCCAAGCACAAAAGGATGGGGGCAGTCCAAGAGGCATAGATCAGGACAGACTTCATGGAAGAAGTGGCCTCCTTTCAGGATGGTCGGGCCTCCCTGACACTAACAAATGATAATAATGATCAACATTTACTTACGCTGATTCACTTACCTATGAGATTAAGTACCATTCTTATTCCCATTTTAAAGATGAGGATACCAAGGCACAGAGAGGCTAAGTAACATGTCCAAGGTCACACAGCTTGGAAGTGACAGAACCTGGATGAATTCCCAGGCAGGCTGGCTGCAGACTTCACACTCTTAACCGGCTCTCTCTGTCACTTCTCACAGCATTTCCTCTCATTGACCATCACCTGAGGAAGTGGCAGGAGACCTGGGGAATCACATGAAAGCATCTGGGTCACCTTCCTCTCTTAGTGGGAAAGTGACTAGCCCGGGAGGAATGGATAGTCTGGAGGAACAGAGTTCAATTCTCCTCCCAGCTCAGGCCACTCGCCTGCTGCCCCTTCCTCCCACGATGCCGGTGAGATGCTGACCCTGCCGATCCTCCATGCGGCAGGCTTTGCATAGAGAAGAACCTCAGCCTCGTGAGTGGCCCATCGTTCAAGGCGCTTTAGTGACATGCGGATAGCAAATTACCTACGATGAACGATTCTGTAGAACAAGGTGTTCACTGCTCCATCTCTGTACCTGTGCAGATGGTACTGTTAGCAGGTGGGCTGGAGAAGAGCCAAGCTTTGGAGAGTGAGGTCTTGCAGGTTGTTCATCCTGTCTGTCCTGCTCCCGCTAAGTAATGAAGACAGTGTGAGCTTTGGAATGAGGCAGCCTTGGATTGGAGTCCCACCACGCCACCTGGTAGCTGTGTGACCTTGGGTAAATACCCAATGTCTCTGAGCATCCCATTCCTAAAGTGAGATACCAACTGTCCCTGCAGATTGCTGTGAGGATTAGAGAGAGTGTATGTAAAGCTTGTATAACACCAAAATCACTCTGAAAACGAACATATCTTGACCATCATAAAGACCAGTAACACAGTAGAATGGAGTTCCCTAACAAGATCCAGGAATCGGAAGTTAAAGCGGGAAGGGGACTAAATTGTATTGCTCATGAACACTTATCCAATATTATGAAAAATGGTTTACAGGCATTCTCATTTTACCTTTTCAACAATGAACAATATTGTACTCATTTTACAGATGCAGAAACTAAGGATCACAGAAGCTCAGGATCTTCCCCTACAGGAATGGCGCATTCTCGACTCCTCCCCCTTTCCTTAGATCAGTTCAAAGCTCCCAGATGCACTCGCTAATTTTGTACAGAGTTGACTTCCGGTTCTATTGTAGCCCTAATCCCTGCACTCGGGAAACGTGTTCTGCACTGATCATATCATCTATTCTGGCACATCGGCCACTTCCACGTGGGTCTCCGTGAGCACCTCCTACCCCCCCCCCCCCCCACCGAGACTTCATCCCAGCAGTAATCTGAACCCTGTTCCCATTTCCAAAGGCCTGTGTTTTTTTGTTTTGGGGTGTTTTTTTTTTTTTTTACTTTTTTTTAAATTGGAGTATAGTTGATTTACAATGTTGTGTTAGTTTCAGGTGTACAGCAAAGTGAATCAGTTATACACATACATCTATCCACTCTTTTTTAGATTCTTTTCCCGTATAGGCCATTACAGAGTATTGAGTAGAGTTCCCTGTGATAAACAGTAGGTCCTTATTAGTTATCTGCTTTATATATACCCCACCCCTAAATCTCCTTTTTCTGGTTCCCAGTTTTTGTAACCTCCCCCCGATCACCCAGCAGCGATGTCTTGGGTGTCTCTAATTCTTTTCTCTCCCTAGACATGCCTCCGTTCCATTCCCCACACGATGCTCTGATTGGAACTCTTCAACACACTTTGAAGATGGCCCAACTACCTACTGCAACTCCCTGCTGTTACCCAAAAAGTCTCAGTGCTGGAGCTTGCTACTGGAAGCTTATAAAATCCGATCTCAGTCTATTTATTTCTCCCTATGTGTGTCACAGCAAAATGGATAAGTTATGGCTCCCACAATATATCTTATGCGTAATTAGCAGTAGTAATAAACACCGTCTGTGCCATAAGCACTTTACATACATTGTCTTATTAATCCCTGTATAGTTGCACAGGGCCCTGGGCTCAGAAGGGTCCCCTGCCTTGTTTAATGCTCTGCTATCTCTGTGTTGACATTTTTAATGATTTTTTTTTTTTTTTTTTTTTTGCGGTACGCGGGCCTCACTGTTGCGGCCTCTCCCGTTGCAGAGCACAGGCTCCAGACGCACAGGCTCAGCGGCCATGGCTCACAGGCCCAGCCGCTCCACGGCATGTGGGATCTTCCCGGACCGGGGCACGAACCCATGTCCCCTGCATCAGCAGGCGGACGGACTCTCAACCACTGCGCCACCAAGGAAGCCCTTTTAATGATTTCTGAATAGGGGGCCTCACCTTTTCAGCGTGCCCTGAGTCCTGCAAACTGTGGAGCTTGTTCTGAAAGCGGGTACTGTTCTAGCTCCATTTTACAGATGTGAAAAACAAGGTCACGCAGCCAATAAGCCCAGGAACTCTTGCCAACGGCCATATTATATTGAGGACCTACTATGTGACCGATCCATACTAAATGCTTTTCATGGGCTATGCATTCAAGTCCTCTCCCTTCATCCTCACGCCCACCTTGCAGAAGTGAGTGGCACTTGCTGGCTTTCTCACAATCACAAAGCGTGTAAGTGGCAGAGCCAGGACTGCGCTCGAGGTCCGCCTGACTTTAAGCCCTTCCTGCTATGCCGTTCAGACTAAAAACGGTGGCCCTACCGTTCCAGAGCCGATTCTAGCAACTGGCAAGCACTGAACAGGGGGCAGAGGCTCTGAGGAGACCTCTAAAAATAAAGCCCGACTGCAATGCATTCTGAGCCCTGCGGAAGCCTCCTTCCTCGTCTTAAAAGCTGTTCCCGTCTCCAAAAGCAGCCTCTCACCACGGGCTCTGGCTGCTGTTCCTCCATGCACTGCAAGGGAGAAACAGAACAGATTGCTAGAGCAATTAAACATCACATGGGAAGCCCAGAGAGACTGGGGAAGGGGTGGAGAGGCCGTTTCTTAATGGCCTGCCTCTACATTTAGCCTGAAAAACCCCCATCTCTAACCCTTTCAGGGGGCAGGCAGAGGTGGGAGCGGAGTTGGGGGTCTTCAGTGCCGTTGGACTTCTATGCCGGAAAGCGCCTGTCTGCCAGGGGGCAGCCCCCATCAGCTCCGTGCCTTACAGGGGCTTTACCATACGGCAGGACAGGAAAGCCCAACCAGAAAACAAGCCATGCAAGCCACAGACAGCCTGTCTAGGTGAAATTTGGCAAGAGGATTCTGCAGGGATGGGGAGCTGGCCTGGCCCACTGGGTGTCAACCTCGCTCAGGGGTGAAGGGAAGGCAACGATGGGTGACGATGTATGGTCAGCCTTGGGTTTCAGTCCCAATTATGGAAGGGAACTCTTTCCTCTCACTTTCTTCATCCTGCAGCCATTGCCCCCAAGTCAGGCAGTGCATGGGGTATGCAGACTCCTCGCTCCGTGTGTACATGCACTTTAAAAAGGGCTTTTACAAATACAGAAGCCAGGGCCCTACTCCTAGAGACGGTGATGCATTCTGGAGTGGGGCTCCGACATCTTTGTTTATGTAAAGCTCTCCAGGTAATTCTGAGCACAGACAGCTGAAAAACAACTGCCAGGTATAACGGGCACGAAATGCATTGGGGAGTTCTGGCTTTATGTTCTAGTCTAATTTGCGTCCTTTACTTTTTGAGGGACTTTGAACTAGTGCATGTGTCTCTGGAGCCTCGGTTTCCCCATCTATAAATGGGTATGAAATCCTCAGTTCCTGGCACATAATCAGTGCTCAATAAATGTGGGCTGGCGATGGATGGATGGATGGATGGATGGATGGATGGATGGATGGATGGATGACGTAAGGAGACAGGTAAGAACGTCAGCTAGCAGCAGGGTTTGCTCCTTTAGGCACACAGAGATTGCTGCTTATCTGAGATTGGGCTGCCCCCAGAAACAAATTCTGACACAGAATTCTGCTTTGTGAGGCGGTTCCCAAGAAGCATCAGCAGAGGAGTTGGGAGGTGAGAACAGGAAGAGAAGGAAGCAGCAGAGGATGCATTAATGAGCCCATTACCACCATGGACCACTGAGGCTCGGTCCCTCTGGGACCTCCGGGAAACAGTGCAGAACATGCTGGGGTATTTATCCCCCAACTCTCATCATCAATGGCTGGGGGCTGCGCCCAGGGACATAAGCTCCAGGGCACTTCCTCCCTGTCCTGCTTGTAGGCTGAGAGAAAGCCCTCAGCAGAGAGCCACATGTGTTTGCTGCAGGATGCCCTCGGCAGCTAGTGCAATGTGGGTGCCAAGGGGATGTGTCTGAGGCACCAAAAGCATCTGCCCCACTGCCCCACTGAGAAGCATCTTCCTGCACTGAGCTGGGGAGGGGAGGGAAGCAGGGAGGGAAAGACACACTGGTGACTAGTGGTCCAAGCTCCCTCGCACCACACAGAGGCCAGCACCACGAGGGTCTAGCAATGCCAAATCCTGTTTATCTCAACCTTTCCTGTTTCCTCAGCAGTTCTAAGGCTAGATCAGTGTTTCTCAGCTTTGGCACTGTTGACACATGGGGCTGGTTAATTCCCTGTGGGAGGCTGTTCTGTGGATCATGGGATATTTAACAGTATCCCTTGTCTCTACCCCCTAGATGACAGTAGCGTCTCCCATTATGACAACAAAACTTGTCTGCAGACATGGTCAAATGTCCCCTGGCTGGCACAGCTGCCCCCAGTTGAGAACCACCAGGGTAGATGGATGCCTTTCCTCATCCCCTAGAACGTCGTAATTCCCCACTAGGACTTTCTGAGGTCTGGTTTCATCCTGACCAGCCCCTGGCTCTGCTTAGTCTGTTCAGATGCATGCTGTGCTGCGAACACATCTCAGAGACAGGTGGAGCCAGAACCCAGCTGTGAAACATGCTGCCCCCTGCTGAGCTGAGCCCTGAGCCCAAGGTAGGGAAATTCAGCAGCGGTGCTGGCACCAGCATCACAGCTGGGCTGCAAAGACCGCACAAGGCAGGGAAGGTGGGCAGCTTCTGGCTGAGCAGCCCACACAGCAGCTGGTCCCAGAGGCTGAGGGCGTTACATCATCGGACCAAACTGAAGACAGTCCCCGGGAAACATAAGTCTGACCCGAGCGGGAGTACTGATGAAGAGTTCTACGTGCTCAGTGAGGCTGTGCAATTCTCTTAAAGTTATACAGGGAACAAGTGCAGAGCCAGCCAGGAAAGGAGCCCAGGAGGGCTGACTCCAAATTGCTCACTCTTTCCATTATACCAGGTAGCATCCTGGTTAGAGGAGAGGGTCTGAGACCCCCCCCCCTTCCCCCAACAGGCCAGGAGCGATGCTCAGAATAAACCCAGGCATCCTGAGTCACTCCGGCTGACCGCTGGCTCGCTGCCCGCCCCCGTCCTCAAAGGACGCAGTCAGCCTCCCTTTGGTTCATTTACTGTCCATCAAATCTAAGCCAAGCTTGGGCGTGGAGGGTTTAGTTTCTCCCCTGACCTGCCTGCTTCACTTCCTTTCCTTTATGCTTCCCACCAGGATGCCCGTGCAATGTGCATGCCACTCAAAGGGCACGCACTGGCAACCAGTCCTCTGGCAGAAATGATTCACAGCTAAACCCAGAAGCCTGCTGAGCACAAAATCCAAAGATGGGCAGTGGGGCTCCAAGCCGGCTGTGCTTATCAGCACCCCACTCCCCCCTGCCTTTCTTTCCTGGGTTGTCCATGCAGCAGCCTGCCTGGTCCAAACAAGATAGAGCGCCAGGCAGGAGCAGAGTAACCTCTATCCCTGGACCTGGCCCCTGCTGCAATCTTCAGGAGGCCTGAGCAGGGATGTTTGGTAGCTGGGGAAGAGCTCTGGCAAGTCCAAGGGCTGCAAAGAGTACATTTCACACACATGTGCTTGTGCACACACTCATCACATACACATGCACACATACTCACACTAACTCCGGAAGGTGGCCGTTTTGTGCACCCCTGGCCCTGGCCTGCCATTCACCTGCATAATTAAAATTCTCCTGGGAGATAAGAGATGTGAGGAGAAAGCAAGGGACCACAATGGCTGGAGTTAACTGTCTAGGAACGCAAGCTTGTGTCAAGACATGCCTATAGGGATGTAAGAACACACAAGCAGAAATAGAGAATTCAAAAGTTGTTTATCCATGAATCTACCTATCTCATCTGCATTAATGGAAAAAATCATATTCTAAAGAGATTAAGGGGTTTTGACAGCACAACACGGCACTGGAACTCAAATGTGGGTCTTCAGACACAGACCTTGCCATGGATTTAGAACAATCTGCATCCATGGTTTAATCAGGAAAGGGGGAAGGGCTGGGAATTCTTGGCCTGTCTTCATGAAAATGGGAGTTGTGATCTCACTGACATTTGTAATAATTCTGATCCAAGGGCTCCCCCGGTGGCGCAGTGGTTGAGAGTCCGCCTGCCGATGCGGGGGACGCGGGTTCGTGACCCGGTCCGGGAAGATCCCACGTGCCGCGGAGCGGCTGGGCCCGTGAGCCATGGTCGCTGAGCCTGCGCGTCCGGAGCCTGTGCTCCGCAACGGGAGAGGCCGCAACAGTGAGAGGCCCGCGTACCGCAAAAAAAGATAATAATAATAAATAAGAAGAAGAAGAAGAAGAATTCTGATCCAAGACTGAGAAAAACAATAGCGGTGGTAATAATTGCCAGGCTCATGGCACTTAGAGTTACCAGATGCTTTCACACTCCTCTTCTCACACGACCCTCATAACAACACGGGCAGGGTACAGATGAGGAAACTGGGGCAGTAATGCCACAAACTATAAACTTCAAACCACAGATTTACAAATGTCCTTATTGTAATCATCACTATACCCTCTATTTATCACCCATGCTACGAGATCTCTTAAGGGCAGAGAGTCAT
Source organism: Lipotes vexillifer (assembly GCF_000442215.2). Lineage (NCBI taxonomy): Eukaryota > Metazoa > Chordata > Mammalia > Artiodactyla > Lipotidae > Lipotes > Lipotes vexillifer. The sequence goes on along the minus strand of NW_006772762.1, from coordinate 165,471 downwards.
GCCTTATCCACGTGTGAATCCCACACAGGTCCCAAACAACAACTTGACATATAGGAGATCAATACACATTTGATGATGGGTGCATTTGCACAGTAGAAACCCAGCAGGAGGGGGGCGGAAATACTCCTATCCAGTACTTTTATGGGCTCTAAACGCGAAAAGAGTAGTTACTTATTTTTAAAAACAAAATAAAACACGTCAGCTGATACTGCGAGAGCCCCAGTGATCTCCAGGCTCAGAATAATATCCTCCAAGTCCTCTACATAGGACTGGTCCAGGCCTTGTGGTTCCCAGCTAGCCAGCATGATTTCATGAGCACCAGAAAGCATTCCCTTTCTGGAAAAAAAAAAAAAAAAAATCAAAGTGCAGGATAAATATGGGTTTGTTTTTTTTGTTTGTTTGTTTTTGTTTGTTTGTTTGTTTTTGCTGTATGCGGGCCTCTCGCTGTTGTGGCCTCGCCCGTTGCGGAGCACAGGCTCCGGACGCGCAGGCTCAGCGGCCATGGCTCACGGGCCCAGCCGCTCCGCGGCATGTGGGGTCTTCCCGGACCGGGGCACGAACCCGTGTCCCCTGCAACGGCAGGTGGACTCTCAACCACTGTGCCACCAGGGAAGCCCAAAAATCTCCTTTATAGTCTGAAATTTGCACCTTCCACTCCATCAAGCAGAGGCAGTGGAAATTTCCATTAGAGGTCTGTGATCGGTGCACCACACTTTACCAAGGATTAGTTTATAAGACTAGCTCCTGCCTCACAGCTGATTCTAAAGAAGAGAACACAGCTCCGTTTTGATAGGGGTAAGCGTGTGAACAGTGGAAAGCTTTAGGTGTTGTATCATTCTGTGGGGGATTGGGGCCCTGGACAGCTAGAGTGGAAGGAAAGGAGAATGCAGACAACCCTTGCGAAGCTTTTTACCTCTCTCACAGCCAGAATTTCCTTCTGCACAAATTAGGAGTTGTGTTTAGTGAGGGATGGTCCCGCAGAACTTAACCAGCTCAAGTGGCTAGCATCAGAGCTATGCCTGAGGCCAGCCCTGGACACGGCTCACCCAGAGACAGAGGGCCTCTCATGCCCAAAGGAAGGATGCTCTGAATCTCTGCATCCCCTCTCTGGCTTGGCCAGTGGAGTTTCTGGGCTTGAAGCTGGAGCAGAGACCTTCCCAGCAAAGACGGAGGTAAAACACACAGAGCTCAGCACTGAGTTGGAGCTCAAGTCCCAGAAGCTTCTAAAGGAGGACCAGAGGTGGTTAAATTGAAGGGGTCAGGCACAGACACTAAATGCCAAGGATCCAGGGCGCAGGGAAAAGGCAAGCACCAGACAGGCAAGTCATCAATTCGGGTGCTCTGGTCCCAGGCTTTCAAGCTGCCACAGTGTGGGTGGGGAGAGTGGCTAGCTGTACTTAAAGAGCCCTGCAGAATGGCCAAGCCACCGCACTCACTGTAGGAGCAGGACCAGACTTGGAGCCATCAGGTGCTTTTCTGTGTTGCCCGGCAAAGCAGGGATGCAAATTCTAGAGTAAAGATGGGGCAGGCGGGAGGGCTCTCATTTTCAATTACTGTGCTCACACCAAGTGGAGCTCTGCGGCTCTCCCTCCACTCCGGGGTGTATTTGACTTTGCATCACACGACCTCCTAAACATATAGACACAGAGCAATGGCTCAGCCCTGCTCACTCATCTGACCAGGCCGCCATGGGGCGTGAGCCGCAGCCCAGCGTTTACACACAGGCTTATTTAAAACAAATAGGATTTGGCCTCAATGGCAAACAGGCCCTCCTTTGGGTAAGCGCATTTGCTGTGATTGTGGGGGCATTTCCTACAGAGCACGTGCCACCAGAATAGGGCCCTTTTGGCTGCACTGAACTTCAGAGATAGCTTGCCAGGTCCTGGTCCCCAGAGATGTGTAAATATTTGCTTCAGACAAGGAAAATTTTCCGTGTCTCATCCTGTCACCTGGTGCAGGGAAGGAAAGTTCTTATTTTCCCCATAATCTCCTGCAGAGACTGGTACTGCCTTTTACTGAGGTCTACCCCCTGCTCTCTCAATCTTCTTCCTGGCTTCAGTTTCCCCATCTGAAAAATGGGCAGATTCCATGGGATGCTTTCGAAGCCTCCTTCCACCTTCTTACTTGTTCCCCGGGAAGTATTGGTAAGTGGGGAGCATTCTGGGTTGGGAGTCAGGGGCCCTGCAGTCCAGTCCCAAACTTCCCCTTTCCTCGGTGAGTGACCTTCCCAATTTCTGAGTCTCGGTATCTCCAGCAGCAAAGCCAGCTTTCTTGTCTCGCGTGCTTTTCTCTGTGTGTGTGTGTGTGTGTGTGTGTGTGTGTGTGTGTGTGTGTGTGAAGTTAGCAACCTCAGCCGTGGCTGCCTGCTTGCACCCCCCTCTGCACATGCCTGGGTCTCCCCTTGGGGACCCAGCTCCTGTGACATGGCATCTTGGTGGAGGTATCCATCAGTGTGCTTTCTGACAGGTGTGCAGGAGGCTCGGGCAAGCCTAGCCAGTTTCTCTTTTCCTAGAAGCTGACTTGGACTGAGTGCTCCGAGGATAGAAAGATTGGAACCCATCCATCCACAGGGCCCAGGGCCCCTGAAGAGTCTGCCCATGAATTCTTCCCTCCTGGATACTCGGAGCCTCCTGATTTCTCTCCTTCCTGAGGCCACCTTTTTTTAGCCTTAGTTCTGACTTCGTGGGTTGCCTCATATCCACCCCTTCATTTGTGTGCCCAAGTCCTACAAGTTCTGCTCAGATGTTACCTTCTCAGTGAATCCTTTCTTGGCCTCCCTATTTCTAATTTCAGGCCCTCCAGTGTTTCCTGTCCTCTGTCTGGCTTCATTTTTCCTCCATTGGACTTTATCTCCTTTTTTAATTGTACTGTCTAATTTACTTCTGTATGTTGTGCGTTGGTCATCTTTCTTCTCTAGAGCCTGAGCTCCGTGAGGGCAGGCACTTGTGTCTGCTTTGTTCGTTGCTACATTCTCAGTGCTCTGAACAGTGCCTGGCACAAGGTAGGTGCCCCCTAAATACTGACTCAGTGAATGAGTGTATGACTTGATGCCTGAAAGTTAACCAAATTTGGTTCTGGTTCTAACTCTAAGATTGTCTCCTGTTTCCCCCTCTGATCCTTAGCCCCTCCCTGCCCAGAAAGCCCTTTGCTGACAGGGGAGCACGAAGCCTGAACAAAATCAGCAACCACAGTCCCTATGCCGGCAGGGTGGTTCTTGGGAAGACCTCTTCCAGGCAGTGTAGCTCACCCTTCCCCCCTTCAGCTTTCTCATCTCCCCTTTTAACCCCGTGTCCTGGACCAGGCTCTGGAATCTGAACCACTTTCATTCAGAATGCCTCAAAGTCCTGACCTGTTTGCCAAGAAAGTCAGAGCCAGAGAAGAAAAGAGAAGAGAGAAAAAAAACTGCAGACAGGTCTCTGTGGGCCAGAACTCGAAAATCAATTCGATACACCAATTTTTTGGATTTAATAACTCACGCTCCTGTGGAATCAAGGTCATAACTAGTAAAGAGAGTTTCAGACAAGCCCACTAAAATCCATTTGACTCAGTTGGAGACCCTGATCCCACCTCTCTGCTCTGGTCCCATCAATCATTTCCTCTACCACGCGTTCCATCTCTTTGGCTCGGGCCCCACATCCCTGCCTTCTCAAGCCATCTCTACATCTCTGACTCTTCCTTCTCAGTATCCCTCCTCTGACTCTCGGTCTTACATCCCTCAAGGCCCTGTCCTTAGACCTCTGGGCTTCGCACGCCACATTTCATCTTCAGGGATTCCATCAGCTCCCTTGACGTGACGTTGAAGATTTCCCCAAATCTCCACCTACCTGAAGGCCACCTCTATTTGAAATCCCTTTGGCCGCCTGCCAGTCTAGACTCCTTCCTCTTCCTTAACCTCTCTGAACCCCAAACCGGATGGTCCCGCTTGAGTCATCTGTAAAGCGGGGTATTCATCCCTTTCTCAAATAACTCTTCAGTGAGTCTAACAATCTAATTCAGCTAAGGTGTTTTGTCAAAGATACCAGTGTTACTTGGTCTAATTCAGTCTCAGGCTGTGAAATGTCTGTGAAATGCCTGTAAAACGCCTGGAGTTTATTTCCACAACCTCAAACAGTGGGTCCAGCCGCACATTCAGAATCACACCTGTGTGTCGCCATCCCCACAACAGCTTTTCCAGGTCGGGGCCCCATGATCCAACCCTTGGTTTTCATCCTGCATGGACTCCTGGTACCAGCCCAACCTGCTTTCCCCCCTCATCTGTGCAGCATCTTCCCAAGGAAGGGTGGGCCCAAGGAGGATGGCGGGGACAGAGGAAGGTGAGCGGCATGGCTGAACCCTGCACCCGGTGATACCCAAGTGTGAGCCGGTCCAATCCCCAGCAGTTCCAGGAGGAAGGTGTCGTTATCCTCCATCACAGACAGATGAGCAAAGGGAGGCTCCAAGGTCAGTGACATGGCCAAGGTCACTGCCTCATCAGGAGACTGCTTTGCTTTCCCTCCATCAGGCTGCCTGAGGAGACGGGTAAGACAGACACTGGCCGTCCCCACGGCACCTTGCTCTCGCTACGACATTCTTCAAAACCAAATGGTGAGATTAGGCGGTTCTGGGGGCAGAAGTGGGCAGGAGAGGGAGGCGTGTCTGTGCCAAAGGACGGTGGAGGGAGGAGGGTGCCCGTGCTCGGTCATGCTAATTTTGACATTTTCCTGTGCGTCTGCTTGTCATCATCAACTTATAATTTAACCTCGTTGTGGCGATGCCTCTGGAATGTCAACAAGCCTTGCTGGAATTTCATTACAGCCTGGCAGCTGGCCCTGGTATTTCGGATACAAATGATGCGCAGCTGCATTCTAGCCCTGCTGTCTTTATCCCCCATCTAGCAAACGGCGGCATTAGGCACACTTAATCCGGAGAGATATTCCGCGCACCGAGAAGAGGGCTTGTGGGCGCCACCAGGGGCATTTCCTATGGACTCTCTGCCTGAGCCAATTAACCCAGAGTCACTGCTGAAAAGCATTAGCTGTTGACGATGGATCCAGGGGGCTGACCCCAGGGGTGGCTGGAGGGAAAGTGGCGAATGATAAAGCTTCCCTGTATCTGCCGCTTTCAAAGCACCTCTGCCTGCATCGTCTCAGTGGGCTGGTGACATAGGCTGGGGAGCTGGTGGTGTGCCCATTTCATAAAACGAGAGTTAAACCCCAGAGAGGGAAATGATTTCAAGTTCACCAGAATAAAGAAGCACACAGGCACACACTCCGTGTCCAGATTTTGCACTCATTTATTTGTTCATCCAACAAATCTTGAGCACCTACTACGAGCCAGGCACTGTGCTTGGTAGAGGATATGGTTTCTCTACCCCTTATATCTGAGGCATTTGTCTACGGAATCTTCCCCTTTGGAGTCCTCTCCGAAGGGACATCCTTCCTCAATTCCCTACATCCCATATACCCACTTGCTCTCCCTCACCCCTCTGGCCACATCAGGATCTGTGCTCAGGGGTGGCTGTGCTGTCCCTCAATTATACCTGAGTGTCCCTAGGTTTCCTCGTCTGCCCTATCCCAACAATAGCCTCGTCACACTGATTCTTCCCAGGAAAAGGGAGCCCCATCCTGTTACAGGATTCCTGCATCTCCCTGAGCAGGATGGAGAGCTAATTGGCGCAGGAGACCTTTTGGCCCTGGAAGCATAGTATCAGCAGCTGCCTGCCTGGCCTGCGGGTTCAACCAGCTTTGCCAGCCCTTTGCAACACTGCGTGCTGTGGAAATCCTGGCCATGATCCTGGCATATCTGTGAGTCTGTGGGATGCAGGGTCCTGGCACCCTGTATCCTGGCACCAGCCCCTGAGATACTGAACTGGGGAAGGGCCAGGTAGGCACAGGAGTGAGTTCATGGCTGAGGCCTCACTGAGCCCAGATCTTTCCCAGATTGGATGGTTGAATCTGCCAGTGGCCAGGGCTGGGTGGCTTCCATGCTGGACGTGGCCACTCCATATGGCTTGGGCTACAGCTTCTAGCAGCCTCGATTGCCTGAGTTCTGCCCCAGTGTTACCAAGCTTCTCAGGAAAATGTTCATTCTATTGAGGTCAGGTTTTCGGCTGGCTTGAGAGGGGAAGAATTCCTGGAGAACTTTCTAGAATACGGTATGACCTGGAAACCTCTTCCCCCCCAGCCTCTTTCATGTTAACTATGAAAGTTCCCAAAAAAAGCAGGACTCTTTTTAAAGCTGCAAGTAGCTGGGAGCGACTAACAAGATTTCAAAAGAGGTGAGAGTGACAGGAAGGCCCAGAGGCAGAGGGATTGGTGAAGAGACAGCGGGGCCAACCATGGCGGGGGAGGCAGACACATGGACACATGGACACATAGACAAGACCCTCGGAGACAGACGGACAAAGAAGCGCACACACTGCCAGCCAAACACATACAGGCATAAAGGCAGAGAGAGGGGCTCTCGCTGAGTCAGAGAAATGGGAACCCAGAGCCAGATGAGGGCGCACAGAGCAGATGGCCTGGAGCTGCTCACCGCACAGCCAGGTCCATCTGGGGCAGTTGCCAGGGCCAACCTGCCCCTTACTGGCTGTGTGACCAGGACGCCCTGCCCTGTCTCTAGACTTCAGTTTCCTCAGCTTTGCAATAAGGACAGTGGCTGCCTCCGACTTACATGTTCACTGTGATGATGAGATGGACTCCTTTCTTTCTTTCTTTTTTTTTTGGCCTCACTGCGTGGCTTGAGGGATCTTAGTTCCCTGACCAGGGATCAAACCCGTGCCCCTGCAGTGGAAGCGCAGAGTCCTAACCACTGGACAACGCCCCCCCCACCGCCCCGGCAGGGAAGTCCCTGGACTCCCTTCTTACAAAGTGCTTGGAACCCTGCCTGCCAGAGTCCATGTTCACAGCAAGCTACAGGGATGGGGCAGGGTGGGGAGGGATGGTGGGGCGAGTCCTACTTCATGGTTTTACTTCTCTGACAGCATCTGTGCCAAGTACCCATGGTCGCAGCATGCTGGGAGAGCGAGGCCGCCCCAGGGTGACTCTGGTGTCATTGCTGGGCTGGCTCCTCTCAGATGCCACAAAGCCTGCCTTGGGGAGAGCTGAGGTGTGGGGCATCACAGGGAGGGACGGGGGTTTGATGGGAAGGAGCAGGAAGGGTTCTGACCCCACCGGTGAATTCTGGTGTGTGGCCGGGGGAGGTAACACACATGAGGGGTTCCCATGTGCCTCCCCACTTGCAGGACTTCTAGACATGGGTCACACATTAAAACCAAATAGAAAAAACACACTCAGCTGGTACTGTGGCCTTGATCTCCCCCAGCGGCGACTTCCCCATATCCATGGGTGACCAAGTGTGACCGGCGTGGACAGCAGGTGGCATGAATGCAAGACCCCCTCTAACGCTTGGGGCCCAGGCCTCCCACCAGTCCATCAGAGGGGACCCCGGGCTGGCGCTTTCTTAGGAACACAAAAGCGACCATTGCTGCCGGCCCGCCTCTGCCCTTCCTTCTCTCCCGCATGAGGCCTGTTGCAGCTGCTGCTCTGTGCCTGGCAGTGGGTCACGGAGACTCTGCTCTCAAGAGTTCACAGCTTCCCTGTGGCAGCTGATCACCAGAGGCCATCAGAGACCCCGCCTTCCTCACCTCTACCCAGCCAAGCTCCAGCAGGCCCAGGGGCGCTCTCTGACCCCGGCATCCTCTACGTACACAGAGTCCCTTGGGGAGCTAAGGACAGTCATCACAGCCCGAGGACACCATGCCGAGTGGGAGCCAGCACCAGCCCTCCCTGCCACGACCCCCTCAGGTACCAGCTTGGGTCCTACCTGGTCTCCTTAGTGTAAGAGGCGACAGAAAGGCCCCACGGTCAGAAAAAGATGCAAAAACCCACCCCTCCTACAAAAACTCCCCCACCTGTTCCTCCTAACAGCACTTCTGCAGCGCAAGGGCCAGTCACGTCGGCTAATATGAGACTGGAAGCTCAGGGATGCCAAGGTCATTTCTCAAGATGACATAACATAAACGGCCAACCCTCGACTTTCACGGTCCCAAGCACACTAGCCCAGGCCTCTTAGTATATCTGGGACTCACAGCTGAGCCCCCGCCTCGGTGAGCCTTGCAGATTCTCAGACAGCAGGAGCAAGAGGTAAGGGCTCAAAGCCAAGCCAGATAAGATGAAAATAATAAGAAGAATAAAAAATAGAGACACAAAACACAAGGACACTGGGACAGGCACTGGAGGTTAGATCCACAGACGCAGAGGCAGACAGGTACCAGAACGGTGACGGAAAGACACACCTCCACCCACAGCCAGGTATTTTCAGGACAAGAGCTCCAGGACAGACAGAGCTCGAGCAAAGCTCTGAGCTGGGGAAGAGGGAAGTCAGCTGAGTGCGAGGGCTGGTCTTCATCTCCTTTCCCGCCCCTTGGCCAAGGTCAGCTTTTACAAAACCGAGAAGTTTCCCAGCGGAGACTAGAATATCCAGAAATGACTCAGTGGCTCAGAAGAAAAGGGGAGATGAGAAGGGAGTAGAAGAATGAGCCTTAAAAATATGGAGATGGGGATGGCAGGGGGAAGGGGGGAAGGACCTCAGGTTTGGGAGGTACTTTTCTGAGAGTCTGGGTAGGTGAGGCAGCACATTGTGGGCGTGCAGTGATGCACTTCCCAGGTCCCCCTTCAGGAAGGAGGTGCTTACTCCCAGCTGCTGGGGTCACCGACTACAGAAAGCTCTCAGATGCCAGCTCCCGATGGGGCTCGTCTCAGCTGCAGAGAGCTGCTTTGTCCAAGATCATGCCCCTCCACAAGAGCAGTCCATATCCAGTGCAAGACAGATGGGAAGGTATTGAGACCTGCACCCCTTGTCTCAAATTGGGACAATTCAGAAGGCTCATTCCATATTCAAACCTCTTTTTATAGCATCGGCTAAGGTGTCCACTGAGATTGTACTGCATCTCAGCTTCTCCCTCTGCCCATCCTGCTTTCTCTCCATCCCTTCCTCGAGCGTTTTCTTAAGAGAGCTCCCTAATAAGCCTACTGTAAGACAATCTCCTTTCAGAGTCTCTCCTTCCTGGGGGACCCAACCTGCGACATGGGGTTAAACTCTGAGCAGGAAAATGTCTTGTTGCCTGGCTGCAGTTTACAAAGAACATTCAGGGCTGCGACCTCACTTGATCTCTACAGTAACTTGGCGGAGAGTTGTTACTGTTCCCACCTAACAGATGAGAAAACTGAGGTCCAGAGAAGTTAAATAACTGTTCAAAGGCCAAAACAGCAGGTAATGGGTTCAGCCAGGACTCAAACCCAGGTCAGCTGTGCTCCAAAATGCATGTCCTTCCTCTCTTACACAACTGCCTTAGGAAGGAAAGGAGGGAGGGAGGAGAGAGAGAGAGAGGTAAAGAAGGAAAGGAGGAACTTCCCTGGCGATCCGGTGGTTAAGACCCCACGCTTCCACTGCAGGGGGCACGGGTTTGATGCCTAGTCGGCGAACAAAGAGATCTCGTACACGCCGAGTGGCATGGCCAAAAAAAAAAGAAAGAAGGAATGGAAGGGAAAGAGGGGGCACGGGTTTGATGCCTAGTCGGCGAACAAAGAGATCTCGTACACGCCGAGTGGCATGGCGAAAAAAAAACGAAAGAAGGAATGGAAGGGAAAGAGGGAAAAGAGGAAGGATGACTTAACATGTAGCACTTATTCTGGGCCAGGTAACATGCTCAACATTTTACATGCATTATCTCATTTAATCCCCCCAAGTTTATGATATATATTATTTTTATCTACCTGTTACGGATGAAGAATTTGGCTCAGAGAGGTGCAACCAATTGTCCACAGTCACACAGCCAGTAAGTGGCAGAATTGGATACAAACCCAATTCTGTCTGATTCCATGCCTGGACATCTTAACCACTACTATTAGGGAGAGTTAGCGCCAGCCAGAAGGCTGAGGGACCCCGAGATGCAAGTGTGAGTTAGAGTACTGGGGAGTCCAGGGCAGCCAATCAAGGCCCTGGGCACCTGAGTAAAGGGGAAGCTTGGGTAGATCAGCACCCTGGTTCTCCTGGGAGCAGACAGGGCCTGCAATGAGGGCTGACCCAGTTCAGGCCTGGAGCCATTGCTTAGAAACTGCACCAAGCCAATCCCCAGCCGTAATTACCACCATGCTCACAGCATTGGGCTGAGAGCTGGAAATAGCTCTGTATTTATTTACCCTGCAATTACATGCTACATTAAATGCTCTGCAAGAACATGGCGATCACCCTGCAATTAACTGGTCCCCGCTTCCTGGGCAAGAGAAGGCTGGTGACAAGTTACTGGTTGAAATCAAGTGCTGCCTGTTTTCTTAACGGGCCTGGGGGTCACCTTGTAACTTGTGCTGTTGGGCCGGGCTGGAGGCGGGGGTCCGAGTGGGAACTGTCCAGGGTCCTGAGGGAAGGAGCCCACATCCTGGTCAGACATGAGCCAGACTTTGCCGTGAGTTGTGTGAGGGGCCTGGCATTCAAGACCCTCGTTGAGTTAAGCCCTGCCCTGCTTGCCTCCTGAAGCTCCTCTCAAAGCACCCAGCAGTCTCCCTGTGCTTCGTTTTCGGAATTCCTAAATCATCACCCCACCAGCCTTTGCATGAGCTATTTCCTGCCATGTTTACCCAGTAAATTCCTACCTACCTCTCAAGATTCAGCTCGAGTATCACCTCCTTTGGGAAGTATTCTTTGAAATAATGTTGTATAGGGTAGTGAAAATCAGACAGACCTGGATCAAATACCACTTTTATTACTTAATAGCTATGTGACTTCTGGCAAGTTACTTGACTTCTCTGAACCCCATTATATACGTGGGTGTGTGTACGTGTGTATGCACGGAACTCCTCCGACATCACATGCACGAGCACTGTGTCTATATGTACAGGAACTCAATGTCTTATAGTTAAGGACAGATTTTAGCAGGATGGAAATAGCATGGTGCCTGACACACAATAGGTATACCCTAAATCTCTGTTGACTCAAAGAACCAATGAGTTAATCGACCAATCAACCAAAAGTCAATCCGGACCTGAGAATATGTGTGCACCCATGTTTATCTTTGTGGCTCTCCACTTAACTTCCTACACACAAACATGTATACACGTTATACAAAAACATAATATGCAAACATGATGGTAATTTGGTTTCTAGTCGCCTGGAGATTCCAGAGAACTAGTTTCTCAGGCTGTGCAGCCAGATCAAGAGTGCCAGCAAAAGGCATTAAGAAAAGAGTTAATTATATATTTACTACCTCTGTCATTTTCTCCTAATTATGTCTTGGCAAGCACAGTCTCCTGGAAGAGTCTTAAATCTCAGCATCTTTAAAAATATGATAATAAATAAATGTGAAATGGAACGTTCCCAACAGCCAAGAGTGCCCAGGAAAGTTTTCAATCAGCGAGAGTCCCAGTGAGCCAGGCTGGCACCCGTTCTGACTGTGTTTGGGCTTTAGAGACCAGATACGGGACCAAAACAGCAGCAGGAGAGCAGGACAGTGTCTGAGCCCTGCCACCGAGGCCACCTCTAAGTCTGATGAGGGTCACCTGGAGTTCCTGTGGGTATCACTTGCTACCAATTTCCCATGAGGCCACAGGAGGAGGAGGCTAGGCGTGAAAATTGGTAAATATTTTGCTTGGTTTCTGGATTGAGAAGATAGGGACCATTTACTGAGCACCCTCTATGTCAGTGGTTCCCGACTGGGGGTGAACTTGCTCTAGGGGACATTTGCGAGGTCTGGAGACCTTTGGGTTGTTGCAACTTGTGATTGGTGCTACTGGTATCTAGTGGGTAGAGGCCAGGGATGCTGCTAAACATCACACAATGCACAGGACAGAACCCCACAACCAAATATTATCTAGCCCCAGATGTCAATAGTGCTTAGGGCTGGGCGTTTCAATACTGTCTATTACCGACTGCTGTCAGTTTTCAGACCTCTTTATGTACTTGCCTTTTCTATTCTGGTTTCTAATGAAAAGGAACATCCAGGCACACACGCTCAGAACAAATACACAGGCTTCCTTCACTGTAACCCCCATGACTCTTTGGTCACAATCACATTAATTGAAATTTAGTTGGCCTGCACAGTGGAGGGGACACTCTGATGGCACATGGGCACCTGCAGGTGCTGGCTCTTTCTCTCCCCTTGGGGAAGAGACCATGCTTCTCTCACTGGTCCCAGTACACACAGCAAGGACAGCAAGGCTTGCTGGGGAGCTTACTGGTGTCCATCAAACTGACCTAGGCAGGAGGTCCAGTGCATCGCCTGTCGATGAGATGACCAGGAATCACTGTGTTTCTTATCAGGTGCCACCACTGTGCCCAGCAATTTCACTCTATTCCATCCCAATCCATCAAACACCCCTCCATCGTCCAAGCGATTGTTAGCCTACTGCTTCTATGATTTGAGTCTCGTGTCTAGGATCCAAAGGTCCCTAGTACATAAAAGGCCCAAGAGGGATTTTCCTAACTTGTTCTCACATAGTCTTTACAACCACTCTAGAGAGCTGATACCTGTATAGCCCTTTCACAGCTGGGGGAAAGAGGCTTTAAGGATCTGAATGACTCGCTTAAGGTAACACAACTAGGAAATAAGGAAACTGACATGCAAACACCAGTCCATTCAACCCCAAGGCACCTGTTCTTGCCACTGTAGCTGGCTGCTGAACAGGAAAAACGAAAGTGACACAAAGAACAGAAAGGGATGTTTTGGAGTTTTACAAGCGTGGAGGAAATAGGAAAAGGCAAGGGTCACCTCTCTGACCCTGACCTCCGCCATAAGCACCGACCTAGTCCCTAACATCTGCATGTCTTCCTACAGAGTGCCAGGAACTCTGGACACTGAAAAGAGGCACATTCTAAGAGGCAGAAGGAACAAGTCGTTTGGGGGCCGGCAATAGGCAGTGTGAACCTAGATGTGGCTGGTAAACATATGGGGTTCATTACTCCAACAGGAGGTTGAGGCTTCTTCTGAGCAGGTGTCAGGAGGATTTTAATAAAGGCCTCGAGTCATGATGAGTTAGTAAAGGCATGTAGGGATGTGAGGAAGACACTGCAGCTCAGTCAGCTCCAGGAACACCTGGAGAGTCCACACTGCAAGTGGATACTCTGGAAACAATCTATAAAGTGCTATAGACGTCACTTTACCCCTTTCACTATTTCTCTCTAATGCAGCATTTCTCAACGTATGTCCCATAGAGCAGCACTTTGGGACTTCAACACTCATAGGAATTTAGCATGCCAACTGGTGGTCTGGGGAGGGGGGCTGCCACTCTGTATTTCTAACAAGCTCCCAGGGGATGCTGTTGCTTTTGGTCCACGGGCCACACTTCGAATAGAAAGGCTTTAGGACACTGGTTAAGCAAGATGTTAACAGGTCTTTAAGGGAAATTAAGATTAAGAATTTAAGAAATTAAGGGAAATTCAAAGATTCCAGAGGTGAACCGTTTGGGGAAACACTATATTAAGTTTGACAAATATATGAAACTCCAAGGGAAGGGGGGTGGGGTATAATATGTATAAAGATGTTAAAAGGCTTTATTGGAAACAAAAGAAGTTTCATTGTCAAATATTTGGGGAGAAGCTGGGTTAGGTTCAAGGAGTCTCTCTACTGCAGGACTTCTCAGTGCCTTTATGCTGTATAAGTCAGATGACGTCACTCCCCCATCTGAAGCTGGTGCTGTTGAAGCCCTTACAGTGGCCGACCAGACCCCCAGGACTTTATTTCTTCCTTTTCCCCACCTTCAGGATCTCCAGGCATGCAAGTTTTCTCTGGGAACAGAGAGGCACACTCAGCCTCAGGGTCTTTCCTCCAACAGCCAATTGACAAATTCCCTTGCCTCCTTCTTTGCTCAAATGCCACCTTCAAGATGAGGCTTCCCTGGACTTCCCTGGTGGCACAGTGGTTAAGAATCTGTCTGCCAGCACAGGGGACACGGGTCAAGCCCTGGTCCGGGGAGATCCCACATGCCGCGGAGCAACTAAGCCCGTGTGCCACAACTACTGAGCTCGCGTGCTACAACTACTGAAGCCCGCGCGCCTAGAGCCCATGCTCCACAACAAGAGAAGCCACTGCAGTGAGAAGCCTGCGTACCACAATGAAGAGTAGCCCTGGCACGCCGCAACTAGAGAAAGCCCGCACGCAGCAATGAAGACCCAACACGGCCAAAAATAAGTAAATACATACATAAATTTGTGGGGGAAAAAAAAAAAAAAAAAAAAGGTGAGGCTTCCCTGACTACCCTATGGAATATCACAACCTCCTATTCCCAGCATTTGCAATCCCCCTTAACCTGTTTGATCTTTTCTTCAGTGCATTTTCACCTTCAAACACGCCATGTAATTTCATCATTTACTACGTCTATTTGCTTATTGTTTATCTTCCTCACTAGATTATAAGCTACACAAGGGCAAGAATCATTGTTTTTTCATTGCTGTATTACGAGTGCCTAGAACGGTGCCTTGGCATACAGGAGGCTCTCTAAATATCTGCTGAATCAGCAGCTGAACAAATACGAACGTGAAGACCCTAGTAGAAGTGGAATAAAGGAAGCACAATTCCACAAATGTTTCTAACCACAGAAGCTATTTCTTTCTCATCTCTTTTCCTACGGAGCATCTCAGCATGACCACGATTCCTACATGCACGTTTTCTAGGAAATGCTGCTGTCATAATTCATAGAGGATCCAGCCTTCACCCATTCTCCTAAATTCTTCGGGGCCTATTCATATTCATCCCCTGCCAAGTCCCAGGGTGATGAGTTCCATAAGTTTTTTACCCACAGTATACATTTATCTTTAAATCTACAAGAACAACATCACGGGAGAGACCTCACTGCTCAACTCTCCTTTAAAGCCCCTGGGCACTGCTGGTGGGGAAGAGGCCCCAGGTTTCACACCAGGCCTTTGAAGCAACAGGTGTTTCAGAAATACATATTTAACCCTCGAGGTCATCCTCAAAGGTGAGTCTTAATCCGCCATTATGCAAATGAGAATGGGAGTCTCAGAGAGATTAAGTGGCTGTGGAACTGGGATTCAGATCTGGGTCGGCCTTACCTTAAAGTTCAATCACTCTCCAGCACACCCAAGTGGCAAACCTCACACTGCAGGGTCAGGCAAATGCCAAACGGCAGAATCGGAGATGGGGGAGCTGTGTGTGTCCAGAGTGCCCTCCTAATTAGCAAAAGCAGCCGCAGCAGCCATAGCTAATGCTCCTTGAGGTTTTACTACAACATATGCTGATTATTATTTGTCTAAGCACTTTACATGTATTAAGTCTTTTAATTCCTACAATCCTATGGACCTCACTTTAAAGATCAGACAATCGAGAAGTTACATAGCATATTCACTTGCCCAAGGTCACAGAGCTATGGAGTAGCAGAGCCACTTGTGCCAGAATCAGGGAAAAAGAAGAGCCAGGCAAGACACAGTGCGGAACCAAGCCATTGCCCCCGTGAGCACCACACCCTGCTTTGGTGCTCTGAGTGCCAACTGTAGCTCATCCTTTCCTCTTCCTTGAGTCCTTCCAGTGCTCCATCCCCAGCAGAAGGACTTTCCTATGACGGGAGTGCAATGTACAACCTTCTATCTCTGCAACCCCCAGCATCCCTCTCCCAAACGGCCTTCCCAGATGATCTCTGCTGGGAGTGAGGGAGGGCCTGGCACCAGGAAGGCCCTTCAAACACATCCTTTGACATTTGGGGAACCTGAGTCCCAGAGAAGCTGCTGACTTGCCTACAAGCACACACAGTCGGCAATAAACCTGGACGAGGATGCGGGCCTGGGAATGCCATTCCATCGTCCTCTCATCCATTCACCAACAAACCAGAAAGCATTTACTCGGCACCTGCTACCTACAAGCGCCAAGAAGTGACCCAGGGGATTCTGCTCTACCTTCAACGGGCTTATCATTTGTGTTCACTCATACTTTCATTAATCTCTTCATTCATTACATCATTAGGCTCCAGAAATCAAATGAGGAAAAGGCAATCACTTTAACTGAGATTTATTTTTAACTAATCAATTTATTTTCCCAGTTTCATTGAGATAAACTTATTGAAAACTTCCTGGAGGAAGTGGCATCTGAAGTGAGATTTAAGGATTGGTAATTGTGTATTAAGCAAGAAGGCAATGGAAAGGGAGAGGGCTTGTGAAGGCAGGGCCTGTGGCAGAAGGAATACAGCACGTTTTGGACTATAACATGATCATATGGTAAGGTGTGGAATATACATATAATATAAAGCAGAAGCCTCTTTCCAAGGAAAGCAATGAACATTTATTGAGTGACTACTATGTGTCAGGCACTTTATCCTGCCACAGAGTAGCTATCAACCCCATTTTACAGCTGGAGAAACTGAGACTCTGAAGGATTAAGACACCTGCAAACCAGGAAT
>NW_006772762.1:142545-148540 GCF_000442215.2 Lipotes vexillifer | reverse complement strand
CCGGCAACCCAGGAATGCCAGCCCGAGCAGACACTGTCGAAGCTCCACCCAAGTTACCCAGACTCCTCTCTCATTTCTGTGGGCCTTTCCTCCAGCTATTGTGGGGTTTTTTGGTTTGTTTTTTTGTTTTTGCTTCTAATGACCTGCTCCTACTATTCCCTCACAGAGGCCCATTCTGGGGCTACTAGATCCACTTTGCCATTGCTCGCAGAGACCTATAGGGGCCTGGGAGTTCAATGTCCCCAGAGTGACGCTTAGACAATGATGGCTGGAGCGTGAAGGCCCATCAACCTTGCCTATGGCACGGACAAGCTCTGAGGTGTAATCTACACTCCAGGGCTCCCCTGCAGGATCAGGGTGCGCTGGGGCTTAGCCCCAAATTATTCCCTTGCCTCACTTCTCCCCTTCCTCCGTCCTGTCTTCCACATATCCTTACGATTTCTCCTGGCATCCCTTCTTAATCCATCATTCAGAGAAGAATTCTCACCTCAGAGACTGTTCCTAGGGAACCCCACCTAAAACATCATCCACGTCCGTCTGAATGTGAAGCTCTTTCTCTTGCTTAGTAAGACATGATGATTAAACAGGGCAACTCCAGTTAAGGGCAAATGAGTAGTAATGATAAGAAGTTCAAGAGCAGGGAGAGGTTTCTTTGAGCTTAAGCTTAGGGAGGAAGGGGAAAGCCTCAGACAGAGAAAATACCAGTTAAGCATCAAAGCATGTGTACGTTCTAAGTCCAGTGGGAAAAGTTGGCATCCAGGGTGAGGGGGATAGGATGTCACAAAGAATGACATTACAAGGGTGACAAAGGTGCTTACAGAAGAGAGGGAATTGTGCCATCTAGGTGGAAGCATGGAAAATAGAGTAGGAAAGGAGACCAGGGCCCAACTGGGAAGGGTTTCTTCAGTATCAGGCTAAGGAGGGGTAGACACACACCTAGGTTCTATACCCACCACTTCTTAATTGGACCTGAAACAGGTAATTCAGTTCACTCAGCATTGAAATGAAAGGACCTACTTCAGATGTTTATTCTGAAAATTAAATAAGAACAGCACAAGGCAAATCCCTGGCCCATTACTAGAGATTCAAATGATGCTTTTTTTTTTTTTTTTTTTTTTTTTTCGGGCCTCTCACTGTTGTGGCCTTTTTTTTTTTTTTTTTTTTTTTTTTTTTTTAGCATTCTGGGAGTCTGGGCTCAATTCTGTAAGAGGAGTCACAGCAAAGACTTTGATCAAGAAAGTGAAATATTCAAAATAACATTTTAGAGAAACTTGCAATACAGTGGAGAGCAGGACACACTAAAGAGACAGGTGGGTGATCTGGAGACCAATGAGGAGATGTCTGCAGGAGACCTTTGGGTTTGGTGATTCAGCCCAACCTAGGGAAGTGGAAGTGGACATCAGAGGAAAGAGGCTCTTCAGAGATACAGGCAAGGACCACTAGTGAGCAGTTGACTTGAAGGAGGAAAGGAGAGCCAGGAGCCCAAACTGTCTTGGAGGGTTTGACCTAGTGTCTGAATGAACAGGGATGAGAGAAGAGGCACTGGTTTGCAGGTGAAGGTGGAGAGTTTGATTTGATGTCTCTTGAGCTGGAAGTTACATCTGGACATCCAAAAAGCGACAGCCTATGGTCAAAAGAGCCAGACAGACCTGGGTTCAAATCCCAGCTCTGCCACTTACTAGCTGTGTGACTAGCTCTGAGGACCTCTCTGAGCCTCTGTTTCCTTATCTGCAAAAAAAAGAGAAAATGAATGCAGGTTGCTCTAAGGGTTGAGGCATACGAAGTTGTCTGGCAACTGACAAATTGATAGATGCTCATCAAACGTTAGGATTTTTTTTTAATGTTTATCAGGTAATCGGGATTGGGTCTTGGGGTTGGCCTCAGAGCTGATATTATAGATTTGGAAAGCTTTGGACTAGAAGAGATGGCTGAAGCATAAGAAGAGTTGAGATCAATTACCTTTTGGAGGAAGATGTCCTATCAAAGACCAACAAGCACTGAAGACAAATTTTAAGTTAGTTGGCTACTTCTGTTTTCCCATAAGGAGCACAACTCAGTTTAGTTGTATAAACTTTTATGAGCCAGACACATAAAGGAGAAAGGGGAGCCCTGAGACAAATAAGACTCAGTTCCTGCCCTGGAAGGACTCACAGTTTCTTGAAGGGGATGGTCTATAGGAAACCAAATAAAGTGCAATGTGAGAAGAGTTATTATGAGAGGCCTGAACCAAGAGCTTTGGGTATACTGAGTGGGGAGCCATTCGTTTTACCTAGAGGATTTTGAGAGGAAACAGCTGGAACACTAGCTAAGATCTCTCCCAAAGCATTAAATACACAAAGCATTTTTTAAAATAAATTAACGATGCCTAATAGTATTCACTTAATTATCAGTTCAAAGATAATGGTTCAAGGACGAGAACTCTACCAAAAATCCTAACCCCAAATTTCTAGGTCATTATGGTAAAAAGAGTAGGGGGGCAAAAAATGTAGTTCTAGAAGTGAAGCATTCTCTAGTTTCCAGCTCAAACAGCTGCTAAAGCACATGGGTGACCTGTGATGTAGTTAACTAGGGTTGACCGTTATAGTGGAAACATTCTTCTGTGTTTTTATGAGTTCACAGTGTAAAGCCTGGTGTTGACACAGGAGGAAAAAATTTGTTTTTCTATTAATTGAATCTCAAGTAGTTACTTCAAAGACCAGAAAGAAGGAGGTTGCAGGAGGAACCTTACAGATTCCGCTAATTCAAACGCCTCTTCTGCTTTCTTGACAAAGAGACATCAGAGAGGGGAAGTGATTCACACAAGGTCTCCCAGTTTGGCAGAGCCAGGATGATTAAATGAATCATCGATTCCAGATCCTCCAGTCCATACTGCCACGAGCTACATGTATGTACACACCACACACACACACACACACACACACACACACACACACACACACACACACACACAGTGTAAAGTGACCCTAAGTGGGCCATCACCTCCTCTGCATGGGCTAAGGGTCTGCTATGCCCTTGGCAATATCCCATAAGTGGGCACTCACAGCCAGCCCATGAGGTCTGGCCTCCAGGAGATGATAACCCAGCAGGGAAGAATTCTCCAAGGCAATGGACTGCTGGCTTCCCCAACGTTGCATGAAGAAGCCTCACCTGCAGGAAGCTCTGCTCATTTCATTAATAACTTAATGAGATTATTAACCACCACCAAGTGGGGGCAGATTTGGTCTTTCCTCCTGGTTATGGGAATGCATCCATTTTTTACACAATTACAGCCTGAAAGGATCATCACTGGGGCTGCCAATTGTGGGCTTACTAGAAGCATTTTAGACGCAAGATTGGATCTCCTTTCTGCACAGAACCTTTTGTTTGAAGCAAATGAACTGATGTTCCTCATATTAGTATATTAATAAAATGTTGTCCAGGAGGTGTCTGATCTTTAAGACCAGCCCTGTGGCGGAGTCATGAGAACACAGGTCTGGGAAGAAAGATGCCCGACTTTTCCTTCCAGCCCCGAGCCGCCAGCATAAGTCACTCTGGATCTCTGGGCCTCGGTTTCTCATGATCTCCTGTGATTGGATGGACCAGGTCAGCGGTTCTGAACTAGAGGCCCACAAGCTATCCACAACACTTTAGAAAACCTAACGGAATCATGTATATTACTGATCTAATGCCTCACAGACTAAGTGACTTGTGACTTCTCTTGGGCAGAATTATATCTTCTCAATGTGAAACACCAGTTAGCTCAGCCTGGTCAGATGCTCTGATTGACTGTCAATGACATCATGGGGATTTGGAGACCATTAGAGAAAAACGAAAGCAGGGGCAACTGAGGAAATTGATTCCTAAGATCTGTCTCTGGTCACCTATTCATTCACTGAAGCTCAGCTCCCCTGACCCTGCCGGGTGGAATTTACCTCCATCCGCCCAGCACTCCATATCTGAGACTTCTGTAAATTGTGTATGGACACATATGTCTTCTCCCAACCAGGCTCTGCCTACCTTAAGGCTGTGGGGTGAACTCCACTTATTGTTCTACCCAGGGGTGTGGGGGAGCTGGCTCACACTGGCTCGAAAGAGCCAACTGTGTGCATTATTCCTAACTCCGAATTCAGTGACCATGAAATGGGTCATGGTGGGAGTATTTATAACAAGGAAGTCGAAAAACACTATAAATCAGGCCTTTGTTTCCCCAGAAAGCTGGTTGTTAAATATTTACTCGCACATCACAGACGATATCCCCAAAGCTTAGCTTGTAGGGTATAAATGACCACATGGTTGAATTTGGATGAATACATGAATGACCAGAGGCAGCCATCTGGGGAATGACCGGTCTCAGGAGGGCCGAGCTCAGTGTATCAGTGAGACAGAAAGATGCCCAAGTAACTTGCAGGAGGGGGACACAGGACGGCCATGGATTTAAACCTTAGCTGTACATTAAAAATCACCTAATGCCTAGGCCACATGCCAGTCCTGAATCCCTGGAGTGCGTCTAGGACATCAGGATTTTCTAAGTATCCTTATATGATTCTAAAAGATAGCCAAGTTTGAGAACCTAGAGAAAATTCCTAATCTTAGCCCCATCATGTTACCCATCTTCAAGGTATCCCAAAGGTCCACCATTGCCCACCATTTTAATGCAGGGAGATTGAGTCAGGTAGGTTACCATGAAATTTCACTGGTAGGTTAGCAGACATCCCGGTAATAAGGGGCTTACAGGAGGCTCTCCTCCTGACCTGGTATGGTTTTGACTATTTGGCTCATGTCTAGTGTGATGATTTAGTTAGGTGGCCATTTCAGAAAAAGCATCTCTACTCCATCTAAGATCCTGGCACCTGCCGCCTAAAGACAGATTCCCTACAAGTCACTAGCGCATGCTCATTTCCCCCACATTCCCACCCTTGAACACCACTAACATTTCCTTCCCCCGACGGCCACGTGCCTGTTATTTTTTTTCTCCTTAAAAGGACAGCACAAGTACCACCTCTTCTTTGCGGCTTTCCTTGATCTCCGGCGCCATCAACAAGGCTATGGTGGCAAAAACATGGGCTTTGGAGTCAAAGAGACTCTGAATTCAAGCTCCGGTTCTGTTTAATAGCAGTGATTGGCAAGTCACTTAGATTCTTGGAACCACATGTTCTGCCTATATAAAGTGAGGTTGACAACGCTTAAATAAGTTGATAGGACATTATCTGGATGTGTCCGGTATTGTGTACTGGCAACAGGGGAGAACGGAAGCTTGCTGTTTCAGTAGAGTCTGTTCTGCCCCTCCCTGGCCATTCATTCTGTCATACCCCTCTCTGAGCCTCAATTTCCCTCCTCTGAAAATAACAGCGTCTAACTGATGCTCTGGACGGGGCTTTTCAGTTCTAGAGGGACTTAATGCCTCTGCCGCTTACTTGGCGTTCATCTGCCTTCCACGGTGACTGATCTTTTTCTATACGCAACCTGTCTCCCTACCAGGTTAGGGGACCCCAGAGAGTGGCGAGGGTGCCTTCTATGTCTATGTATCTCTAGAGCCCAGAACAGGCCCTAAACTTAGGCCGTTTATCACATTAAGCTTCCGTCACCTTAGCTGCTTCCTCCTTTGTGAGTGTCTCATCGCATGACAGGGCCAGCATGAGCCTATTACAGATTTGTCTGATGCTTTAGCCTCAGGGCTCTGCACCCCAGCAGACGTAAAGCTGCTGGAGCTACTTGTAAATTACTCAATAGTATCAGCTGCCAGCAGGGACCTATGGATAAGTTTCCCAAATTATAAGAAGAGCTATGTAGTAAATCACCAATGGATTCGTCGTGGGATTTGGATTTTGTTCTTTCTGATGTCACCCACCTGTAATGACACCTGTGTGGTGTCACCTGGATGCGGTCGAAGTAAACCATTGGAAGTCACACCATGCCTTGGGGCCAAAGGAATTTCCCAACCACTCTACCCCATTCTTCCTTGGATCTCTAAGTCATGAGTTACACTCAGCAACCTCTACTTGGTAATTGCTTCTTT
>NW_006772762.1:124674-142495 GCF_000442215.2 Lipotes vexillifer | reverse complement strand
CTTTCCCTAAGTGATGCCAGAGCCAATGCGTTTTCTCTTTCTCCTTAAATGAGGACTTGCTAGCAGGACTGTATTTTTTCTCACCTAATAACAAGTGATGGCAAAGTGTGAAATTAGCTCTAACAAGCACCAAGGACTGAATTTCGTAAACTGCCAAGCAAGGTGAGAAATCAGTAGCTGGCCCTCAAGATCCAGTGGCATCTACTGGTCTCCTTGACTCTGAACCCACTTAGAAGGGGTTACGTAATCTTCCGGTTCCAGATGCCCACAGATTTTAGAGTTGGGAAGCTGGTGATTCTCTAACTACTGGGAAGTTTTGTTGACGCTGACGCTGGCCCATTTGATCCAAGCATCCCAAAGGGATGGGGCAATGCAAAAGAAATGGGGCTTCCGGAGATGAGATTTCAAATACTGCTCCCTGGAGGAGTTGATGTGTATGTGTGATTTCAACTTTTCATATACAGACTTTCTAGCACGAGAGGAATAAAAGAGATCCTGGATGTATATGAGGACTCTACACTCTTTATAACTACCCTGCCTACTAGCTGCGGGGTCTTGGTGTAGGACTGCCCCCTGCAGCCATGCAGGTGAAACCCCTCACACTGCCAGGCTGCACCATTCTCATAGTGACAACACCAGTGGCTTCTTCTGGGGCTGTGCAACAGAAAGTTTCTCTCTCTGAGTCTTACTTTGCTCATTTATAAAATGGAGACAAAAAAGTCTTAATCACAGGATCACCGAGAAGATAAAATTGGGCGTGTGAATTAGGCCATTTTTTTCTGTCCTCACCTCAAAGGCCAATCCTGATGTCCTAACCTTCAAGGCTTGAGACCCAGGATGCAACAGAGTGAGACTCCCCCCTGCCCATCCCTCACCTACCTCTCCCACCTCATCTCCTCCTGTCTGCCTGGCATGTACCCTGGTTCTCTGGCTCAGTCCCAATCCCATCCTTCAAGATTCAGACTCTCTTCTGAAAATAATGCCATGCTTTTCAGGAAGCCTTCTCTGGCTCATTCAAGATTCTGGGACTCTATTCTTGTCCATGACTGTCTCTCAGCTTCAAATCCACCCTCCTGTACACTGCTTTATGATAGGACACTGCAAGCCTCATTTCTGCTTTACCAGCGGGATCCCTGTTAGACTTTGCCAAAAGGGGGAGCTAGAGAAAGGCTGCAAGGCGGGAGGAAGCAGCAGCAGCCCCATCATCCAGCTTGCTTCCTGTAGGCATCCTGTCTCCTTCCTCCTCCTGTCAGTATCAGCCCAGCCTTGCTTGTCCACGTCTGAAGTAGCAGTCTGGTCCAGTAACATCAGTCCCAAGTTTCAGTTTCTCCCAGCAATTTCAGAACATGCTTTGTCGTACTCCATCAGAAACACCAGCACCAGCTGGGTGGTGGTCCCTCCTCAGAAGTCTCAACCCTACATGTTCCCTCGTCCATGCTCAGAACCACCAACACCAGAAGGAAAGGGCCCCCTCCTCAGAGGGCTGAGTTTCAGCTCTGGAGAATCCTCTCTCCCAGCAAAGTTCTAATTATTCCAACATCTTCGTTTTCCTCCCCCAAGTCCTAGGGGTGGTGGCTGCTTCTTATAGTTGCTCTGTCTGTGATAACTTATTATTCTCTCTTTGTCCTTTAAGTTGCCTAGTTAACAATTCATTATTCCCAGTAACAATTCTTTTGATTTAATTCTATTGGGTTAAAAAAAAAAACTGATATGGTTTCTTTCTCCTTACTGGATACTGATGGACACATCTACATACAACCTATGACTTCCAACTACCAGAGTGCATGTCAAACAAACATGCTGCTGTTATCTACCATTCATCTCACTGCTCTTTCTGCTTTCTAGCCTTAGGGCCAAAAGTAGTGTCTGGCTCAATGAACACCAGTGAATTTGTGGATAATAGAATAAATGAAGGAATGAATGATGCCTATGGAAGTCAATCAAGTTTAAGGTGTGATTGTTGGGACTTCTGCCCAGGCACCTTTGCTGGGATGGTAGTGGGGCAGATTTCATCCGAGAATGTTCCAATGTAAAAGATGCTGAGAAGGTTTGGAATCATGCCCCGATGAGTTCATGAGAAACTTAATTGAGAAAAGACTGAGCTCTGGAGCCTTAGGATCAAATCCTGGCTCTACAACTTCATCACTGTAAGAATCCAAGCAAGCAGCTAAACTTCTTTGACCTCAGTTTTCTCGTTCATAAGATACGGAATATAAGATATTTCAAAGGATTCTTCTGAGGATTAAGTGAAGAAAAAAGTATGCAAATGATGACCGCCTGGAGGGGTGGGATAGGGAGGGTGGGAGGGAGGGAGACGCAAGAGGGAAGAGATATGGGGACATATGTATATGTATAGCTGATTCACTTTGTTATAAAGCAGAAACTAACACACCACTGTAGAGCAATTATACCCCAATAAAGATGTTAAAAAGAAAAGTATGCAAATGAGCCTACTGTAGTAGATGGCACGCAACAGGAGCTAAGTATTTGTGTCATCTCTCTCCTCCTTCCCTACCCATCTCTTGACTATTTCTGTCTAAATCTTTAGTGAGAATCAGGGACATTTCATTTTCCAAAGAAGGATAAGGGCAGACTGTGATCAGTCTTCATGATCATCACGATCATCACCATTATCAGCCCCACCACCAGCACCACCATCAGCACCACCAACATCACCATCATCACGATCCTCATTAACTGAAAACTCAAGCAAAACACGGTGCTTTGCATGTTTTCCTTTTTCACTCTTCAGATCAATATTTTCCTTAGCATTTACAGGTGAGGAAACTTTCAGAGGTTAAGTTACTGCACAAGGCCCCACGGCTAGTCACTATCAGTGCTGTAAACTGAACCCACATCTATCCGGGTCCAAGACCACTGCTCTTTCCTCACACTGCCTTCTGACCACTGTGACCAACAGTCAGACTTCTCTGTGTCCTCCCATTAAGAAGCCATTGGCCCCAAAGCCTGCGAGTTTTGTTTCTATATCACTGACACTTGGCCTAATTTGTAGCCCTCCCTAGCCTCCCTTTGCCTGCCTATATCCATGGCAATGGCACCTCACTGCAGCCAAGATGCAATTGTCCGCCTCTTGCCTGACCCTGCGGTAGACAGAGAGCAGCTAGCATCTGCGGTCCGAGTGCAGATACGAAGGCGCATATTCCTGAAAGGCCTGCTTCTCCCATGCCTTCCTGTCCAGGTTAACAGACGGGGCAGAGCTGTGTGTGTGAGACTCTATTGAGCACACTTTCTGTCACTCTCAGCCCGGACGGCCAGCTGGCAAGTGGAAAAGAACCACAACGTGGGAGGCGGGAGAAGAGAAAGGAATGAAGGTGCCAGGCTCTGCCCGTCATTTTGTCACCATCCTTGAGGCCACCTCTCTAGGAAGATCATAAGCTCTCTGGGGACAGAGAGATAGGCTTTTCCAGTTCTGCAGCCACCACTCCATCCTACCACCTCATCAGTGAAGAACCAGGCACGTAATAGACATTGACGAGAAGAAGCCCAGGAAGGAGTGGTGTGCAAGGGGAATTAAGAGATTTGGTTTGTTCTGCCCCTGAATTGCTTTGGACAAGCCATTCTCCATCTCTCTGGACTTTAGCTCCCTTCCCTGAAGGAGGACTGGTGTGCCGGGGAAGGCTGGACACGAGCTGTAGAGTCAGAAATATCGACTTTGAATCCAGGTCACGATCTTTTCTGTGACCTTTCATGAGATATTTCATCTCTCCTAGGCTCAGTTACCTGCACTGTAAAGTGGGAACAGGAGGAATATCTGTCACATGGAGTTTTGATGAAGGCTAATTGAGTGCCAGGCCTGGAGTAGGTGTGAGTTTCCTGCCCGTTCCTGGATAAGGAAAGCGGACTAGGTGGTTTCTGAGGTCCCTTCTAGACCTGCTCTTCTGATCACAAGGATGGCCTGTCAGGTTCATGTGGCACTAGAAGCATTTCTGCACATAAGACTGACCACCTGCTTTACAGCTAACCCTAAGCATGGCAGCATGAAAGATGGAAAGGGGCTAGGGAGGCAGAGTTCCCAGGGTCACTGCATTTCACGCCCCCTACCAGGAATCATCTTCCTGTGATGTGCTGTGGAACCACAGCAGGTGTCTAGAGGAGCCATCAAATATCCATGTCTGTGCATGATGCTGATAAACAGGATGCTCAGCTCCTTTTCAGGGCATGGGGGTGTGACTACAGTGCCCTTTCACCTCTCCTACAACACACTGCCTATCCTCGCTTAAGAGATTCATCTGCATGAAAGGGTCCCTCATTCATTTACATAATGAAGCCAGAAACGGGGTAATCATTCGGATCCCTTCCTCTCCCCCAGACCTACATCCAACTGGTCCCCATATCTTCCTGCTTCATCTTCCTCTGGTTTCCTCCTTTCAATTTCCACCCCCTCTGTCCAGGTTCAGCCCCCATCATCCCTCGCTCCTTATTCGTAAGGGGCTCCTCTGCCTCCAGTCCCAGCCAGCTCCAACCCCTCCCCTGGCCTGCTGCCATACAGCACTGCCTGTGTAACTCCCCTACATGCTGGCTATAGCTCACCTGTTTCTTGATGTTTCTATCTTTTTCATATTTTTCTACAATGGATATGTATTCTTTTTATATTTTTTAAAGTGCTTTTAAAAGTTAAATTCAAATCCGATCATTGCTCTCTTTAACACCCTTTTCTCTTTCCCAGTTATCTTCAACATGACACTGTGTCTCCTGAGCTCAGAAAAGGCCACCTCTTCTGCCTCATCTCCTGAAGTTCCCCCCCAAGAGCTCCTGTGCATATAAAGACACTTGCTTTTCTCTAAACGCCTCATTCTTGCCTACTTGAAACACCTTTGGGCCATCATTCATACCGATCCCACTGCCTGCAAAGTCTTGACCTAATAAATCCGTACTCAGTCTTCAAGATGTTATGAAAACGCCACCTCCCCTGGGAAGTCTTCCATGACTACAGCACAGTGGCCCACATCTGCAGAGTTAGCAACTGTGTCTTCTGATGCTGTAGCATCACACATACTACACCTACTAGAGAAAAGATGGACCTCGACTGTGATCATCTCTTTGTGTGTCCCTCTGTGATTAAATCATGAGATTTTTGAAAGCGAGGACCTTCTTCTCAGTCATCTTTACATCACTGGGGCCCTTCAAACACGCCTGCTTTCCATGTGTGCGTGCACTGTGTTAACCTCTGTACATCTAAGTAAATAAAGTTATGCCTCTGCCCTCCTGGAGCTTACAGTCAAGTGAGAAAGACACACATTAAAAAAAGAAAGAAAAGAAAAAGAATGAAAGCAACTAAATAAGAAATTTAAATCATGAAATGTATTATGAAGGATGCAAATGGTGCCTTGATAAAGACCAGTTGAGAGGAGGGGATTACTTAGGATTCTCCTAAGAGGCGTCTCTGAGGAGATGGCATTTAACCTGATATCTTCAGGACCCGAAGGAGCCATCCAGATGAAGAGCTGGGAAGAGCTTTCCAGGAGGAAGCCGGCACGTGCAGGGTTCATGAGATAGATAGAACTTGGTATGTATGAGGCTCTGGCAAAGGCCAGGCAGCATAGAAAAAAGGAGGCTGAGTGCAGGGAGAGATGGGGAGAGAAGGGCAAGAGTGTGCATTCACTTGAGGTGCAGGGGGAAGGCACTGATGTGTTTTAAGCTGGGAAATGGCATAATTGAACTTGAGTTTTAAATGGTTACTCTGACCTTCAGGCTTCCCCCTTGAAAATGCGGTTAAAACGGGAGCCCCTCTTAAGATGTTCACCTCTGAGCCAAGACTTGAGAGCTAAAAGAAGACAGCCCTTAGGAGACTGAGGGCAAACTTTTAGTACTTGGCATATAACAGCAACTCAATAAATGGGTTTTTGTTTGGTTGGTTTTCTCTCATTGTTTTTTGTTTGTTTGTTTTGCAAATCAATGTCTGGATAGCTTGAGATTTGCCTGAGGTCTGCTCTATAGGAATGATCTCTGTTTATTGCTGGCAGCTAAGAAAACCTGAACAATCAGTGCTGATTTTTTAGAGAGGTAAACAAGCTGCCTATGGAAGTGGGCCACCAGCCAGATAGCCCCAGCCAGGTTCAACCTTGACTTACTGAAAGGAGATGACATGGAAGGCCACTGTGCTAAGGACTCTGAGATAATCGAAGCAAACTGCATCGTCTCATGGAAAATAAACTGGAGCCCAGAGAGGAGAACTCAGAGTAACCAGCACCAAGGCCGGTCTTAGAAGTCCAGACTCCTAACCTAAGCCTGGAGTCATTTTCCTACATCAACTAGGATGAGCCCCATCAGGGAGCCTTTGAACTCACCTTGGGCCAAAGTGAAGCTTCAGCATCTTCACTGTTGCTAAGTGACTTGTCCTGGGGAGGTGGATGCCTCAGTGAAGTGAACCCAGCTTCCCTCCCCTCGACGGCAAGCCTGCCCCCTCAACGCTGCTCAACCTGGCAGAATCTGCAGGTAGCTGTGTTCTGGGCTGGAAGGTACTGGGATGAGCTGTTTCCACTTAAGCTCAAGGTAGTGCTCAACGGGCCTGAAGACGCCCTCTAGGGCATCGAACGTTGACCTTCACACAGAAGAAAACTCAGACCCAGAGAGAGGAATTCATGTCAGAGCTGGAACGAGAGCCCAGGTCGTCTAGCTCTGGCCCAGTGTTCTTTCCTGTATGCTATGCCAGCTCCCTGCTCAAAGGGGACGATGCTTTGAAACTGCATCCTGACCTCCTTCAAGACCACGCACGTCTGAGGGCTAGTATCACAGCTTCTCTGTCTTTTCCTCCTCTCCCCTCTTCTGGTGGCTGCCAAAAGCATCCATAAAAATTTGTTGATTCTGGGAGCAGACACACTTTACAATAGGCCAACGGTAATTCCTAGATAAATGTCCAGTGAAAGGGTATTCAGTGTATATCACATAGGAAGACCTCTCATCCCCAACACAGACACACACACTCTCTCTCCCTCTCTCTCTCTCTCTCTCTCACTCGCTCGCTGTCTCTGTCTCTGTCTCTCAAACAGTTGGCAAGATAAGAAAGGTGAGACCCTGTGATTCAAGACCTAAATTCCTCTCCCACCTCTGTATTCACCATGCTCTGTGACCTTGGTTCGGTCTTCAACCACCCTGTTCCTTTGAGTATAAGTTTCTGAATAGCCAATCTGTTCATTTCTCTTTTAGCTGGATGAGGCTGGGGAAGTGTGTGTGTGTGTGTGTGTGTGTGTGTGTGTGTGTGTGTGTGTGTGTGTGATGTTTCCTCATTCAGCTTTCAGAACCATCAAATGAGGCAGTATTATTACTCAGCCCATTTTCCAGACACATACATTTCATCAGTTCTCAAATATTTATGCCACGAATATGTGTCAGACACCATGCTTAGCAAGTTGGACTCCTATCCTCCTGGAGCTGACACAGCATCAGAATGGAGAAACCAAGGACCATAAAGTAGAATTCAATAGGAAGCCAAGCCTTGAACTGGAGTCTCTTTATTGCAAATCTCATATTCTTTCTATGGCACCAAGTTGTATCTTGTTAAGAATAAAGACTGAAGCTGGGACAAGAAGATCCCCAGAGAAGAAACTCATTTGTCTTCTGTGTCCTTCTGAATCTTACAGTGATTCTAGGACAAGAGGGTCATCTCCCTTTGCAAGTGACTGGCATGCAGCAACTCTCCCTAAACCACACCATGAATAGGCGGAAAGGAGGAAAAGGTCAGCAAGCTGAACGCGTGTGTGTGTGTGTGTGTGTGTGTGTGTGTGTGTGAGAGAGAGAGAGAGAGAGAGAGAGAGAGAGAGAGAGAGAGAGAGAGAGAGGGAGCGGCCCAGCTACTGCTGGGGCTTAGACCCAGGCTGCCTTGACATTTCCTCCAAAGCATGAAGGAATGGGCCTAAGGAGCCACAGCCATCTAGAAATTTGCTATTGCGACAAGGAGAGGACCTCCCTTCCCTGCACACATGCACTTAGTCCCCATTCTGGAGGCCCCTCTCTCCACTCCTCCCTGCTTCAAGAGTTCCAGAAACCCCAGAGTGTTCTGAGTGGAGCATGAGACAGACCTGGCCCCAGCATCAATCCAGAAGCAAACCTCCAGCACCCTTGGTTCTTTCTTAGCAAATGTGAAGACCCCAACTCTCCCACCCACCCCAAGACTGTGTACTACACTCTACAGTTTGCAAAGAACATAACATACTTGTTTTTCTTTTTTCTTTTTTTTGGCCACTCCGCGAGGCATGCGAGATCTTAGTTTCCTAACCAGGGATCAAACCTGGGACCCCTGCAGTGGAAGGGCAGAGTCCTAACCACTGGATCACGGGGGAAGTCTCCATACTTGTTTTTCATACATTAAGAGCTTATTATAGTGGGCAATGGACAGGGGTAGCAGGAGGGACATTTAGCTGGGGCCTCATATTCACATTTAGCCTCAGATGTAGACTTTTGCTTTCCAAATGAGCTTATATAAACACGTTACTGTTTTTGGGTGTTTGAAAGATTAACTCACTAAATGCAAATATTTAACACCGTCTACCATTCTGTAACCCTGTTTTATCATTTCTCAGAAGAGCCCTAAAAATGGGAGTGCTCAGGGCACTTGACTTTGAGAGACCCTGGAAACAGCCCTGGGAAGGCCAAAGAACAGAGTGTCACCCTCCGTTCACAGATGGGTAAACTGAGATCCAGAGCCCCCCCAGCTCAGAATCCTCTAGAACAACCTCGTTCCCTGTGGCTGGCAGCACCAGAGAGATTCTCCAAGGCTGGGCCGTCCAAACCGGGAGCCACTGGCTACATGTGGTGATTGAGCACTTGCAGTGTGGCTGGTATGAATCGAGAAGGGCTGTAAATGTAAAATACATGTCGATTTCCAAGGCTTTAATACAAAAAAGAATGTTCAATATCTCAAACATGTCATTACTAATTTTTCTGTTTATCACATGCTGAAATGATACTTTGGATACAGTGACTAAATAAAATACATTATTAAAACTAGCTCTACTCATCCTTTCACTCTTTTAAATGTAGGTATTAGCAAATTTTAAATTACACATGAGGCTCACATTATATTTCTATTGGCTGACACTGCTCTGAGGGAAGTAAGTACCATTTATCCCAAGTACGTGCTGGCTAATTTTGCAGCAGGGGGCTTTCCTGCTAGATGTTTAGAAACAGCCTTGAGGATTTTAGATCCACTCTTGCCCATGGCAATGGAAATGACCTGAATCTGGGGGCTGGGGTGGGCGAGGGCTTTTCAGACCTCCCCGACCCAGCCATATTTCTGAATCCATGGATATCCACTGAATGAGATCAAGGCAGTAATGGGAGGGTGTATAACGGGCTAGCATTTGGGATGAGAATGTCACACTAATTGCAGGCTTGCTGCCTACAAATCACCTTGATTTGTCACCAAATTAGATGGCAAAACGAAACACCCAGGCGGAAATGAAATTCCAGCTGTAGCAGCAGTGTGAAGCCACTCTGACTGGCTGTGTGGAGAGGGCTTGCCTCACATGAGCTTTGAGCACTAATGTTTCAAGGAAGTTCCAAGTACCCGATTCTTTCCCTGGGCAGGTGGGCAGGCAGGAGTCAGCCCTCAGCTGCTGGGCTGGTGGGCAGAGGGCTGGACTCTGGGGCCCTGGTCCACCAGTCATTCCATTCAGGATGGGCATTTCCCAAGGCCCAGGCCAAATGAGCATGAGTGCCCGGGTAACGATGGTCCACCTGGGCTGGGCCTCCAGGTTCAGACGGGGGGACAATTTTTTATATAACTCAAGTAAGTTTTGAGAGAGAAAAGCACCAGCCCCCGTGGTGCCAGGAGGCTGCAAGGCCTCTGGTGGCCTCCCCTTCCCACAACCCCAGCCATGGGCCCCTATCCTGTGAGCTTAAGATGTGCAGAATTCATCTGGAGACCAGGGTCCAGCCGATTCTGTCTTTTGCTCTCTGTGACCTTGAGGATGTTTCTCCATGTCTCTGGGGCTAGTCCCTCCTTTTGAAGAACTGGGGTGGTGTTGGCCTTGATGATATCTCAGGATCTACCTCTGACACATGTTCTACGACCTCAATCCAACACACACAGATGCATAGAGACACACAGACACATAGACACACCCACAGAGAATCACATGCACAAGCACATACGCAAATAAATGGATACATAAAAGCATACCCACACAGACACACCCAACAGACACATAGTGACACATGGATATACACACACACTGATACAGACACACAGATTCATACCCACATAGACACATATAAACACACATGCAAAGACCCATGCACAAACACGTACATAAACATATACACACATCCACAGCACACACATCCACGGCACACAAAGACACATGCATATACACACAAACACACACCTCCACAGAAACATACAAACACACACAGACATACACAGAGACACATACAGACACATACCTATGGCCCGAAGCATAAACACACACTCACAGACACACACACACAAACACACACCACCCCACATAATCCTTTTCGTTCAAGTGATTACAAAACCCTGAACATTTTACTAATGAAACAATCTGGGCTCCAAAAATCCACAACAATCTAGTCCCAGAGGGATTACTTGATGCCTCCAGTTAGAGATACACAGACACAGACACAGATATACACACACATACACAGGCACACAGACATATACACAAACACACACAGAGACATACACACACACACACACACACACACACACCCCGTATCCCCTCTGTCTTCACACCCACCATCTCCTAGTACCTGCTCCCCTCCCGTCCCCACCCCCATGGTCCATACTCTACACCCCAGCTCCCTCCCAAAGGCAACACCAACTCCGTCTGCCCGGTGTGTGAATCCACAGCAACAGATCTGGGTGGCTGGCAACACTGCTGCTTCTCCATCCTTATCCACAGCCCTGTATTTCCGTCTCCCCTCCAGCACCTTCTCCTCTCTGCCCCACAAACTGGAGTTTCCCGCATATCAGAAATCCCCCCGCCTTGCCCTCCTCCCTAGCCGGGCTCTCCTTCCCCGGGTGGCCATCTCCTTGAATGAGAGGTTAACAGGGTACCAGCACCGCCACCCTCCCGGCACTCCTCGGCCCTCTGTCTCTGGCCTCTGCCTCCACTGTTCCCCAGAAGCCTCTACAGCAGAGCCCCCCCCACGTGCTCTCTAATTGCCAAATCGAATGCAGTCCTCCGTTCAGTCCTCACGTTGCCAGCCTTTTCGGTAGCATCTGACCCCGTGGCTCACTCCCTCCTGAACACTTGCTCCAGCCCACCCCACTTCTCTAAGCGTTTCCTCTCAGCCTCCATCCATTTACCTTTGACAGTCTCTGTGGCCCAAGGTCCTGGCCTCAGCCTCGTGCACACCTGGGCCCCTCATCGGCCACCCAGGGTCCATAGCCGTACGCCCACATCTGCCCCGTGCACCCTGCAGCCACCTGGATGAGCCCAGACTGAACTTACTGCCTCTGCTCTGCTGGGCCACCACCTCCCCCTTTTCTCTCTCCCCTTATTTCAGGTGTTTGCACCTGCCTGGCCCCAAGCCAGGAATCTGGAAGTCAGCCCAGATTTTCCCTCTCGTTTCCTTCAACCCATTGCATTCAAGTGGCACAAAGACCTGAACAACTTCCCAAGGTAACCCTGCAGGCCCCACCCATCCATGTGGCCCACGTCCAGAGCTGTATCTCTCTGTGTCCGATTATAACCTGACGCTCCCTCCCTTCAATTCCCACGGGCAGCTTCTCTCCTCCCCTGAAGGATACAGTCCCCGCGGCTTAGACACTTGGCAATCCAACCTCTGCTGACCATCCCAGCCTTCTCTCTTGCCCCTCCCTCATACATAGCCCATACCACGAATATTCCAGATGACTTTTACCCTCAAATTCCCAAGCTGCTGCACTTCTCCAGGACTGACAGAGTTATTCCCAGAGGCGGAGCAGCCTTCGCCTGGTTATTAACCCACTTGAAATCTTCGGCACCAGTGTCGCCCCCATTATGGAACGTTGCCTGATAAACCTGCTCAGCTTCCAGGAGGGTTAGGTGCCCCTGCCCTGCTCACTTAGTGCCCTGTGTACATTTTCAATGAAGCCCTTACGCAGTCCAATATTATCCTCTATTTGCATTTTTTTTCTCCCCTACTGTTTGAGCTCCTTGTGGACAGAGACTAATTTATTCATGAATTCCCAAAGACTTACATAGTCCCAGTACATAGAAGGTAATAAACGAATGTGTATTACATGAATGAAGGAATGAATGAATGAGGCAGACTCACTCAGCCCAAGGAAAGAGTTTAGGTCCCTCTCAGAGCCCTGCCTTTTTTTTCCTGTGGGGGGGAAGGTCAACCTCTAGAGCCTCCTCCTGGTGACACCTAGCAACTGTTGCCATGACAACAAAAAGCACCATTTTCCCAGGACACCAGGCTCAGCAGATCAGAGGAGGCAGCCCTCCTGCTTCAGGAAGCAGTGGGAGGGGGTGTCCTCCCTGAGACAGCTGATCCTGCCACCTGGCTCAAACCCCCCAGGGCAGGAGTCCTGATGGAAATGGAGAAAATTGGATTTGATGGAATCAGATGCGCTTGGGTGATCTAGGAGGAGGGACAGATTGGGCCAGCTGGCAGCGGGATCCGAGGGTCAACCAGAGGGAAAGCTTAATAGAGGGGTCTCCATTCAACAGGGAGCTGGAGGGAGATGCTGTCCCGGGGTGGGGAGGGAGGGATGCAGAGAGAGTTGGCCCAAGGGCTCCATCCAGAACACAGACTGTAGAGCCAGAATGTTCTGCCCCTGGGCCCACTCCCTTCAAGGACTGCACCAGGCCCCAGCTGCCCTTCCTGGGGCAGCTCTAGGTCACCTATGCCCCTGCATTCCCAGCACCACCCTTTGTGATTTGCCACCCTTGGACTTAGAGTTCAAGGTCAGTATGATCCTGAGGGGAAAAGGTGCATCTGTTTTAATCATCATCACATCCCCAGTGCCTCCCAGTGCCTGGCAAACAGATGTTCCATAGGGGGTTACGAATGAATGAAAAGCTGCACTGAGACAGGAAGAGGGCAGTCCAAGGGCTGGGTGGCCAGGAAGAGAAGCCACCGAGGGCCTATTCTGTGCTGGCTGTACTGAATGGATGGACGCCCTTATGGAAGAAGAGAGAACGGGGGCTCCCGGAGGGCTGGTCACTTGCCAAGGTCACACAGAGAAAGGGGCAGTCAGGATTTAAGGAGGGCTCTGGCTACAAGGCCCGTGTTCACTGCTCTACCCCGAACCAGAGCCACTGGAGCAGAAATGATGCCTCACATCTTGTGGCCCCCGGTGTCCCGGTCCTGCCGCCACCCCCTCCCCCCACGTACTGTCCAGGCAGAGAGCACCTAACCCTGCGGCTCACTCCTATAGATCAGAAATCCTCCAGGTATGTAGAAAAGGGAACACTCCTACACTGTTGGTGGGAATGTAAATTGGTACAGCCACTATGGAGAACAGTATGGAGGTTCCTTCAAAAACTAAAAATAGATGTACCATATGATCCAGCAATCCCACTCCTAGGCATATATCGGAGAAAACCATAATTCGAAAAGATACATGCACCTAAATGTTCATTGCAGTGCTGTTTCCAGTAGCCAAGACATAGAAGCACCTAAATGTTCATCGACAGATGAATGGATAAAGATGTGGTACATACATACAATGGAATACTACTCAGCCATTAAAAAGAATGAAATAATGTCATTTGCAGCAACAAGGATGGACCTGGAGATTATCATACTAAGTGAAGTAAGTCAGACAGAGAAAGACAAATACCATATGATATCGCTTATATGGGGAATCTAAAAAAATGATACAAATGAACTTATTTACAAAACAGACATAGAAAACAAACTTACAGTTACCAAAGAGGAAAGGTGGGGGCAGAGGGATAAATTAGGTGTTTGGGATTAATATATATACACTATTATATATAAAATAGATAACCAACAAGGACCTACTGTATAGCACAGGGAACTCCACTCAATATTCTGTAATAAACTAAATGGGAAAAGAATTTGAAAAAGAAGATATACATATATGTATAACTGAATCACTTTGCTGTACACCTGAAACTAACACAACATTGTAAATCAACTATAGTCCAATATAAAAGAAAAAGAAAAAAAAAAGAAAAGAAATCCTCCAGGTGGGAGGGCTAATTGCTCTCTTTGCCCTTGTCACCCTCGGTGTCTGGTCCTGATGAATAAGAGGAGCTGACTGCATTATTGCCAGAGGGACCCTTGGCAGGTTCATAGCAGAGAGAATGCTGGGTCTCCAGCTATGAGACTTGGGACAGCCTCCACCCAGAGAGGAGAATCAACTTCACGGAGGTACCTTCCCCTCCCTTTCTCCTCTCCCAGAGCTGGTCTTGCTTCATCCCTGGCATACTTGATGGAGTCGTGAAAGTAATCCCCATTTATTGGGTGCCCACCTTGTGCTAGGCGCTGTTCTCAGCTCTTTATGTGAACTAACCTATGTAATGCTCTCAATAACCCAAGGAGGTAGGTACTGTTTTTATCCCCTTTCCAAGGAAGACGGAGGTTAATTTAGTCAAAGTCACTACAGTGACCGTGTGGCAAAACCCCAGGTGTGAACTCAGGTGGTCCAGCCAGAGCCTGAGCTCCACCACCACGCCACTCTGCCAGGCTCATCTGGCAGAAAGTTTCAGGCTTTGGATTCAGTTTTGGCTTCTACCACCCAAATCTAGAGACATTGGATATGTTACCTAACCTTCCTGAGCAGAATGCAGGGCAGTGGATAGAGCAAGGAAGGATGTCCTAAATATGGTCAACTGGTCTCAGGTGTTGGCTGGTTTCCAGTCTCAGTCCACAGGTGCAGGCTGTGGCCTGCTCTGCTCCTAAGCACCAAATATGGCCCCAGGCAGGGAGGGGTTAACAACTTCAGGCACAGAGTCCCAGAACACATGCTTTGGACTGAATGTTAAATTCATATGTTGAAGCCCTCACCCTCAAGGTAATGGTTTGGAGGTGGGGCCTTTGGGACATCATTAGGTTATGAGGGTGGAGCCCTCATGATGGGATTAGTGCCCTTATAAGAAGAGACATGAAGAGATGATGTCTCTCTCTGCCATGGCAGGACACAGAGAGAAAGTGATCATCGACAAGCCAGGAAGCAGACCCTCACCAGACACTGAACCTGCATCCCCTTGATCTTGGACTTCCCAGCCTCCAGAACTGTGGGAAATAAATATGTGCTGTTTAAGTCACCCAGTCTCTGGTATCTGTTACAGCAGCTCAAGCTGACAACACAACACCCCAGCTGCCAACCTGGTCCAGACCTTGAGGCCTAATTCTAAAAACTGGACTCTTGAGCCTCAACTTCCATATCTCTGAAATGGGATAATGAGAGCTTCTTACAATTGATGTAAGACTTCAAGGAGACAATGCATGTAGAATGCTGGGCACAAAGCAGGTACTCAGCATTAGTAGTTCCCTTATCCCCATATCCCTCCCCCTGAATCCCCCTGGAAAGAATACCTCTGCCCTTCACCCAGTTAAATCTAAGGTTGGAATTGGGGCAACAGAAAGGATGTAACTCCCAAAGGGTCAGGGCAGAGACTCCAGTTTAAAAACTTTATCACAGTCCAGTCCCCTGTGGGGGGCCTAGGCTGCCCTGCCAAGGCCTGAGCTCCCAGCTGCATCTCTCAGGGGAGCATCTCCCATAGCCAAACCCCAGCCTGAATTCAGGCCAAGGAACATTGCATGGTCCCATCAGGGAGACATCAGGCCAGACCTGCATGGCTCATCTCTGCTCCACAGGGCCTAGAGGCAGGGCTCTTCCATGAAGCATCCTCTCCCTGCCTCTTTGAGCCTGCTGATCCCACCCACCTACAATGAGCCTACATCTTCCTAATTGCAGAATCTCAAGTTTTGGAGAGATCAGCTCTCCATTTATCAGAGGACTAAATGCATGAGACAATTATAACTCGGTACTCCTTTTGTAACGAGATTTTCTTAGTATGTGTTCAGTTTGGGTTTTGCCAGCCTCTCGGGTCCCTATGGAAGGTTAATGCTTTTAAGTTCTAAAAACAACAAAAAAATTTACTAATTGTGTGACCTTGGGCATGTGCTCAAGCTCTCTAAGATTCAGTTTCTCCTTCCATAAAATGGAAAGATGACCAACTCACATGCTGTCTTGGGGCTCAAATGGGATAATACATTTGTAAGCATATAAAGATAGATATTGTTATAAATGGTCAGACAACCCTTTTCATATGGGAGTTCCAAAATAAATGTACCAAAATAAATGTGGCTGTCAAAATGTCAAATGAACATGCCCTTTGATCCAGAGTATGTAAGCAATATCCGTGGATATTTAAGCAAAAGTACATAAAGATGTGTTTATATGTACATCCCAAACTGGAAACAATGCAACTCCCCTTTATGAATCCATCTTTACAGTGAGACACTATGAAATAGGTCTCAGGTGATAAAAAGGTGTTTGAGATAAATCATTAGCAGAAAAAACAAACAAAATGCACCAAAATGCAAAACAGTGCATAGTATACAGTTGCTGCAAATAAAAAAGGAGACAAGCATAGATACTGGCATAGCTGTAGCTCTGCAAGTGTACATATAATCTATCTTTACTGGAAAGACCCAGAGGAAACTGCTAACAGCTTTTACCTTTGAGGAAATGGATTGGGGATCCAGGTGTGGAAGACAACTTTGACTTTGTTTTCTGTCTTCCTGAGTGTTAGAATATTTGCACCATGTCTCTATATTATTACTTTTAAATAAATGGAAGACTGGACCACAGGTACATAAAAATTGTCAGTGCTTTTTCTATATTTACAGAGCCTAAGGTACTTATCAGGAAGTTTAACATTTTAGTTTATCGGGAAAAAAAGGAAAACCTGAAATATACCTTATTGTTTCGGTTATCTACGGCTGTGCGACAAATCACCCCAAAACACAGTGGCAAAAGGCAACAGCGGTTCATTATTTGTCGTGATGCCGCGGGCTGGCTGGGCAGAGCTAACCTGGTCTTGCTCAAGCCCCTGCATTCAGTTAAGGGTTGCCTGGGGCCTGGGCTCAGCTGGGACCTCTGAGACGGTGGGCCTCCCTCTCTTTGTGATCGATCATTTCCGACTTCCTCATGGGATGGGCTCCAAGTTCCAAGAGGGTGAAACAGAAGTTGCAACG
The DNA here is from genome assembly GCF_000442215.2 of Lipotes vexillifer. Taxonomy (NCBI): domain Eukaryota; kingdom Metazoa; phylum Chordata; class Mammalia; order Artiodactyla; family Lipotidae; genus Lipotes; species Lipotes vexillifer. The sequence continues at coordinate 125,344 of NW_006772762.1, read as the reverse complement.
ACTCTTAAGACCTAGACCCCAGAACACATGCTTTGGTCAAAGCAAGTCACAAAGTCAGCTCAGACCTTAGGGATGGGGGAAAAGATCTTATCTCTTGATGGGAGAGTTTTGCAAAGAACGTGTGGCCATATTTAATCGACTGCATGTTATTACCATCATTGCAGTTTGCATGACCGAAGTCATTATTTTCATCAGTGCATTTTGGCCTGTTTTCCAGTGTCCAGTGGTCCTGGGGCCAGGGGACAAGGTAGACCTGGCTTTTTAAATATTTCTTTAATGAATGAACAAATGAATAGCTTCAGTCCCTCTGGCAGTCTCTTTGCTCTAACTGCTTTGATATCCTAGATCTTCAGGTGTCAGCAACTCTGGGTCAGCCTGCCCTGGAGGACCACTGCCCTGGGTGCCCGTTCAAGAGTGTGGCTGAGCTGGGCTCTGAGATGGATGGGGTAGGTCATGGGGATGTAGCTTCCATAGAACTCATCACCACCTGCCCCCCACACCGCCGCCAGGTTGCACAGAATCCCTACACATGCTCCGGGCCTTGGGCTCAGTCTATGGAGCATCCCTTGAGACATCCCCAAGGCCATGAGTTCTTTACATTGAGTCTTCTGTCTCTTATCCTCTCCAGGTCTCTGCAGGTTCAACTGGCCACCAGTCCCTCCCCGCTTAT
>NW_006772762.1:110837-124664 GCF_000442215.2 Lipotes vexillifer | reverse complement strand
CCGGTAAGTCACGCCACTTAAGGGAAAGAGCTACATACCAGGAGTCAGGAGTTAAGCCTTCTGATCTAGGCTCAGGCTTTATCTGACAGTATGACCGTAATAAGAATTTGAAATAAATTTTAAGCCACTCACTACAAAAGACAGTTTTTAACAAACCTTGTAGCCATGACACATTGGACGTATGTGCGATCTCTGAGGGTGATGGGAGGGGGAAGCGGGGAGTTCGTTGGACATGGGAGCTAAGCTGGGTCCTGTGGATAGGAAAGGGATGCCAGAGCCTGGGAGAGGAATCAGCTGCTTAGCATGCCCTCCGGTGACTAGGGGTGGCTAGCCCTCCTAGTGGCAGCCACAGCAGTGGCAGGTGCCAGAAGCAGGGTCCCCTTCACACACACACACACACAGAGCCTCTTTGGGAATAAGACTGAGTGATTAAACCTCCCTTCCATCTCTCTCCCAGGACAGCCAAACACAATGTCTGTTTCACGTATTAAATCTGGAGAAAGCCTATGTGAAACAGGCTGAAACAAATCAATGCACTGACAGACTTGGTTAAGGAGAAACAGCTATCTTGTAGCCAACTGCCCACCCTTCACACAATCTCAGAGCCTCAGATCAGCACTAGGGAAAGCCACGGGGTGGGGGAGTGCTCCAGATACACACTCTCTCTTCTCCATCAGGCAGCTGGTGACTGGGCTCTACTGAGCATCTACAATGGAAGGCAGCACACTGCCACAGAACAAAATAACCGGCTGCGTTTATAACTTGGCTTTGCAACTTGCTAGCCATGTACACTTGGCAAGTAACACGACCATAGTCTCCACCACTCTACTACCAATACCATCACCACCCTATCTGTGTCTCGGTTTCCTTGATATAAACTAGGCATACTGAGGCACACCTCAGATAATAAATATTAAAATGCCTGGCACATAGTAACACTCAACAACTATCAATTCCCCATCCTTTTCCCTCTACTAAGAGCAAGCTCTGAACTCAAAGCTGTGAGGAAGGATAGAATGAGAGGAATCCCTGTCCTCCACAGCTTACAGAATAGGTTGGGGGGAAAGGGAGACAAATGTTTAATGAACAACCCTCAGCGTCAAGGTGAAGAACAAGAGGATTGGTGAAGGTCACAAGTATGGCCGACATTCTCATCCCTTCCTGTATGGTTTCCCTTCCCCCAAACCTGCAGCCCAGTCCTCGCTAGCCAGTCATGTTCGCTAGTGCTGTGCCACCCGCAGGCCCAGACCCTGAGCCAATGAGAACCTGATCTAGCAGTGGAGTAGGGACGTCTTTGTCAGAAGTGAGAGGGTCCACTGCACCACCATCACCACCACCACCATCACCATCATCATCACTACAGAACACCCCCCCCCCCAGTGATGTCCATGCCCTAATCCCTAGAACCTGTGAGCATGTTATCTGGAAAAAGGGGTCTTGCTGATGCAATAAAGGTTATAGACCTCAAAATAGGGAGAATAACCAGGACTATCCAAACGGGCCCACTCTAATTCCACGTGCACTTAAAAGCAGAGAACTTTGTCTAGCAGGAGTCAGAGAGCTACAGCAGAAAAAAAGAGATCTGAAGTGGGAGAGGAACTCACCCTGTGTTGCTGGCGAGCATGCTATGGAAAGCATGAGAAGGGCTGCCTAATGTCTCTATGAGCAAAGAGCAGCCCTGGCCGGCAGCCAGCAGAAAATAGGACCACTGTCCTACAACCTTAAGGAACTGCATTCGGCCAACAACCCAAAGAAACTTGGACACAGATTCTTCCCTAGAGCCCCAGTAAGGAACGCAGCCCTGCTGGCCCCTTGATCTCAGTATTGTGAGAAACTTAGCAGAGGACACAGTGGGGCCCACTCAGATTCCTGGTCCACAGAAACTGAGATAAAAAGTGGGCGTGAAGTCTTTAAGTCTGTTATAATTTGTTACATAGCAACAGAAAGCTAATACAGTCACCATCACTCCACTACCAATACCATCACCACCAAATTACTATCATCCAGTACTACCATCATCACCATCACAACCACACATTATTGTCCCCACTCACACCAATATTAACACCACCTCCACCACCCCCTACCACATTCCGCCATCTTTATCATCACCTCCACCATTGCCATTAGCCCCATCTCACCACCTTCATCCCATCACCTCCACCCCACCACCCCCAACCCCATCACCCTGGGCCCTGCACTCTTTTATAAGTAAGTACTAGACTTCAACCTCTCCAGAAACTTTCTACCTCATTTTGTCTAGCCTGTCACTAGTCACTGGTCTATAAGGCTTCTGCCCTAGATTTGCACCTAGCAGCATCTGGCCTAGACCCACAAGGAGGTCCTGCCCCCTGATCTAATTCTTCCTAATCACTTTCCCCTGAATTGAGTTTTGCTAGTAACTAGGCAGATCTTTCTGAAGCTACAGACCCAGTGTGCACCTAAGAGTGGAAACTCTTCCTGCCTTAAAGCCCCTGCTGTTCCTGCACATGTCCCTCCCTTCCTTTAAACCTGGATCAGAATCCTGGGATATTATCAGATGGGACTAGAGTTGAGTTTGCAACATCTTAGAGCAGAGATTCACAGCATTAGGTTACTTAGGGAGAGCTCTTTAAAATATTGATGCCCAAGTCCAGTCCCAGAAGCTCTGTCAACTGATCTGGGATGAGGCAGGTGTTAATATGTTTAAACCACCCCAAGTGGTTCTAATGTGCACCCAGGATTGAGAACCACCTTCTCTGGGCATTGTAGCAAAGATGCCTCTCTACCTCTGGTTCGTTTCTGCTGTGCCTAACCCTAACCTGACTTTGGATTGCTTCTTCCCCACTCCAAGTTCCCAGCATTCTGTTCAAACTTCAGCCAAAACATTAATGACGACAGACCTGCTCCCTGTCATTGCCCCTCCAGCACAGGCCACTCCCATGGCAGGGCCTTGGACACAAACCCCCTACATTCAGGGACCTCCTTCTGCCCCACCTACACAACCTACTCAGAGCCAAGAGCATTCCCTAAATGAAATATTGCTAGGAAGTAAAATGGTTGGTTGCCGTGATATAGATAATCCACCCTTGAAATTATCTGTATCTTTTACTAACTACCATTTATTTAGTATCTATGGGCCAAGTGCTATGCTAGACACTTTGTGTACCCCAAATATAATCTGGAGCCCCACATAGTCTGGTCTGGGTGAGATCCCCATGAGAGAAAACCCAGCCCAGCAGCCAACAGAATTGAAAAGCAATAATAGTGGTTACCGGGCGGAAGGGTGGGGGGAAGGGATAGTTAGGGAGTTTGGGATTGAGATGTACAAACTGCTATATTTAAAATGGATAACCAACAAGGACCTACTGTATAGCACAGGGAACTCTGCTCAGTATTATGTAACAATCTAAATGGGAAAAGAATTTTAAAAAGAATAGATGTATGTATATGTGTAACTGAATCACTCTGCTGTACACCTGAAACTATCATGACATTGTTAATCAACTATACTCCAATATAAAATAAAGTTTAAAAATTTTTTTAAAAATTTACAAAAAAGAAAAGCAGTTACAACCTTTACTGATTTCTTGATATGAAGTGGTTAATTAATAACCCATAACAGCTCTTGTTAAATACCTCTCCTTACATTCCTCTTGCCCTCATCAGGAGCACCTTAAAGCTTCTCTGTAGCCTCTCTACCCAAAGTCAACTCTTCAGCCCAAAGTCGGCCCGCAACTGAGTCCTTCTCCATCCTTGCTCCCTTCTCCTGCTTCTATTTCTCTTTTCTCTGAGGAATCCTTGGCTCTTTGGGATGTAATTCCCATACTTTCTGCCTCCATCTCTCTCTCCCTCCCTCCCTCCCTCTCTCTCTCTCCTCCTCTTTCTCTCTCCCTCCCTCCCTCCCTCCCCACAGCCCACCGAACATACGTGTCAGCTTCTGATTCTGATGCGCTGCCAAATTTCACAATATGAGCTGGCAGATTGCAAAGACAATTTCTTTAGTAGATAAATATGGGCAGAGGGGGCCAGGGAAGATGGAAGACTGCAAACACATAGTTTAATGTAATTTGTTTCCTCTCTATAACATATAGATGTTATCTCACTGAACCCTCAGGACAGCCTGTGAGGCAGGTGCTACCATCCTCATTCCGCAGATGGTAAAACTAAGGCAGAGGGAGACTAATCAATTTAGTGGAGGCCCGATTCGAGTCCAAGCCCCGCCTCACTCTTCACCTGTAATCAGCCAGCCCCTCAGAGGGCTCTGGAGAGGGGTTCCAAAGACCTCCGGCTTGGTATGTAAAGAGCTGGAAATCCAGCAGGACTGGGTTGCCCAGCACCCACTGGCTGTTTCTCTGATTTCTTCGCTGAGAAGCAAACTGCCAAAGTCTACCCTCTAACAGAAGCAGCCTCCAACCCCTCCCATTGCCAGCGATGGCAGTTAATCTCAGCCCTACTTAGCAACTAATGAGGCTGAAAGGGTTAATTCCAGATCCCCGTACTTGCACAAAGGGACTGTACGTAATTCCCTCTTTATACTTAAAAGGACTTTATTTCCTTCCCTTTCTTCCTCTTAGGCAGACCATGGGCAGGATGGTGGGCCCAGGGGAAGGGGTTCCCGCAGTACGGTTACTGTTAATAGCAGTAGCAACTTCGGGCTATTTTCTTTCCATTTGCTTTCCCTCCTGGCACTAAAAGCTCATTAGGGCTCTGACAGAAGAGAAATGGCTAGAGTAGGGAGAGAAACTCCTGATTTCCCAGAAATTCTGCCCTGGGCTTCCGCTGCCTGTTTCCTAGCAGGCTGGACCTGCAGTGACCCCCTAGAGACAGCTCAAAACCTGGCCACAGTGGAAGATGCAGGCGGTGCAGCCCCGAGGCCCATCCAGACCCAGGCTGTGCCTTCCTCATACGGCAGGAGCTGAGCTCAGACCCCAGTTTCTGTGGTTTAGAATCCTTCACACCTGGAGAGGGCTGCGATTTACCAGAGTACTGTCTGGGAAGCCACAGTCTGCTGAGCAAATGCAACGTGTAAGTGAGGCTGGGGAGTGGGGGAGTGTTTAACCTACTTAAGAGAATCTCTTTTCTCAAGCACTTTAGCACCTTCCTTTTCAAGGAGGAGAATGACTTGCTGAATACAAGCCATGCCAGGCTGGCCAACACGGGGCCTCTGGGGCCTTTGAGATGGACAGCACTTCATCCTTACTGCAGGAGGCCCTGGGGCGGAGCAGCACTGCTCAGGGGGAAGGCCCCTCAGAGGAGACTGAGCCCAGCCCCTAGATCTGGCTCTGCCCCAAGTACACCCAAGGCTAGCGACTTGCTCCTTCCGGGCCCCCAGGGTCTGCGTATGAAAGGTAAGAAAGCTGAATAGATGATTTCTGAGATCCACTGCTGCCCTTGCATGTACTCTTAGTTTTTTTGGGCATCACAGAACCTTTGTAAGAATCTGATTAATTCCAGCAACATCTGCTGAGCACCTGCTGTGTGCCAGGACCATGCTGAATGCCCAGGCATCCCCATGCACTGGAAAGTCACAAACCCTCCCATCACTGACTGTCCTGCTCAGTGTACTTTCTTGTTACAAAGTGAGGCTCTCATACACTTTCACACCCGAACTTGTGTAAATGATCAGGGGAGCCCTAGATCACTGAGTCCCTCCTCAGATGACCAACTCCTCCTTTAGATTCTCTCTAAGGGTCTCTCCAGCCCTAAGAATGTATGTTATAGGAAAATGCTTTTCTTATTAAATACTTTTTATTTCCCGCTGTTAATTGTAAGTAAGACAGCATGAAGCCAGGGTGGCAGGAGGCGAGGAGTTAGACTGGAGTTTTAGAGATGACTTGCTAGTCATTCAGCCATGGCCTTGGGCACCTTAGGCTCTTGGGGCCTCAGTTTCCTTATCAGTAAAGTGGGGATAAAAATGTTGCTCTCATGTATGTCAGCAAGATGGTATGAGGGCTTCAGAGAGTATACAAACCCACATAAACAGAAGATGCTGATGATGTTTCTACAGGGATCACACCTATCATGCCAGCTGTACCACTATGTCCAAGAGGCATCACTTCTCAGCCTCACTTTCCTCATCTGTGAAATGGACACGGTGGGCTTGATCACACAGAATTCTGAGGGTTAGACACAGCCTACGTGAAGGTTAATTTATGAGGGTTCACAGTTTGTGGAAATTTTCTGCAGAGACTGTGGAAGGCAGTCCTCCTCTCTCAGCCACCTTCACCCCAGACTCGATGTCAAGGCGTGTATTCCCGACAGCAGCACGCCTGCCCTGAAGTCTTTTTTTTTTTTTTTTTTTTTTTTTTTTTTTTTTTTTTTTTTTTTTTTTTTTTTTTTGGTCCGCGGGCCTCTCACTGCTGTGGCCTCTCCCGTTGCGGAGCACAGGCTCCGGACGCGCAGGTTCAGCGGCCATGGCTCACGGGCCCAGCCGCTCTGCGGCATGTGGGATCCTCCCGGACCGGGGCACAAACCCGTGTCCACTGCATCGGCAGGCAGACTCCCAACCACTGAGCTACCAGGGAAGCCCCGCCCTGAAGTCTTAATGAGAACCAGGAGCCCTGCAGCAGTTAGAAGGTGAGGCTGCTAGCCATGCATGACGTTAATTTCACTTCTGTAAATGTCTGGTGATTTGGGGAGTAGGAGACAGGCTTGGCCCGGTAGGTGATCCGTGCTCTGCCTTGGAAATGATGGGGGGAAACAGCCTTCCCAAACCCAGGAGTTTCATTCCCACCACGACTGTGCTGGAACCCAGGGAGGCTCATTTTTATCTCGGGTTTGTTTTCATCTTAGGTTGGAAAGGTTTCCAAAAGCAATCATTTCATTGTTTCTCTACTCTGTGCTAACTCAATAAAAGTGCTTCTTTTAATTAATTTCGTTATTTCTCGATGTGCTATCTTTGAACTAAATAAAAATGTTCTTTTTACTCCCTCCATGGCTCTTGCAGATCCTAGCCAAGTTTTTGTCAGTTTCCATCAACTCCCCACATGCCAGAGGTGGAAGGGATCTCAGACGTTGTTTGGGCTAATTTACCTCATTTACATATGAGGAAACTGAGGTCTGGAGACAGGCAGCGATCTGTTCAAGGTCACACCTCAAGTTGGTGGCTGAGTAGGGATTCAAGCCCAGACAGAGAAGTCTCAGTGGTACAGGTGACATCTGATAGTTTTTGTTTGTTTTGCGGTACGCAGGCCTCTCGCTGTTGTGGCCTCTCCCGTTGCAGAGCACAGGCTTCGGACGCACAGGCTCAGCGGCCATGGCTCACGGGCCCAGCCGCTCCGCGGCATGTGGGATCTTCCCGGACCGGGGCACGAACCCGTGTCCCCTGCATCGGCAGGCGGACTCTCAACCACTGCGCCACCAGGGAAGCCCCTGATAGTTTTTTCATAGACCAAACTAGAATAGGTTCTCCAAGAACTGCAGTTGAAAAAAAGAGGCTTGATGCCGTTCTGTTTTAATTTAAACAGATATGTGCTTGTGTGTGTGTGTGTGTGTGTGTGTGTGTGTGTGTGTGTGTGTCTATATATATATCTATATATCTATATATCTATATATATATATATATATGTATATAGACACACACACACACACACATACACATACATACATAAGGGGTGATAATTTTTATAGCTGGAGCTAGTCTCCCATTTAAAAATGAATAGATGAGTTCCTGGATATTTTGCAATAAAGCAAATTTCTATTTCAGCAACCCCTTTTTTCCTATTGACTTTCTTTATAAAATAAAAGCAGCAGACTGTTGTAAAAAGAAAATTGGCCTCTGGATTTAATAAAATTACCCAGGAATGTGGCAATCCACTCTAAATACATGTTTAAGGGGAAAACGAAAGCACTCTAATGAAATATTAATAAGGACCCTGAAAATATTAACAATATCTGGTGTTGAAAATGATAAAGCAAAACTAAGAAAGGTGATCATGTAGTCCAACACCGGAGAACGGGGCAGTTTTATATCCTGTCTCACCCAGGTTCCTACTATCCTCCCACTGACCAAGAAGCACTCCTGGGACAACTAGGTATCAGCAAATTTTACCCTCAGCCTCAAATATCTCAACACCCCCAAGTTTCCACCGGAAAGAATACTTTGAAGCATCCTCCAGTTTCCCAGTCATTTAAATGCACCGGCATCTTTCCAAACATCTTTGCCTGGGTACCTGGCCATGGGTATCATACCACCAATGGCCAGACTTTTACGGATGGAGACTCTTCCCCTCTATGCATTCAGAATCCACCTCCTCCTGGAAGGAAGCTCCCCTGATTTCTATAATCAGACTTTGTCTTTCCCTCCCTGGACCAACCCAAGCACTTTATCTGTAACTCTCTAGGAAACTTAAGGACTAGTTGTATATTATTTTGGTTCAGACACTACTTTTATTTTTTTTAATTTATCTTGGCTGTGCCAGGTCTTAGTTGCTGCATGCGAGCTTCTTAGTTGTGGCATGCGAACTCTTAGTTATGGCATGCATGTGGGATCTAGTTCCCCCACCAGGGATCAAACCCAGGCCCCCTGTATTGGGAGCTCGGAGTCTTACCCACTGGACCACCAGGGAAGTCCCCAGACACTACTTTTTTTAAATTTACTTTATTGAAATATAGTTGATTTACAATGTTATGTTCATTGCAGAAACATGGAGGTGATTACCATACTAAGCGATGTAAGTTAGAGGAAGACAAATATCATCTGATATTACTTACATGTGGAATCTAAAATGTGACACAAATGAATTTATCTGTGAAACGGGAACAGATGTTACTTCTTCCAAGTACGGCAAGCTCCTTCAGGACTGCAGACATGCCTGATTTCCATTCAAGGGGATAGTGGAATCATGAATTTAAGCCTCTAGGTCTGTCACTTACATACCCGCCATTGTCTTGTTGGTGGATTTGTGTACTTTGTTATCATCTCTGTCTCACTGCAGGTCAGGAGTCTTCTCTCGTTTATGTACTGCTGTAGCCCTAGGACTTAGGACAGTGCTTGACCCACCTAGTCACTTATTACCCGGATTCCTGAAAGCAGGTACAGATTTGGACACATGACATTGTGTCTCCTAATGTCACAGCTTCACCTTTGAAGTGGGAATAATAATAACTACTATTCCATAGAGTCATTACTTTATATCCATGAGACCATCCACGCTTACAAACAGGGAGGTAGGGATTGCTACTGTATTCCACTTTACAGATGGAAAAAAATGAAGTTTGGAGGTGAGCTGACACAGCCCGAAAATAATGAAGCCAAGTCATTCATGCCTCATTTGGTGTTCCTGTGGGTGTTACCTTTCAAAGTGGAAGAAAGAGAGAAATTGAAAGGAATAAAGCCCCAGTGGTAGAATCTATGATCCTCTGGCATTAGAAGAGGAGTTATTTTCGGTTGAGAGAAGTCTCTTGGGCACAGGTGTGTACAGCTCCCTCCTCTTCCACGGGGGCTGATACTGGACCCTGTGCCTCAGCAGAACTGGAGACCCTCCTCCACGCTACAAATCAAGTGAATCCCCTCCGCTTTCTTTGCAATCCTAATCTATTCTTCTTAGAGAAATATATCTTTCAGCAAACGGATTTTCAGAAACTATATTGTTCTGGGAACTATGTTAGTAGCTGTGGCTGACACAGAAGTGTCTCAGACGGGACCCCTGTACTCAGGGAACTTCTGGTCCTACTGGTGTGTGAAGGCACTGTGTTGAGTTAACCTTGCTTCCCACACATTCGCTGCCAGCTATGGATTTACTCTTTTAATAATGCATGGCTGCTATCTCATTTACATATGCTACTAGCAACATTTTTCTACCAGCAGCCATTAACCACAGCTTCACAGGGGGAGATGTCTGGAGTCCCAAAAATATTGAAAGGAATTTGGGAGCAGATGAGAACGGGCTCCCACAGGTGTTCCTACAGATGAGCCTAGATCTTCAGGGAATAAAGGAAATCTTCCCCTGCTCCTTTGAGACGTTTTGCTGTTCCACTTGCTACTGCTGTCCGGCCCTCATCACAACCAGAGAGCGAGTCCTCTTCTTGGATTGAGTCTGGCCCCATCTCCCCATGCTCCCTCCATCACACACCCAGTTCTGGCTGTGCAGCTCTCACCGCTGTTCCCCAAACACACCCAGTACTCCCCCACTTCGGGGTCTTGGCACAGATTCTGCCCTCCGCTTGGCATACTTTTCCCACATAATCACGTGGCTCACTCCCTTCCCTCCTCACGTTGAAGTCTTTGTTCCAATGAGGTGTTTCCTGAGCACCCCCCTACTTAAAATGTAAACTATTCCCTACTGCCCTCAAACACCCTTCCTTGCTTTAGTGTCCTCCACACCACTCTTCCTCATCTTATAAATTATATATTCTACTTGACTGTGTTTTATAGTCTGCATTCTAGAAGGTAGGCTCTATAAAGATAAGGATCTTTGTCTGTTTTCTCTATTGCTGCCACCCCAGCGTCTAGAATGATACCTGGAACAGAGTAAGAACTCAAAAAGCCTGTGTTACATGAATAAATGGGTACGCTGAGGAAGGTCTCACAACACCAAGACTTTAAAAAAGTTGAAACCTACCATGATCGAATAGATATAGCTCTTCATACTTCATGAAGCGTATTTGTATCAATAATTCCATTTATTCTCTGTACCATGAACTTAATTGTGTCCCTCCCACCAAAATTTATATGCTGAAGCCCTAACCCTAAACATGACTCTATCTGGATATAGGGAAGGGCTTTAGGAGGTAATTAAGGTTAAATGAGGTCATAAGGGTGGGGCCCTAGTCTGACAGGACTGTGGCCTTTTAAGGAGAGGCTAGAGAGAGAGATTTTTTTCTCTCTCCCAGCCATGTGACGACACAGCAAGAAGGCAGCCATCTGCAAGCCAGGAAGAGAGCTCTCACCAGAAACTAAATCAGCCTTGACCTTATACTTCCAGCCTCTAGAACTGTGAGTAATAAATTTCTGTTGTTTAAGCTATCCGGTCTATGGTATTTTGTTATGGCATCCCAAGTACACTAAAATATCCCCCAAAATAGACCCCTGCTAGGCAGATTTGATCATACAATTCTCAAGATGCAACAGCTGAGGCCCAGAGAAACTGAAGGATCTTCCCCAAGTTCACACAAGTGGTGATAAGCTTGCTCTTACTCCACTGCATCAGGCTGCCTGGCCCAGAGCATGGTCTGCCCCAAAGCCCAAGCCCCACTCACTTAGCTCCTCCCTTCATGATGATGCCCCATCACCAGTGTCTACCCACAAGGAGCATTTCAAACACATCCCCTGTGGCATGAAAGTTGTGAGGGCTTCTCGTGGGCTTCTGCACATTGGCCCAAGACAGAGTTCACATTTTAATTGGATACCAAGGATCTCATGTCCTTCTCCCGTGATCTTGACAATCTATACCACCCTTCCATCACCACTTTCAGCCATCTTTGTTGATCCATCCATCTACCCATCCATCCATCGTCCATCCATTCAATATTTTCAAGTGCCTACTATATGAGTTAATACCATCCGTGCCAATTTGACTTTATCAAAAGGGACCGGCAAGGAGAGGTGGCCCAACAAACATTTATCAAGGGGTGCCTGTCTTGATACCTGAATGTGTGTTCTCAGTCATCAGGCATCCCATGATAAAGGTGAAAACCAAAACTTAGGGTACGGTAACTTGCCCAAGGGCATGGTAGTAGAGCAATTCATCGCTGGGCTTTGCAGCCTGAGTTTTCTCCATCACATGGTGCTACAGGTGAGAACCGTGAACCTGGAACCACTTCAGGAGTAACATCCAGTTTCCTCACCTCCTGCCTCCTCCAGCCACACCTCTCATCCTTCTAGAATTAGCGGATTCCTGCCATAACTGAAGAAGGCAAGTAGGATTAGGGAAGAACCACTTAACGCAGCAACAGTAACCAAAACGTCACAAGAGTTCATTAACACCATTAGCTACTCATCTTGCAATTGCCATAATTATCTGAGAAGGGAGCTACTACTATATTCATCATTGCACAGATGACGGAACAGAGTGTCGGAGAGATGAAGTAATGTGTACAGGGGCACACAACCACTACATGACAGGGCTGAGATTCAAACGCTGGTCTTTCCAAGAGGCAGCTGGGGCTAAGGGGGAAGTGGGAAAACAGAGACCTTCCACAACAACAAATACCAAATGCGCTACCATATGTGAAGCACGAAGCTAGACTCTATCGACCGGCAGCAGGGGTCGGGATGGAGGGTGCTGCAAAGTGAGAAAAGGGAGCTTAAGGTATTCTGCAGTCAGAGGAGGAAATCACCACACAAGAGCTGAACGTGGGACACGGAGAGTGGAGTTTATGAGGCATCCTTTAGGGTTCCAAGTTCTGTACTAATGGGACTATTGGGGATTCTGTCCCAACCGTCCTGGGTCGAAGGCAGAAGAAGAGATTGGATGGAGAGCCCAGAAGAGTCTCTGAGCGTGGAGCCAACACTCCTGACACAGGAAAAGAGCCTCTTGGCAGAATGCTCAGATGCTCTTCCATTCAATCACTCGGCTGTGTCTCCCTGGAGCCCTAAGAGGCAGTACGGGCAAAGGCAGACAAGGCATTCACGGAAAAGAATGAGAACTCTGACATCAAATGGAGTTATTATGAGCTCCATCTCCCCTGATTCTCAGCTCTGAGAGCCTGAGGAGTTGCTCATTTCCCTGAGCATCAGCTCCTCAGCTGGGACATGGGGATACTACCTTCCCTCAAAAGGTGCCAAAGACAAAAATGATATAACACATGGAGAGACACAGAGCACACGGGTGACCATCAAAACAGGTTAGTTCTTCCCACCTCCCAATTGGCAAAACACTTGGTGTGAGGTACTAGGGAGAAAATAAAGAGTTGGAATGCTTTTTCTTGCTTTTTAGGAGCTTATAATTTAGTTGGAATTCAGGACACCGGGAGACAAAAAGGAAGGAGCAGAAGAAAATAATAAATACTGCAATCTCCCGAGGGGTTGCCTGCCTTCCACACTGCCCCCTCTAGTCCATCTTTTCAACATAGATCTGATCATGTCCCTTGTGACCAAAGAATTATTCTCCTAGGAATATGCTCGACAGAAATATGTCCAAATGTTCATGAACAGTCATAAAAATTGCGTTCAACATCATCAGTATTAGAGAAGGATCAGGAAAAATCAGTGAGAATCTACTGTACCGTTATCAGAGTATCTTAAATCAAGAAGATTAATCATATCAAGTGTTCGTGAGGAAGGGGAGCCACTAGAACTCTCATATGCTGCTGGTGGGAATGTAAAATGGTACAACCACTTTGGAACTAATTAGTAGTGTCTGAAAATTTACACAAACATCCATTACATGGCCCAGCCATGTCACTCCTATGTACTTACGCAGTAAAAATGAAAGTATGTCTCCCAAAGATTTGTACATGAATATTCACAGCAGCTTTAACAGCCCCAAACTGTAATAGCCCCAAACTGGAAACAACTCAAATAGCCTCTAACATGTGAATGGTAAGCAAGCTGTTGTATATTCAGGCAATGGAGTTCTACTCAGCAATAAAAAAAAGACCAACTATGAACACACAAACACACACACATCAGTGGGAATAAATCGAAAAATAATTATGCTAAGGGCAATAATCTAGACCAAAAAACCAAAATCACAGGGCTTCCCTGGTGGCGCAGTGGTTGAGAGTCCGCCTGCCGGTGCAGGGGACACGGGTTCGTGCCCCGGTCCAGGAAGATCCCACATGCCGCGGAGCGGCGGGGCCCGTGAGCCAACGGCCGCTGATCCTGCACGTCCGGAGCCTGTGCTCTGCAACAGGAGAGGCCACAACAGTGAGAGGCCCACGTACTGCAAAAAAAAAAAAAAA
>NW_006772762.1:109021-110827 GCF_000442215.2 Lipotes vexillifer | reverse complement strand
AAAAAAAAAAAAAAAAAAAAAAAAAAAAAAAAGAAAGAAAAAAAATCACAGTATACATTATACGGATTCCATCTATATAACACTCAAGAAGATGCAAATTAGTATATGGGGATAGCAGATCAGCAGTTGCCTGGCAATGGAGGTGGGCTAGCGGGTAGACAGGAAAGAGGGGTTATGAGAGGGCATGAGGAAACTTTGAGGAGGGTGGGACTATGAATCTCTCCAATCTCCAGATTGTTGTGATGTTTTCACCATATATATGTATATATACTGATTTTTATACATATGAATCATTTATGTATCAAAACTTGTCAAACTGTGCACTTGAAATATGTGACATTTATTCGTAATTACACCAATAAGAACTCAGCAAATCTGTTTTTTTAAGACATGTACAAGAATGTTTACAGCAGCTTTAACCATAATAGCTAGCCTTAAACTAGAAACAGTATAAATGTCCATCAACAGTAGAATAAATGTGGGTCCATGCCTGCGACAGAACACTATACAGTAATGACAACAGACAAACTGCAGTTACATGCAGCAACACGGACCATGCTCACAAACAAGGATGAGCAACGTAAGTTAGGCACAAAACAATACATAGCACGTGAGCCCACATATAGAAAGCGTAAAAGTATCTCTAAAAATAAATATACCTAAAAATATTAGAAATTAGGAGAGTGGTGACTTTTAGGGAGAAGGGAGGGAAATGATGGCAGGGGTGTGAGGGAAGCTCCTGAGATGCATGCGGGTGATGCTGGATTCTTTGATCGGGGTCATTCATTTACGAATGTGTCCTTTGTGATGATGCATTAAACTGTAGACTTATGGTTTCTCCATTTTTCTATGCACTAGCTTTGCTTTAATAAAAAAGTTGTTTTTAAAAAGATTATTATAGTGGTATGTGATAAAGGCAGTGTTGCATGGGGCTGAAAGAACGGTGCAAAGGAGAGTGCAGAAGACGAAAGGGGCTGGAGATGTGGGTGGGATGGAGCAGGGGGGCAAGCATTAACACAATCAGGAACAAGGAAAAAGGGGGCTGGAGGCTATGTAGCCAGGAGTACATACCTGGGCACTTCCAGCTTGGCAGGAATTTTTCCAACCCTGCATATGCATAATGAATTCAAATATATACATTTTACAACTCTGCATGTGTTTAGTGCTTCGTAATTTACGGTGTGCAAGGTCGCCATCCTGGCAAGAATAAGAATTCTGTGAACCCAGGCACAACCCTTGGGGCCTCCAGCAAGTGTTTGAATGAACACAAAACACTTTCACGTTCACTAACGCAATGATTTCTCACAAGCATTCGGGAGATAAGAAGGGCGAGGGGTATTGGTTTCCTTCCCTAGAGGGAAAAACCGAGGCTCCCAGGAGTTAAGATGCTTCTTTATCGAATGGACCAAAGCCTGGGTGCACTTTGAGTCCTGGCGTGACTGGCATGGCCTCTGAGCCTCGTGCCCTCGGACAGGGCTAGAGCTAAGAGCTCAACGCCCTCCGTCCAGGTGTGGCTCCCTCCCCAGTCCAGTTGTAAAAGCAGAAGTGGCTCAAACCCTAAGTCCCGGGTGGAAAGGCACACATTGTGGAGTCTTGTCATCACCCGGGGCTGCATTTTCTCTTTGGTCATGGGTGACCTTTTACTATTATTCCAAAGGCATGCGTACCCTCCCTGTCGAGGACACAGAGATGCAGTAAATTATCACAACAGCTCAGACAAAATGAAAGTGGGCCAAACCTGTGAAACACACACACACACACACACACACACACACACACACACACACACACACACACACACACACC
>NW_006772762.1:107953-108939 GCF_000442215.2 Lipotes vexillifer | reverse complement strand
ACACACACACACACACACACACACACACACACACACACACACACACACACACACACACACACCAAGAAGGAGAAGGCCTAAAGGGACAGCAACAGACAGTCCCCCTCAGAAGAACTGAGGGGTTTGCTGCCAGAGGATGCCCAGGTAGAAGCACAATCGTGCCATCCCTGGTGAGCGCCGCTTAGCATAATTATAGCCCCAGAAAATCCAGGCTTCCAGATGGGCCTCGGAGCATCGTTTACATACAGTATTTTAGGCCAATAACACAGTTCTAATGAAGCAGGAAGGAAGAAGAAGAAAAAAATTAAAAAGTCAGATTTCCGTCCTTAATCCCCAGGGCTGCAGATAGGATGTGACTGGTTCAGAGGCAGAGGCGGGTGGTGAGGGGAGAAGCCCATTCCCAGCAGGGTCTGTGAGAGGGGTGAGCTTTCATCCCAGCTCCTGCAGCTCACCTGCACCTCCCTGGAGGGGGTGGCGGGCCCTTGAGTTGAGGGGAGCCAGGAAGAGACTCAGAGAGGGAAATCCGAGCAGTCTGTCTGCTTCTGCACCCCACTTCCGCTTGGGGAGGACCCAGAGGACGTGGCCTTTAGCAGATTGTGTCAGGGTGGAGACGGGGTGTCCGAGCACGAGGCCAGGAAGCTTTATGCGGACTCGCGAGCAGGTGAGTCCTGCTTGGCCAGGATGTCCTGCCGCCTTTTTCTTTTTTTTTTTTTTTTTTTGGGGATGCCCAACTCAAGAGGAAAAAAGAAAACAAAAACTCATCTTTCATTGATGTGGAAATGTTAGTAAAATAAGAAGAGCTTTCTTTCCTATTCAGGGGTTTCCACACTTATTTGGAAATATCACCCTATTTTTTTTTTTAACATCTTTATTGTAGTATAATTTCTTGACAATGGTGTGTTAGTCTCTGCTTTATAACAAAGTGAATCAGCTATACATATACATATATCTCCATATCTCCTCCCTCTTGCGTCTCCCTCCCACCC
>NW_006772762.1:89837-106964 GCF_000442215.2 Lipotes vexillifer | reverse complement strand
TGCGGTACGCGGGCCTCTCGCTGTTGTGGCCTCTCCCGTTGCGGAGCACAGGCTCTGGACGCGCAGGCGCAGCGGCCATGGCTCACGGGCCCAGCCGCTCCGCGGCACGTGGGATCCTCCCGGACCGGGGCACGAACCCGCGTCCCCTGCATCGGCAGGCGGACTCTCAACCGCTGTGCCACCAGGGAAGCCCCTTTGCTGTATTCTTGACACGATCTAAACCTTCCTCACCACAGTTCCTGTCACCGTATCCTGAGTTGCCTCTCCAACCATCCAGCACTGGGAACTTTGCAGGTAAAGGGGAAAACGGAATAGGGAGAAGGGAACGAGAGGAGACAGAATAAAGGGTCCTGAATTAGGGTGGGTAACAGAGTCCAAAGAGCAGCGTCGCACAAGCTCAGATGAAGAATTGATCAGTGAGAAATCATCAGAATTGAGTATCTTCTGTCACCTCCTCTCCGTCCCCATCTTGTGTCTCAACGTTGCCTCTGATGTCCCTGCTTTCTTTCATGCCCCTGTAAATAGGCTTCAGCCCCCCGGCCCTCAAAAACACAAAACTCCCTACTTTTGTAGGCTCAGGAATAGGTTAGTCACATGGGTGAGCATCTGAGAAGACCTTCACAGCCTCCCTTAAAGGAAGATTTGTGTAGACGGATTATCAAAATGGTCCCGATTTCCCACCGCTGCCTATATCCATGCCCTTTTCGATGTGACTTTGTACCCGTTTCCATCAAGAGGTGGAGTCTATCTTCCCACTCTCTCTGAATCCAGACTGGCCTAGCTGACTTGCTTCGGCCACTAGCAAGCAGCAGAAGGGATGATGCTCCAGTTCTGAGCCCATGTCTCAAGGCCACTATGAGTGTGTAGCTCTTATGTGTCAGCTAATATTCTAGGACCTGAAGATAAAGTCGTGAAAGAAACAAGCACGGTTCCCAATCGGAGTGAGTTTATAGTCTAGCTAGTCAATGAATGATGGGTGAGAATCTGGGATTTTTCAGGTGAGAAAGAATGATTTTTCAACCTCAAATGATGCTTCCTTCTTACATAGTATCCCCATTAAGGTTTTGAATGCCTCCAAAGACAGGAAACTCACTATGTGTCAATGTAATGTCCAGTTTTAGATGGCCGTCACTCCCAGAATGCTTTTTCTTATAGTGAATCCAAGTCCATCCATCAGGAGTGTCCACCCTCTGATCTGTGGACCCTCCTCAGGGCCACATACAGCATGGCTTACTACACAACTTCCCCGAGCTCCCTCTCCTCCCAGATAAATCTTCCTTGTTCTCTAAGCTGTTCCCCAATGTCATGATTTTGAGGTCTCTTGCCATCCTCTCTGCTGAACTTGCTACGTTATTTTTCTACATACTTCCCTGTTTTGGTTCACAGAAGTAAACTCAGAACCTACCAACTTGCATGACCTCAGGCACATTATCTCTCCTCTTTGGGCTTAAGAATCCTCAGTTTTAAAATGAGGAAACTGGATTCAACAGCTTCCAAGAAGAGACAGAAACGGAATGAATCTTAGATGCTCAACAAATTTTCTCTTCTTCCTTTCATTTATTTTCATCACTATGATGAAAGTGGGGTGCTAAGCCTGCCCACCTCACCCCCAACATCTCATAACCCCTTTTTTTACCTGTAAAGCCCTACCATTCAGTACAGGGATGTGAAATCAGAAGACCTGGGTCTGAGTCCCAGCTCTGGCACTTAACAGCTAAGTGACTTTGGGCATATTATTTCACTGCTCGATCTCAATTTCATCACCTGTAAATCTGGAGTATCACTCCTTTTCCTCCCAGCAAGCAAGAATTGTCATGGAGACTGTGGGTGAGGGTGGGGCATGCTGTACAGGAAGCTCTCTTCCATCAGGATGCCGTCCAGTTAAGAGATGGCGTGTTGGTGCCGTCTGGACCAGCGGCACTGGGGACGCTGTTCTCTTTTTTCGATACCTTTACTGAGCCCACTTCCCATGCACTTTGGGGACTCTGTTTCTATATGAAAACTCGATACAATTTAAATAATTCTAGAAAAGAGACTGTATGGCCAGGATTGTCCGTCCTAATGGGTGCATCGAGTTCCATGATATTCCGAGAGAAGAAAGTTATTTAGGAAAATGCCAGGGTAAATATTTTCATAGGCAATAGCTTTGACAAGAGGAAACTTCAGGGTGGTGGGAGAGCCATCCTTGGCTGGACCTAAGATCCAGATGGCCCGAGGTTTCAGCCCCTACACCCCAGGGACAGACGCATTGCCAGAGCACTCTCTCCCTGCTGTACATCTCACCCTCCTCCGGTCCTCCCTTTACACTCTGCCCACATCATCCTTCCCTGCTTCCCACCTCTCCCTGGCCTCCCACTCCTACATGAGCAAGCCTACTCCCCCCAGCAGGACTCACACCTCGATAACACTGTCTTTCCGACCGCCCAGTCAGACCCGACAGTCACATAGTCCTAAACTGTCCCTCTTTTATCCAACCCACCATAACATTTCATACCAAAATGTCACAAAGCACACAGTTCCTCCTAACCAGAAGTCCCCTCTCTCTGCCTTTATTCATCTGATCAATTCAACTTATACTTCCAAACTCAGTAGAGAATTTGCCTCTTCCAGGAATCCCATGCTGATAGCCTCCAGAAAACCAGCCCCATAAACATAATTATTTCCTCTTCTGCATTCATTCTGAACCTTAAACAGCACTGTTTTCCCACAGTGAGATTCTCCGTTTAGCAGCCTGTTTCCTTCTGAAATGCGAGAGCAGAGTCCAGACCCCAACTATCTGAGTCTCCAGCACCTGTGTTCTGCCCACAGGAAAAACATCTGAAACAGACGAGAACCGGGTAGAAGTTCTCAAATAAGCAAAGATAGTGAAAGGATTTTGCATCGTCATGGTTATACTCTGGACCCCCATCCCCAAACTGAGCATTATAACCTTTCCAGGTGCCAGAGCCCTTGAAGGCTGGACACAAAAAGACAAAGGGGAGAATGTAATCCAGCTCCTTTCCTTGTGAGACAAGAGATGATGATTGCCGGGAAATGTGTAAATAGCAGTATAGAGTACTCATCACCAGATCAGGAAAGGGCAGAAAACTGAGCTATTTCTCACAACTTTAGATGCATGCACAGGGGAAATGCCAGGTCTGTAACATGTACATACAATGAAGCTGTCAAATGGCCTGCTTCTCTGGGTGTGAGGGCTGATGCGGTCACTCCAATGCTGCTTGGAGCATTGCTGCTCCACAGGATTCTGAAGTAACCTCTGTTTGCTTAATCTGAATACCAGAACCATAGAGCTCAGAGGTCAGGGGCCTGCGGACTTATTCTGGGTTGGGGAATTCCTGCCCACTTAGGGATTTTAATCCTCCTAAAATCAATCTATTTTAAGTTCCTAGTCACTAAACACAAAAGACTTTTATTGAGCACCTATTATGTCTTTGGTCAAGAAGGAGACTCTTCTTGACCAAAGACGTAAGTAAGAGCAAGTGTGACTCCAACTCTCCAACTTCAAGGAGCTTCCAGACGACATGGGAGCATGTGTGGGTTGTGTTCATGATCACACACACACATGAGAAAACATGTAGGACTCCATCACCCAGCTCCTTCTCACTATTTCCAGGGAAGTGCAGCCTGTAAGATGCTTGGATGCCCGGTTGAGATGTGATGGGTTGTAACTGGGGCTTGCAGATGGGCATTTATTCTCATGAATCAAACCTGCTCTACTGCTGATTCAGGGAAAGACACATGCCCCAAGCTGGGGCTCATTATTGTGCTATCACTTTCCTGCTGCCCTTTATCCAGAAAAGCCAAATTCCTGAGAACAGCAGAGGAGAGGAATTTTGCTTTATACTAGCAACATCACAACTAATCCCTTTCTCAGAGGAGCTTCACAGCATCAAGCAAACTGGCAACGTGTGACTTCTCTCTAATCCCCTCGGCTCATCTCCCTCTAGTGAATCCAAACTTTACATCAGCGCCAGAGCTTGGCAGCCTGCAGCACTCATGGAATGGTGGGAAACGCACAGGATCTGTTATCAGAACACTTGGGTGAGTCCTAGCTCTGCCACTTATTAGCCCTGCATCTTTGGGTTTTCACAACCGCCCACTGTCTGACTCAATTTCCTCACCTGTAAAATGGGATTGAGAATCTGAGGATCAGAATGGACGATGTATGTGAAATCACCTTATTAACTGTAAAGATCTATATAAGTAAGGGCTAATTATCAGTTATTTTCTGATTGTACAGATGTGCTCTTCTTAAAAAGCTGGATGCCTTGTGAATGGGAAGGTTCATGCCTCCTTCATTTTTGGATCTCCTGAAGCTGACACAATGCCTGACACTTAATGAACACCTCAGTGACTACATGGTAAATTAATAAGTGAACAAATCTGGAAGATAGTTCCCTAGAGGTTAAGGTGTCTGTCTTCCCTCCAAGCTAAAAGGAATGAGAAAGGAAATTTAATCTACAGAAAGTTTGGAATCCTCAGCATGAATTTTAAAATACTTAGTATTTTCTGAACAGGATGTGAGCACGTGTGTGTGTGTGTGTGTGTGTGTGTGTGTGTGTGTGTGTGTTGATTATTCCTTCTGTGGCTGGGAGTCTACCTTAAATTTGAATAACATTGTGCCCTGAGAACCTTTTGGCTCTTGGTTATGTGAATATATTTTTCTCAGGTTTAAGAGAACAGAATTGGGCTAATAGGTCATGCTCTGGTTCTCATTCTTCATTCATTCATTCATTCATTCATTTATTCATTCATTCACTGGCAGCAAATGGTTCTGTGCAAAAGCCAAGTCTCATTACAAGGGGGAAAATGCCTGACCCAGCCTTTTGGCTAATAAACTCCTACTGACCCTTCCAGAACTCATTACCTCTGGGCCATGAACCATTTGAAATCCTACTACTGTCTCTGCAATGTGGTATTTACGACCATCTCTGATCTTTAGTTTTACAATCTCTAAAACCAGAATGCTGAGACTTTTCCCCTATAGATATCATTCCTATTCCTGGGATATACTGTCACCAGAATCCTCCAAAAATCCCATCTCTGAAAGGACTGTTCGTGGTAAGTCTGAGTCTACACAGAGAATGGCGGTGACTGTGCTGGTCCTAAATCCAAACTTTGGCCTGTAAATCATGCACATTGGACCACACAGACAAGGCAGCTATCACCTCCCCATTATCCCCACAGCCACCCTCTGTGTCTATACTCAGCACAACTGCTCCCCCATCCCGAGGTATAAGCCTGCCTATAATCTCACTTTATTTTTTTTTAATTTTTATTGGAGTATAGTTGATTTACAATGCCGTGTTAGTTTCAGGTGTACAGCAAAGTGAATCAGTTATACATATAGATCTATCCACTCTGTTCTTTTTAAGATTCTTTTCCCACATAGGCCATTACAGAGTATTGAGTAGAGTTCCCTGTGCTATACAGCAGGTTCTTACAAGTTAACTACTTTATATATAGTAGCATGTATACGTCAATCCCAATCTCCCAATTTATCCCTCCTCCCCCCTTATCCCCTGGTAACGGTAAGGTTTGTTTTCTACATTCGTGACTCTATTTCCGTTTTGTAAATAAGTTCGTTTGAACCCTTTTTTTTTAGATTCCACATATAAGCGATATCATATGATATTTGTCTTTTTGTGTCTGACTTATTTCACTCAGTATGACAATCTCTGGTTTTATCCATGTTGCTGCAAATGGCATTATTTTGTTCTCTTTTGTGGCTGAGTAATATTCCATTGTATAGATGTACCACATCTTCTTTATCCACTCCTCTGTCGATGGACATTTAGGTTGCCTGCATGTCCTGGCTATTGTAAATAGTGCTGCAGTGAACACTGGGGTGCATGCGTCTTTTTGAATTATGGTTTGCGCCGGGTATATGCCTAGAACTTATAATCTCACTTTTCTATCCCTCATCTCTTCTCCCCTCTCCTCCCTTCTGTCTTCCTCTCGCTTGTCTATTCCAATCTTATACTTAGTTCTCATGCACCAGACCCAGGCTGGGCTGGATAAAACCCTTCTGCGGGGCTTACTCTTCCCAACTCTTCGCCACACTCCCTGCCCTTTATTCCCCTTCCCTTCATGTCTCAGCCACCACCCAACCCCTAGGAAATAACATTTCCTTCCCATGCTTTATGCCTCCAAATTTCATTTTCCCTGGGTTGCTGCCTCTATCTCAGACTGGAGGCGCCAATGTTACTGTAATCATATATTAAGTTTAATGTGTCCACAAGGCATTTTACACACTCATAAAAACCAGGCCCTCTAAGAGCTCCTGTGCTGAAGACAATGGAAATACTCTCCCAGGCCTTAGCTGGTAGGTACATCATGCCATTATGGCCTCTAAATGTGCAAAGCTGGGTGGCGGCTGTTTATTGTTGTTTGTGTTACTCTGGATGATAAATACAGCATTTGAAAAGGAGTAAAAGATTTCCCAGCTTACAAGCAGAGCCGAAGTCTTGATTACCACCGTTTGGGCCACATCCCACAGTATTAGCAATATTAATAACAGGTGACATGTATCGAGTACAAACTGTATGCCAGACCATGCACTAAACATTTTGCATGCATCGTCCCACAGAATCTGCCCAATGGCGCTGTGTGACAGGTAGTATTTAATTTAGAAGTATTTAATAAAAGAAGGCAATTGAGACACAGAGAGGTTAAGTAACCGGTACGAGGTCAAACAGCATAGAGGTGGGAAGACTAGAATTATCCCATACCAGGATGTCTGGTTCCAGACCCTGCCTGCTTAAGCATACACAGACATTAGCACTGGAAGAGATTCACCTGTAAGGTCTGGCAACTCAAATGAGTTAAAGACAAATGTGACAGATTAAGTGGTTGCTGTTGATGTGCTCTTCTCTCTACAAAAGCTCTGCCCAAAGTCCCTCCTCCATCAGTCTCTGACAAAGACTCAAGTACCTACAAGACCTCCATCCCCCAAGAGGTTATATTTTGCCAACCTAGGAGACTTCGGACAACGAGAGCAAAAAACTCAGAGAAGAGCAAATCTCCTTGTACAGTGGGTGCTGTATGTGCTGCAGGCCTGCACAGGAGAAAAGAAGAGTAAATCCAATGCTCCCTCCACAGAACACGAGCTCTGTAAACAATCTTAGGTGCTTTCTAGTCCAGTTTGCTAACGGTGGATAATGGATTGATTAGCCAAATGATTTCCATTGCTTCTCTGTCCCCTGCTTCATCGACAGTGTTTGCAACCCACTCACCCTTTTCCCGCTTTGCTCCTTTTTTTCCTCTCTCAAGGCATCTCTGATTTACAATATGATTTCACTTGGGAAACATTCGTATCAACGAAGTACCCTTTTTAAAGCATGAGGAAACCAAAGCTGAGAGGCTGTTATTTACCCAGAGCCGGGAAGCCTTAGTGCAGAGCTTGGGCAAGATTTGTACTTGCGGCTCCCAGGACAGTGCTCCTTCCAAGCAATGTGGGAAAGTAGGGAAGGACACCCTTTCTTCCTAGATTATGCCTAGCACAAGGGAGGGCTGCTCAACCCACATTAGCAGCATCCCACTCAAATACTTGCCTTCCTGAGCAGTCTCCCAAAGTTTCAGTTCACACATTCTCATTTGCCAGATAGATCCCCCAAAACAAGCCCAAAATGGCTATCACATCCTACCTGACATTTGCACCAATTCCACATCCTCGGTCCCAGAGCCTATAAATTACTGCTGTCCATGGCGCTACTCAGAGCAGCGTTAAAGGACATACTTAACCCCAGGGCTCCAAGAGAAGAGATAATTGAAGAACAACACTCACTGGAGCATAGAAACTCACAAAACAGAAAATAAGGCACTGTTTTCGGAATTCAGTATAAAATGACAACTAAGAGAGGCATCAGGTCTGTCTTCATAGAGTCAGTCTTCTAGTGAGGAGACAGACAGGAAAGAAAGCGAAATGTGTCAGCTGGGAGCACTTCTTGAAGACTCGAAGGATGAGAAGAAACAATCACATGAAAACTGTAAGGAGAGACCCAGAAGTTCTGCATTTGGAAAAATCCTGGCATGCTTAGGCATCTCTCAGATGGTCCAGTGGGACTGGAGCACAGTGAGAGAGGAGAGAAAAAGAAGATAAGAAATGGCCAGCAGTTCGATGGGGCAGGACCATATGAACCACAGCACATAGCTTAGGCTTTTTTTCTATATCCAATAGGAAGTCATTAAAGGGCTTCAAACTACAGAGATATGATTTGACTTATTCTTTAAAATAATATTTGATTGTGGAAGATTTCAAACATATAAAAAGTAAGCAAAATAGTATAATGAGCCCCTATGTACCCATCACCAAGATTCAACAATCAACAGCATATTGCCATTCTTTTTTTTTTTTTTTTGCGGTACGCGGGCCTCACTGTTGTGGCCTCTCCCGTTGCGGAGCACAGGCTCCGGACGCGCAGGCTCAGCGGCCATGGCTCACGGGCCTAGCCGCTCCGCGGCATGTGGGATCTTCGCGGACCGGGGCACGAACCCGTGTCCCCTGCATCGGCAGGCGGACTCCCAACCACTGCGCCACCAGGGAAGCCCACAGGGAAGCCCCCACTTTGCCATTCTTGAATCATCTGTACTTCTACCCACTCTCCACTCTCCCACATGTTTACTATTTTTTACAGTCCTATTTTCCTTTTTTAAGGTAAAATTTACTACAATGAAATGCATAAATCTTACCTGTATTATTTTAACAAACAAAACCCACATTCCTTTCACAGAACACTTCCACCTTCCTAGAAAGTTCCTTCATGTCCCCTCCCAAACCCCACCAACTCTCCATCCCAAGATGTGAAGACTGTTCTTGCCTTCTTATCTTAGCTTCATTTGTTTAATTGTTCTAAAAGTTTATATCCACGGACTCATACAGTTTTCTTATGTCTGGCTTCTTTCGCTCAGCATATTGTTTTTGAGATCCATACATTTCCATGCATCAGTAGTTTGCCTTTTTTTTTTCTTGGCTGATTAGTATTCCATTGTATAAAAACACAATATGTTGTCAGTTAACTTGTAGATAGACATTTGGGTTCTCTCCAATTTGGGGCCACTGTGAATAAACCCGCTATGAATGTTGTACCATCCTTTCTGTGGACATATGTTTTCGTTACCCTTGGATAAATACCTAGGAGTATAATTAATGATACTTTATTTAAGTATTGGGAGTAGAGTGGATAGAGGCAGGGGCAGTAGCAAGAAAACCAGTGAAGAGGCAATTATAATAGTTGAGGGGAGACATTATAATGGTTTACACTGGGAAGCTATCATAGTAAGACTGGAGGGGGACATATTTGAAATATGTACTGATTAATACAATCAGTCTATTTGCTGGTGAAGTAAACGTGCAGGTAAGGGAAATGGAAGCATCAGAGATAACTAATAGGTCCTTAGCTTAACTAAACTGGGTGCATATTGAAATTACTGCAATTGAGAAGGTGGGGAAAGAAAAATAATTTACAGGCATCCAAGGGTTTCGTTTTGCAATGCATGAGACATCCATGAACAGGCATTAAGGAGGCACTTAGAGGTTGGAGCTCAGGGAAAAAGCAGACCCACTGTTACCCTTGTATGCAGTTTCCACCTTCCCCAGACCCAGACTTCTCCCTAAAAATACCTCAAGATCTGGTAGAGGGATGGAAAAATGGATTTTAATTCATGGTAATTTATTTACCCTGGTAAATTGGTACCAGAATACCAATAGCTACCTGGAATACCATGTAAGAAAAAATTCTGAAACCACACTCAGGGTTGGCAGGAAGGAGTGATGTGGTTGAGAAGCAATGTCTTCCATGGACATGGAATCACAGTGTGGTAGAACCCAATTCAGATATTGTCAATGCTTGATCAAGTAGAAATCCGTGACTACAACAATATGAAAAGTGAAGAATCTGCTCTGGAATAACCAAGCATTAAAAATACCGTTAAAGAAAAAAACCACAGGCCCAAAATGGCATCACTTGTGCCAAAACCCATGATCCCAAACCTAGATTTCATACCTAACCTAAATGCAGTTTTGACCCTCCCCAGGAATGTAACCTTACTCAGCCAGTCGAGAATTTTCTGGTCAGCACCAGTGAGGTACTGGCTCTCTCCAACCCCCATGGAAGAAGAGGCAGTTTGCAAGAGAAAGCCCTTGCCCTTTCCTTCCCCTCCCCAGAAGAAGCCAGACTGGCCTAAAAATAATCCTTTCTTTTCTTTTGCTAATAGCTCCCTTGCCCTACCCGTTTTCCTAGAAAAAACCTTACATTTTGTACAGACCCTCAGAGTGCCCTTCTATATACTAGATGGATGCTGCCCCAATTCATGAATCATTGAATAGAGCCAATTAGATCTTCAAATTTACCTGGTTGAATTTGGTTTTTTAACAGATTTGGTAGCAGTGGTGGGATTCAAAGTGAACTTCCAACGGCATCCAAGGAATAACACATGTAGAGCACCATGAACTCTTTTTTTTTTTTTTTTTGCGGTATGCGGGCCTCTCACTGCTGTGACCTCTCCCGTTGCGGAGCACAGGCTTCAGACGCGCAGGCCCAGCGGCCATGGCCCACGGGCCCAGCCGCTCCGCGGCACGTGGGATCCTCCCGGACCGGGGCACGAACCCGCGTCCCCTGCATCGGCAGGCGGACTCTCAACCACTGCGCCACCGGGGAAGCCCCCCATGAACTCTTTTGACTTCACTGTCTTTCTCTCCATTTCTGAGCACCGATGGTGAGTTCCTCTCAGTTTGAGTCCCACTCTCTTTGCTTTCAAGCTCCTGATCCAACTGGCTTTCCTTTATGGGGAAGGTCATCTTGAGCTGGTAGATGATTCTGCCCAGAGCCCAGTTGAGCTGACAAAGGATTCTGCCCTGAGCCAAGGCCCTAACATTTCAGACCACAATCCTCTGGAATGCTGTCCCCAGATTCTATACTGGGAACTACTGTAGTTCCCCATTTATTTGGAATTCTTCCCCAAATTCCATGCTGGAAACTGTTGGTGGCAGCTGCATTTCTCCATTTGGTTGGAATCAGTCTGCCATCTCCATTCTTCGAGGTCTGCTTGTTCAACCCTTTCCCTTAATCCAAAGTTCCATAGGAATTGTTGGTGGTTACCAGTTGGAGTTGGACTGCATCCAACTTAAGAACTGAACTGGGTCCGGGATAGGACTGGGTCTGATTTGAATTGGATTGGGTCCAGTGGGAGGCCTCAGGTGGATATTAAATAAAGGCTAGTTGCTATGGGGCTTTCAGAAGTTTAAAAAAAAAAAAAAAAAGCTGCAAACATTGGTGAGTAGGTATCAAGCATTTAAAGGCTGTTAGAGCACTTGCCACCTTCCATCTCCACAGCAGTTCCCTCCTAGGCATTAGTTTGGCTCTGAGAAACCCAAAATCCTAGCTAAAAAAAAAAATGGGATCCAAAGAGTTGAATATGCCACCTTCCAGCACACCTGCTTATTTTATGTTTAAGAACTATAGCCCTATGGGACTTCCCAGGTGGTCCAGTGGTAAAGAATCTGCCTTTCAATGCAGGGGACGCGTGTTCAATCCCTGCTTGGGGAACTAAGATCCCACATGCCGTGGGGCAACTAAGCTCGCGCGCCACAACTACTGAGCTCACGCGCCTCAACTAGAGAGCCCGCGTGCCGCAAACTACGGAGCTCACACACTTTGGAACCCGCACACAACTGGAGAGAGAAAAGCCGTGTGCCGCAACTAGAGAGAAGCCCCGTGGCCGCAATGAAAGATCCTACATGCCACAGCTAAGACCCGGCACAGCCAAAAATTAAAATAATTAATTAATTAATAAAATAAAACTTTTTAAAAAAGAACTATAGTCCTAGAAGCTGTAGATATCTAGCAAAGTGGCAAAATTTTACTAAAAATAACCTGAAATTACAATGGCCATTAGAAGGAATGTTCCAAATAGATAAGCAAGGGCTCCCATATCAAACAAACAATGGAATAGCTATTCTAATTAGTATGCAGAAGCCTCCAAAAGTTTTCAAAATTCCAAAAGAGCTTCATCGAAAGATGTGTTGCAAAAGGCTACTGAAAAATTAAAGAGATAAAAGCTAAACAAAAAAACCCTAAAACAGAAGCTAAACCCAGTTCTTTAGGGGGAACTGGGAACACAAGTTTTGTCTTACAATTCTCTGCAGAATCAAAGTTGTGGCTCTAGAAGTTCAAAGTTCAAATGATTTTATTTATTTATTTAATTTTTTTTTGGCCAACCCCCAAAGCTCACCTGTTCCTCTCAAAATGCTTTAAAAGATCAGGGCATTGGGAACAGAACTGTTTTGTACTTAGCCTGTGCTTTTGAGATGGAGATTTCCTATCCTCCATCTTCTCTAGGACCTAAGAGCCATTTTTTGAAATGAAACTCATCAGAAGAAAATTTTTAAAAAATAGGTAGTACTTGGAAATTGGGCTAATGGAAAATCTTACAAATCTGAAATTGCTGTTATCAAAATTGAGGCTCACACTAAAGGGACTAAACCTGAATATTAGGGAAACGCCCTTGCTGACTTTCATGCCAAGGGCGGAGCAACAGAATCTATAAAGATTGTGGTACATGTGAATGAAGTCCATTTTGTTTCTGCAAAACATAACCACTCATTGCCAGATTTTTACCATCCTGATGTCTTTGTAACATGGCGACAGTCTGCTCCTGAATCAGAGAAATTAAGATGGGTATACTAAATGATGAGTCAGGGCTATGGGAAACCCAAGATGGCTGCTTGGTTCTTTCCAACTCCCTGGCAAACCAGGCATATTTTGCTTTTTGCATTCCTTCACCCACCATAGTGTATTTAAGAAAAACTGTTTTGGGGGCGTCCCTGGTGGCGCAGTGGTTGAGAGTCCGCCTGCCGATGCAGGGGGCACGGCTTCGTGTCCCGGTCTGGGAAGGGTCCCACATGCTGTGGAGCGGCTGGGCCCGTGAGCCATGGCCGCTGAGCCTGCGCATCCGGAGCCTGTGCTCCGCAACGGGAGAGGCCGCAACAGTGAGAGGCCCGTGTACAAAACAAAAACAAAAACAAAAACAAAAAAACCTGGTTTTGTTCCTAGAAGCCTCAGACCTCCTCCCTCTGGACCCTTGAAACATCTGCAACTGGAATTCATTCACTGCCACTTAGTATGGGTTCTTAACATGCTTTTGTTACCGTATGTATGTTTTCCAGATGGGTTGAAGGCTTTTCCTGTTACAAGGCCAATGCCTTCATGGTGGCAAAGAAAATGTGTTTCCCAACGGGGTATACCTTCCACAACCTCCAGTGATCAAGGAACGTACTTCACTGGGCAAATCATTTGAACCTCAAACGAAAATCTTGCAGACTTTTGAGAATTATCACTGTCTCTAACACCCTCAATCATCAGGCAAGGTCAAGAGAACTAACGGAAAAACTGGATTCGAGCAGAACAAGAATGAGTAACATGAGGCTGAATGAACAGATGAGGATGGTTACAATTTTTATGACCTTGTGTTTAAAATATTGCTGATGCTTTGGGGACTTCCCTGGTGGTGCAGTGGGTAAGACTCCACACTCCCAATGCAGGGGGCCTGGGTACGTGCCTCAACGAAGACCCGGCGCGGCCTCAATAAATAAATAAATATTTTTTAAAAATACTGCTGATGCTTCTTTCCCCCCCCTCCCCGGACTTAATGAAATCTTTTCTCTTAAGCTATCAACAACTTAGTAAGATATACTTTGGTGAACAAAGATAAAACATTTACTTTTTCTCCCTACCCGGTCCCTCCAGAATTCAGAATCTCTCAGTGAGTATTTTTATCTTCATGCTTCTTGTAACTGGGCACAATTGGAAACACTGGCTATAACATCAAGGCTTTGACTGAAATGGTATTGCTGGTGAAGTCTGAGACTCCTTATGAGATGTTTCAGCAAAGCAGTACTAAAAAGAACTTATATGGCCAATCACTTTTCTTGCTGCACTTACACAAATAATCAGGCCAAATTTAATATAAACAAATTAGTTTTACTGTGATCATCTTTGGTAAAAAAAATGAGGGTAACTGCAGAGAGAAAAATTATGCTTGCACCACTTGTAGATATTAGGTTCTAGTCCTGTTAATTACCTTTGAGGCTTTATTATGTACACGTAAACTTGACTAGATCCTGAATTCTTCTGGTGTAATCAAACATCTGGCTATGACTCACCAAACTGATGTTTCCAACTGTCTCCCACCTTTCTGATTTGGAATCACTAAAAACAAAGACTGCCCTTAAGTCTCCCTGGAAGGGACTGTGCCAGGTTCTCCGTACTACCCAGATGGCAGCCAAACTCGAGGAACTCGAACTTGCATATCTCACAGCTGAAAAAGGCCCCATCTGACATCTGGCCTCGTACCTGTGCTAGAGACCTCTGAATCAAACTGACATCCAGGTAGACTGCTTCCAGCCAAGACAATGGATGAAGACTTCCTCCTTCGGCTAAACATAAAACTCTTTTTTCTTTCCTTTCTTTCCTTTACTCTGGCGTTGGCCTGGAAAGATAACCCCGTCATCTGTATCTCCCAGGACATTGCTAAGGCAGGGCGGGTAACCTCTGGAACTGAAGATGACTATTTCAGGCTAGAAGATTTTCTTCACCATGCACTAAAAACCTGCCTGACCTCTGGCTTGAATGGGTAAACACAGCAATTGCTGTGACTGCGTCCACTAACAGCACTTCCTTGACAGGAATGGTTTGTGTCCCCAGTAGGTCTTGTCTTTGTCTGTGGTAGTTATCACTCTCCTTGGACCTACAAATGCCTACATGGCTGGCGCACAGACGGGCTATACTTCTTAAGTTTTCTAACTATGCCGCTAACTGTTCTAGAAAGGACTTTCCAGGAGGCATTATGATTCAGGAATTGCTTCCTTTGGCAAAGCCATACTTCCCTGGTTAGGGGTAAATTCAAATGAGAATGTGATCAGAAGTCTCTCCCTAACTTCTGAATATATTACAGAAACCACTGCTAAAGCATTTGCTTGACGCCCAGCAAAGATCCTTAGACTCTCTGGTCAAGGTTGTTCTTGATAATAGGACAGCCATTGATTATCTTCTAGCTGCACATGGAGGTGTCTGTTGTGGCCACACCACCTGCTGCACCTGGATGAACCCTTCTGGGGAAGTTGAAACTCAGCTATGTAAGATCACTGAGCAAGACACTTGGCTTAAAAAGGTGACTCCCTTAATGGGGTCTTTCTTTGATTGGTTTGGGCCTTGGGGGTTATGGCTCCAAAGTGCACTCCAAACACTAGGAATTATCCTGCTTTTACAGTTATCATAATGATCCCCCTGGCATACTGTATCATCTCAAAAGTTCTAAATGCAAGTTTGCAGCCGCTGACTAGCAGGGAAACGATCTCCTTAAGACTGGACCATCATAAGAGAAGCAAAGAGAACGGCTGACTTAAAAATTGTGAGCCTGGGGCTTCCCTGGTGGCGCAGTGGTTGGGAGTCCGCCTGCCGATGCAGGGGACGCGGGTTCGTGCCCCAGTCCGGGAAGACCTCACATGCCGCGGAGCGGCTGGGCCCGTGAGCCATGGCCGCTGAGCCTGCGCGTCCAGAGCCTGTGCTCCGCAACGGGAGAGGCCACAACAGTGAGAGGCCCGCGTACCGCAAAAAAAAAAAAAAAAATTGTGAGCCTGAAGTCACGGCCTGTGAATATCACATGGTTTCAGCAAAAACATCATGACATGTGGATACCACACCAAAGATCAACAAAGCTTCAGAGCCGTAGCTGAGAGTGATGTCAAGGCCTTACATTTTGATCACATCTCCCAGTTAGGCTGAGTGTGTGTTAAAAAGAAAAACCACAGATCCAACCTATGAACAACCTATTGAAGTACCCTTCTATTATTACTAGATGGGATGCTGCCTGATTCGTGAATCATTGAATGAAACCTATTAGAGATCTTCAAATTTACTGGGTTTAATTTTGTTTTTTAACAATACAGATCAAGGGCCTGAGCTATGCAGACATATAAATCGACAGAAAATTGAGCTACCTTTTTACTTCCTTATTTCAACTCCAAAATACTTACTGATTCAGGATCCTATAAGTCCTCAGTTAATGTCTTTGACCTTTCACCTGATCCTCAAATTGCAAATACTGCAGAATATACTGAGTTTCTCAACTTCAGCTGGGACCCTCTCATGTCTTGGGGCTGAACAACCCATTCTCGTGAAAACTCACTCCAAAGGATTTCAAACTTTTGAATACAATGATGAATGATTTAACTACCCTGGGAGAAAATGTCAAAGAGTGAATTAGATAATCAATGTGTAATAGTTGGCTCCTTTGTCCTTCCCAGTAGAAGGCATGAGTCAATGTTCTTGTTATTAGTAAAACTACCTATGTATTTATTAATTCATTCATTTAATCATTAAGTTTTTATTGAACACATAATTCATGACAGGCCTTGTACTTGGACCTGAGTATACAGACAGGTAAGTCATTGCCCTCCCAAAGGCTCCCCTAGACAGGTAAATAAACCCAAGGAGAGTTGGATATGTTATTTTGTTATATATTAATATGTAATATTAAAATATTACTTTATTAAAATTATTCAATTTCTTTATTAAATAATTTAATTAAATTATTCCGGAGGAAACACTGGGAAAGGGCATTCCAGGCAGAGAAGCCAGCATGGAACCGATCTGGACGTGGGAAGGAGCAAAGCTGGCTGCCACTGAATCCCAATGAGAGGATGACTGAGAAAATAGCACTGAAGCAGTAGAGGTAGGCAGT
Organism: Lipotes vexillifer; assembly: GCF_000442215.2. Taxonomy (NCBI): domain Eukaryota; kingdom Metazoa; phylum Chordata; class Mammalia; order Artiodactyla; family Lipotidae; genus Lipotes; species Lipotes vexillifer. The sequence goes on along the minus strand of NW_006772762.1, from coordinate 90,224 downwards.
GACTGTTTAATGATTGGACTTGATGCTATTCTGGCTGAAGGCAAGTCATTATGGTAGTTTTAGCAGGAGAGGGATATGATCAGATACTTGTTTTAGAAAGCTTCTTGTGGCCAAGCAGTGACTGCAAGAGAGGACTAATACAACAGAAAGAAAACTGCAGGCAGGAGGCAACTGAAGGTGAGCCAGCATGGAGAAAGAGAGCAAGGCTTGAAACCAAGGCCGTGGTAGACTCTGGCTGCGAGTTAGGGTCAGGGTTAGTGCTTGGCAATAGCAATGGGAGGGAGAGGAAGGTAAAAATTCAGGAGCTATTTGGAAATGAGAATTGACAAGCAAGTAAATGGACAATGAGAGTGTGAATGTGAAAGAGTGGGTGAGGGTGTGTGTGTA
>NW_006772762.1:86872-89815 GCF_000442215.2 Lipotes vexillifer | reverse complement strand
GTGTGTGTGTATGGCTAGAAACAGAAAGCTGACAATGTACTGGGGCAGGGTATTTTGAAAATGTCTATGATAGGACCAAGGTCTGCCTGATTCCAAAGCCAGGTTTCTTTCCACTTTTCCACATTCGAAGGTAGCTTGACTCCCACTCTCACCACTCCTCTAGTAGCCACGAGAAACCCCTCTACAAACACCCATAGTCCTATGGACATTTACACACACACACACACACACAAACCTGTGTGCACACGTCTATCCACCTACACATGGCCAAGTTCTGGGGGGGGGGGCGGTTTTCAAAGCCTAATTAAACTGTCAAACTGTCTTCTTGCCCAGGAAGACTTCTCAGATCCCCTCCCCTGAAGATAATATCCTTCTCAACTCGAAACTCTACGTTTACTTTACATCTCTTTTTACATTTATCAGAGATTTGAGTCTGTTCTGTACATGTCATCTAGCAAGACTGAGTCTCTTGAGGCTGCCTATGTGAGATTCATTCCTGAGCCTTTCTTCAGGGGTCTAAGCACAGGGAGCGGCGTAACCTCCTAGAATTTATGGTGTGTTGCTGTATGTATCCCCTCACTGGATGGTCACAATTCCCTGCTCAGGTTTATCAGCAGGAGATTATAACCATGTTATAGATGAAGCGACAGTCTGGAGGGATAGACCCTGAATCCTGATCTTCTCTTTTTCTAAACTTTATTTATTTTTATACAGCAGGTTCTTATTAGTTATTTTATACATATTAGTGTGTATATGTCAATCCCAATCTCCCAGTTTATCCCGCCACCACCACCACCACCCCCCACCAAATCCTGACCTCCTGACTTGTCCTCTTATCAGGGGCTTTGAAGTAAGAAGGTTTAGGCTGGAAGCTCAGCATGACTATCAACCATCTGTTTGACCTCAGGTAAAATTACTGAATCTCTCTGGGACTCAACCTCCCAATTTTTTCCCATGGCGATAATGAAAGTTAATTCACAGGAGTTGCCCTCACAGTAGGTGTACTGACTGAGCTATAGAAAAAGGTATCTGATATGTGACACTTGTAAACCTTGGACAGTTTTGGAGTAATAAGCTTAAGCCTGGGAAAGTTTGCAAAGCAATTTCCACCTTTGGTTGGCATAAATCCCTCAGTGACTGTTCACAATCCCTACTGAAGCTAAGCTGGTGGATGAACGGATGCGAACTTCAAACTGACCACAGGGCAAAAGTAATGAGCCCTTGGGAGGTGATCTTCCAGCCACCAGCAGCCCTCATTTAGGCCTAATGGGTACTTGAGAAAGAAGGAGCTGGGAGCTTTCCTAGACAGATGATCAGGTTGTGGGAAAGATTCAAGGCAGTTCTGCTTGAGACCTTTCAAACCTCCATCCATTCAGGTATGTGATTCTCCCTCTCTCTTGAGCCACAGTAGCATATCCTCATGGTACCTTCTAGAAATCCGGAGGTTAATTCACATGGTCCAATGAGAGAGGTTAAGTCAGAAGTCAGAGCTAGGGCTTAACCTCTCTGCAGCCACATCAAGGCGGAGCTTCCAAGTCTCCGCCGAAAAAGCAAGAGCTAGGGGAGAGCTCCATAGGCCTCCAGGATCCTGCATGGCATGGGGGCATAGGGGCTGGGACACCTGTTCCCAGGATGGATTGCCATCTACTATCACACCACGCAGGAGACAAGGCCACTGAGACCGAGCACCCCTGGTCACCAGGGACTCACAAGCAGTTCACAAACCAACGTGGTTCATGCTCAGTAAATGCTAATCTCCTCTTGTGCTAGTTCACGGTCTAATTCATGAGGACCACCTTTTGCTCTTCAGGCATTTTTACAGGCTGGGGACTCTGACCCCCCGTGAAGCTTGGGGACAGCACGACAGAGGCAGAATCTGCTGTTCCACTCCCATGGAGCTCATAAGAGATTGACTTAATTAGTTACTATTGTTCCCACTGCCCCCAGTCCAAAACATACCCCTCCAACTCTATGGTCCAGTCCTCAACGAATTCCCTGAAATGCCAAAGGCAGGTGTGACACACTTTTCCATAGTCCAAAAGTCAGTGGGTACCCTCTTGGCTTCTCAGGTGTGCGGAGACCCTTGTTAAATGCACCACCCTGGGTGGTGGCCTGGGATTAGCTCGACATCTCCATATCCCTGGGGAGCACATAGAATAGGGAGGTGGGGTGGGAAGGGGTATGGTGGACGAGTAATATATCCCGGTATTGGGATGTACCCAGGAACTGCAAGAATGCAGACGTAGACTCCCTGAGCTGTCACTTGGTCACTTGGGGTGTGTAAGAGCCCCTTTCTGGCCCTCATCTTCCCCATATGTAACTTCAATGGATTCTTTCTCCTTCTATCCCAACTCATCCACTACTCTTCATCCTCACTGCCACCTCCTGAGTCCAATTTACCAACCTCTTAACTGATCTCCATCATCTACTCTTGCCTCCCCTCACTTACCTTGATAATCTCGGGGTGGGGGGGAGGAATAATAATAAGGATGCTTATAAAAGAAGAGGAGGGACCAACAAGGACCTACTGTACAGGACAGGGAACTCTGCTCAATATTCTGTAATAACCTAAATGGGGAAAGAATTTGAAAAAGAATATAAAAATTAAACTAAATTAAATTTGAAAAAATAAAAAGAAGAGGAAGAGAAAGAGAAGGAAGAAAGGAATTAAAAAAACATTACTGGGCTTCCCTGGTGGCGCAGTGGTTGAGAGTCCGCCTGCCGATGCAGGGGACACGGGTTCGTGCCCCCGTCCGGGAAGATCCCACATGCCGCGGAGCGGCTGGGCCCGTGAGCCATGGCCGCTGAGCCTGCGCGTCCGGAGCCTGTGCTCCGCAACGGGAGAGGCCGCAACAGTGAGCGGCCCGCGTACCGCAAAAAAAAACAAAAAAAGTTAAGAGTGCCTCCCTCTGCTCCTTCATATGTTTGCCTTCTGCAGTGCCT
>NW_006772762.1:80708-86492 GCF_000442215.2 Lipotes vexillifer | reverse complement strand
GAAGCGCGCCCGAACCCAAAAAAAAAAAAAAAAAAAAAAAATTACTTGTAGGCTCAAGTGAAGACATTTTTCAGCAAGTCAGGTAGAGAGGAAGGAGCAGAAAGATTCCAGCCAAGAAAAATAAGTAATAAGCTTCAGTGGAAGTATGAAGGTGTGACTTTGAAGGAAAAAGAAAATGACAAGCACAGACTAACGAGAGGCAGTGAGAAAACAGCACAGGGTAGAATGGGTGGAAGGGCAGGTCCCGGGCCACTAGGGCTGGGTCAGGGTGAAAGTGAAATACAAAGGCACTGTGGCATTGGGCCAATGAAGCTGGGAGCTTCAGGGGTGAGACCCCTTTCATGGGAGCCATCCTGTTGCTGGGCTGTGAAAGCTTGTGCTTTCCCTGAACTTTAAGGCAGCCTCAGCACCATTCTGCTCCATCACAGCTCTGCTTCGATCTCAAGATGCCAACTTGGTTTCCTGGGATTTCCCAGACACCCCCTATCTTGCCACCACGGCCCAGCTGCTGCAGCATGCTGGGGAGAAGGGCAGTTTGGAGATTACTGGATTGTATCAAAAATTCAATTCAACGACCCTGCAAAGAAAGCCACACTTCCCCGTACTTTAGAGACAAGGAAACTGAGGCTAGATGAATTTTTAAGGCCACAGTGTTAGAATGTGGTGAAGCCAGGGTAGAGTCAGCTGCTAGTGTGTTAATAACTTGTACTTTTCCCCCAGTTTTAAAAGTAATATATCCTTATTATGAATAATATATAAGCTAATATAATAACAAAATGAGAGTCACCCATAACCCCTTAGCCGGAGAGGAATAAAACGTTTGTATATTTCTTTCAGGTCTTTTTAATTAATTCATCTGCATATTTATTTATTTACTTACTTACAAAATAGGATTGTATTATATATACTGTTAGAATCCTTTCTAAAAACTTATGTGATGGACAGTTTCTCTCCAACCATTAGATATCCTTGAGAAACTGATTTTATTTGCTATATAGCAACACCTCATATGGCTATTCCATAGTTTATTTGGCCCTTTTTCTACTCTTGGACATTTAGGTTGCTTCCTACTTCTGGGACTTTACGAATGACTTTAAGGAATGTCTTTAAATGTAACCTTTGTATGCCCTGGCAAAGGCACAGCAGTGTAGACTTATAGAGTCAATCACAAAAATATACATGGAAAACCATTATGACAAGTAATATAATCACAGAAGGAAGAATTAGGAGGTTTCAGGGGAAAGTGAGATGAATGTAACTTGGTGGGATCCATTAAGGTTTCACTGAGAAAATGACACTGCATTTGGAACAGCGGTCAGAAAACTTTTTCCATAAAGAGCCAGACAGCCAATATTTTAGGTTTTGCAGACCAGACGGTCTCTGTTGCAACTACTCAGCTCTGTCACTGCAGCATAAAAGCAGCAATAGAAGATACAGAAATGAATGGGTGTGCCCATGTTCCAATAAAACTTTATTGACAAAAACAGGCAGTGGGCTATATTTGGCCCACAAGCTATAGTCTGCTTTCCCCTGATTTAGAACACCAGAAACAGAGATAGATGTTAGGAGCTTATTGGAGGGAGGACGATTCAGCTGGAAGGAATGTGAGAGCAAAAACATAAGAAAAAATACAGGGAGTAGGGAAGGTTAGGCATTTAACGGTTGGCTAGTATAGGATGGGCCCAAGTCGTACAAGATCTGAACGTAAGCTGAAGTCTATAGATTTCATTGTGTAGCCGAGGGAGAATCCATTCACTTTCATGGGACCATTTTAAGTCTTGGGGACCTAGAATGCTCCCAGGATGACTGCCATCTCTGAGAAATTATGCGGGGATTCCAAATCTAGAAACACTGATTTGGGCTTCATCTCTATCTGTTTTTCTATTTTCTTGCTAGCCTCCATTAGCATCTTATAATTCACTCCATTTCGGCATATCCCGAGGCCAGAAGTTATCCAGCTGGAAGAAATAGGAGTGAAACGGAAGGGGAAGTTCTACATTGGCTGCTGCTTCACTGGACAATGAATCTCAGTGCATGTCATGGAGCTCGAGTGAGAGCAGCTGGTCACCCAGATGTGGGAAGTCAGCTGACTCCTTGGCCTAGAGAATAGGCCTCCTTGGGGGGTATGCATCTCTCCACCTGGGCAGTCTGCACATGACGCCCATGCCTGATCTTCAGTGCCTTCTCTTCCCACAGCTCTCATCTTGGTCTAGGACACTGGCTTTCAAGAGTGATCTCACAACGAGTGGCATCACCTCACCTGGGGACCTGTTAGAAATGCAAAGTCTCGGGCCCCACGCCAGACCTACTGAATCAGAACCTCTGGGGGATGGGCACCAGCCATCTGTGTTTTAACAAGCCCTTGATGGTGATACACACTCAAGTGTGAGAACCACTGTCTGGGATCCCTCTAACCCCAGTAGGGCTCCAGACCAAGGGGCTAGGCATGTGCTACTGAGCATTATATGCAATTTCATCCCCCTAATAATCCCCAAATGTCATTATTATTGCCATTTAACAGCTGTAGATGCTGAGGTTCCAGTATGACATCTCCTGTTCCTCTCCTCTCAGCCACACTGGCCTTCTTGCTTTCCCTCAAACATGCCAGTCACATGCCCTCCTTTGAGCCTTTGCACAGGCTGTTCCCTGTCTCAGTATACTCTTCCTCCAGACATCCTTACCTCTGTCAAGTCTTTGCTCAAATGTCATCTTCTCAATAAGGTCTAATGCATTCCCCCATTGAAAATCACAACCCGCCTCATACACTAACACTCTCAACCCCTCTCCCTGCCCCGCTGGGTTTTTTTCCCAAGCGGTTATCACTTTCTAACTTCACTGTGTCCTTTCATTGTGCATACTGTGTATAATGCAGACGGTCAGTCTCTCTCAGGAGTAGGGAAGCTCCTTGAAAGCAGAGATCTGTGTCTGTTTTGTTCACTGACGCATCCCAAGGACCAGAGCTTCAGAACACACAGTCCCTGGATACGTATTCGTGCAACGAAGGCAGGAGCTTGGAGGGTACTCAGTGTTTACAAGTTGTCTTCGCACGTTTGTGCTTCCACCATCCCCACCCCCCATCCATGCACTTTGTCTGGAGCAGAGCCAGAGCCAAAGGCACCAAACCAGCTCATCCTCTGACTCCCGGACGCCAAGTACAAACCCACTTGCTTTTATCCCACGCCATCACCATCCTTGTACTACACTCAGAGTAGGAGAGGTGGACTGGGGAAGGCATGCGAGGGGTTCCTGAAAGGGGAGGGAGGGCGGAGAATGAGGGAGCAGGTGGCACTCTTGCAGGTGGCCCGGCTCCGATCTAGAGTGTGAGCTGCTTTCATCACCCACAGCACCTCGCTGGACCCTAAGCAGGAGTAGAATGAGGGCACTGGGTCAGCACCTACTATGAGCAGTTCTAGAGCCTGGCATCTTCCACGGGCTGTGCCACTGATCCTCCTGACTATGCAGCGATACGGAAGGAGCTGAATCCCAGATGCCAAGTAAGCAGGTGGAGATTGCCCAGCGAGTAAGGGAATGGCTGGGATTCAGATCCAGGCCAATGGGGTCCAGAGCCTAGCTCTGGCCCTCTACCAGTGTCATCCAGCACATGCACACTGTAGAAAGAGCTGAGTATTTCTCAGGGGACAGGGAGGCTGAGGAATCCACTGGATGTCGCTTTGCTTTCCCTGCCTCAACCTTCTCCTGGAGCCACAGACCGCGAGTCTGCAGTTGGGGGACCTCTGGCCCTGGGCACCTCTCCTGTGATCCAGTCCCAGAGGGAGGCGGCTTTTGCTCACGTTCCCTGCACTCAAGTCACCACCAAAATCAAGGGGAATGTTTGCCCACGTCGTAGCCTTCCCCTTAGGCGCCCAGGGAGGCTGCGAAGCCAGCGACGCGACGTTTTGTCTGGCTAAGCTTCCGGACTGATTGAAAGTCTTCAGAACCTGTGCTCCTCTTGGCACTGCTCTTCCTGGAAACAGTTGCCATGGAACACACAGAGATTCAGCCTTCACTGTCAGAGCTAATGAAAGTCGGAGAGCTCTTAGCAGAAGGATTTTTTTTTCTGCGCATAATTCCACTCTTCCAGGGAGGTGTTTGCATCTCGGTTCCGTCTGTGAGATGTTAATTGCGTCCTCATTGTAATTCCTTGCCCACTGCCATCACCTTTTGAGCTCCTGCCCCTGAAGCCTGCCTTTTTGAGATAATGAAGCTAAGTGACCAGGGGGCGGGCATCCCAGCCTCTCTTGGGAATGTCTTCCCTTAGCACGCATCCGAGCAGGCCACCTGGCTTCCCAAAAGCTTTCTGTGGTTCCCAGCAACCCAAGGACACTGCACTCAGGGACTCACAGGGCCAGGTCCCAGCTGCATTTTGGGACCCAAATTCTTCCTTCCTCCAGAAAGTCCTGGGCCGGAGGTACAGAGGGCCAGGTCTACTCCCTGAAGACACACTGTCTGCACTTCTGTTTCTGCTGCCCCACACCTTCTGTCTGAAATGCCCTCCTGGCCCTCTCCATCTTGCTAATTCCTTCAGGGTTCCACTATATGGGCCATCTCCTCTGTCAAGCCCTCCGTTTCTACCGCAGGCAGACCTATGGCTCCGCCCTGCTCCCGAGGTGACAGCTCATCCCATCATCCCATCAGAACTATTTGTTGCAGGCCTATCTTTCTCTCCAGACAGGGAGTTCCTTGAAAGCAGAGCCAGGCTCTGATTCATGCTCCAGTTCCCAGAACCTAGAACTGTGCCTGGCACTTAGTGGATGTCTGTGACGCTACTGTTAACTTCTTCCCACTCTGCCTGTTCAGTTCATTAGGGGAAGGTGGGCACCGCCTAGAAACATACAGTGAATTACTGCGTAGATTCCCCCCTCCCACAACTGCCCAACCCACCATCGAGGCACTGAGAAAGAGAAGCCAGGTCTGGGGCACTAGGAGCTCCTCCTGGCTGGTATTTATAGCAAGGTAATTAGCTCCCTTCTCTAGCACCCCTGGAGGTGCTGGGAGACAATCTGGGAAGCAAGGATGAAGAAAGCAAAGTAAAGGGATTGCCACAGAAACGTGGGGAAGGGGCTCTGGAACCAGGCGGAAGGGGAGCAGCCTCCTGCCCCGCCCCCTCCCCCGGCTGGTGCCTTCCACCTGTGAGTGGAGGGGCTCAGTGCTGGGAGAAAGTTCCCAGAGCAACTTCTGGGCTCCTCCTGTGGACCAAGCGGCCCTCCTCCACTCCAGACCCAGCTCGGAAGGAGACCCTGCCTCTGCAAGAGGGTCCCAGGAAGAGTCCCTCTAGTTCCCACCGCTGTTCTCCTGGAGAAGCTCACTCTCACCCCAATCAAAGCAGCTGCTCTGACTGCCCGCCCAAGACACAAGGTGGGGGCAGGAAGTCATTTGCCTGCCCAGGGGCCAGGGAAGGGAGTTAGGACAGCCAATCAGGACTGCTTTCATCTCGGGCCCTCAGCACCCACACCTGAACTCTTGCAGTCCCCACTCACTGAGTCCTTCCCTTCCACCAATTCCCCACATTTCTACCAGAGTGTTATTTCTAAAATGCCATTCTGATCATGTCACTTTCCCGCTCAAAATTCTTTAGCAGGTCCCCACGGTTTTCAGGTTAGAAATTCTTACTACTTTGCATGGAATCCAGGCTCCATCATGCTTTGGCCCTCTGGCCACTTCCCGCTTACCCTCCTCTGCGCCCCAGTACCCAGCCCATGCAATTTTCATCTTGCTCCTACTAAGCAGAGGGTGGGTTTCTAGACACTCCTTCTCTCTCTCTCTCTCTCTCTCTCTCTCTCTCTC
>NW_006772762.1:43758-80698 GCF_000442215.2 Lipotes vexillifer | reverse complement strand
TGCGGAGCACAGGCTCTGGACGCGCAGGCCCAGCGGCCATGGCTCACGGGCCCAGCCACTCCGCGGCATGCGGGATCCTCCCCGACCGGGGCACGAACCCGCGTCCCCTGCATCGGCAGGCGGACTCTCAACCACTGCGCCACCAGGGAAGCCCTCATTCTCTCTTGCCTTGGGGTCTCTGTCCATGCTGTTTCCTCTGCATGGAATGCCTCTTCCTTCCTCCCTCCTCCCTCTTGCTCTTCAAACCCCTCCTCACCTTTTTTTAAGTCTCAACTCCAAGACCACATCTTCTCAGGGAAGCCTTACTGGTCTCCCCAGGTAGACCAGATGCCTCCCCTGTTGCCCCACTGGACCTTCCATGTCCCCACCAAAGCAATCTCATGGCCAAGCAGAATCACTGGGCTTCCTGCTGGTCTCTCCAGCTGTCTGTCCTTGTAATAAGGCCACATTTTATTGATTCTTGTACCCCAATATCTACCACAGAGCTGATGCCCAAATAGGTGGTTTCAATATTGCAGGGCTGGGACTAGAGTGAGGTGAGTGAGCCACCTAAGGCACAGAATTTAGGGAGATGCTCTTAGGGTCATGCAAGGCAGGCTGGGCATGGACTGACATACGGGTCTTTCCACCCCTGTTCTTCTGCTTGTCAGGTCACATCCAGGCCTGGGTGGCAGGAAAGAGATCATCCATTTGGAGGAAGGATGAGAGAAGCTGCACTTTTCTGAAAGGCCCTGATCTCTGACTCCCCACAGAACTGAAAGCACCTTCCCCCTCCACCAGAATCTCCAAGGACATCTCCAGCTTCTTGTATGTAGGGCAAGACAGGGAAGACTCATCCCTACCCAAAGGCACTATCATCAAGCTCCCAATGTTGACCACACAACTCCAGGGGGCGCCATTCACGTAGATCGCAATGACAACTGTGCCTCCAGAGCTATGCAGTGTGGTGGCCGTGTGCACCGTGATTCCCCAGGCAGATGCAACAGCAGCCCAGCTTTCCTGGCTCTAAACCCAAAACACTCCAAAAACATCCTCACCAACAGCCCCAAGGGATGAGGAAAGGAGAACAAACTCAATACTGACAAGCTGGTGTCAGAGACCACAAATGGCCAGCTTCTCTCACTTCCCAACTGGAAGATCTTGGCCAAATCACCCTTCATCTCCTCCTCTGTGAAAGTGATGCCCCGGCCTAGGCCAACAAAAGGACATTAGCCTGAGAGGTACATGTGGAGGGAAGGAGGGGCAGCTCTCTTGAAAGCAATGCTGGAAAGGTCTTGCCTCATGGGCAGTAGAAAGAGACAGTGAGGGTTAACAAATGCATCAGGGAGCCTGGGCATCTTGGGGTCCATCTTCTCCAACGCCTTCATTTTCAGATAGAGGGACCGCATTACAGTGACGGGAAGAGCCTGGCCCAGTATCATCGGATGCCTCAGCGGCAAAGCAGGTCCTCTGCGGCTTGGCCAGGGCTCATTCAGCCCCACAGCAGTGATGAGGTGGGTCTGGCTGACAGCTTTTACAGGGTTTTATTCAGAATCAACTGGAAGAACCACATTCTCTGTAGTCCCTGTTCATTGGAGGTCCTCCTAATCCACAAACGAAGCACCCCTCCCTCCTAAAAGGAGCCCAAGAATATTGTCTCAATGTCCTGTACCTAGGGAAGGCTTTGCCTAGCTCTCCCTCTCCATCACCGTGCCATCTACCTGAACTGTGGCATAGAATCCACAAAGAGATGCCTCCCTTCTGGAGCAGAGCTTCTCTAAATGTGGTCCAGGAATGAAATGCACTACAGCCCACTCAAGTGATTATTAAAAACCTAGTTTTCCTCGAAGCACCCCAGTCCTACTGAATAAGAACCTAGGGGTGGTATATATTTATTGACACGCAATAAAGTTGGAAAAACCAATCCTCAGCTCTCACAGTAGGAAGATGGGATTTATTGGATATTATGTACTTATTCAGGCACTGTGCTGGGCATTGTACATGCACAAGACATTATCTCTCCGCCTCATGTGGACCACTGGCCAGTGCTGAGGATGACATCTAGAGCTCACTGCATCAAAGTCCTTTCCAAAGCGAGAGAACGCATCATTTAACTCCCACTTGAGTTCCTACTCTCAGCTCTCAAGCCCTAACGCTTCACTCATCAGGATTTGCTGTATCTCCTTCCATCGAAGTTGAACCTCTAGTTCTCAGAACTTCTTGAATCTGAACACCCTCACTGCATTCAGGAGAAGTTCTGTCACTTACTGGTGATGTGATCCCTGATGCCTTGTTTTAGCTCTATAAGCTTCCTTATTCTTCTTTATCACTGGGGAGTAGTTCCAGGGGAGCAGTGAATATGAGAAATAATCAGAGGAGCTCAATAAATGAGTCATCTTCCCTACTTGACCCCACGTTCAGAATGGCATGACCCTGCTTAAGAAACCCCAATGGCTTTCTGATCCTTGTTTGCTTCTCCATGACCCACACTCTCCATTTCAACCCCTCGTCACACCTGGCTCATGTCTGGCCCTGGGCCTTTGCTCAAAATGTACTCTCCACCTAGGAGGCCCGTACGCTTTCATTTGCCAACTCAAATCCTGCCATGTTTAAGGTCACGTTCAAGTTTTTCCTGCTGCGTTAGGGAGCCTTCTCTAGGCCCAGGCCAACAGAGGCCTTTGCCCCCTCTACTCTCCCCATCCGCTGCACTGTCCCTCTACTCCACCTCCCAGAGAGGAGAAAGAACATCGTTAGAATCAGTGAGACTGGTGGTCTCTAGGCATGGGGATTTCACGTACAGAATTTGTTCTCATGGAGGACCAGCACTGGCCACAAACTTTTATTTTACCAGGTGAGGATATATTTTTGCAGCCTACCTTCTAAGTTCATCATCGTATCACAAAACAAAGGTATTTTCGCACCAAAAAGAAAGTAATAAGGAAGAATGCCTCACATAAAAGGACTGTCCTTTAAATGGAATAAACTCAGCTTTACGCATTGTCCGTCTTCTGCTCCTTTGGCCTTGGACTGAGGAAAATGCTGTCACGGGCCAGCTCCTGAACAAATGCCGGGGAGTCCCTGATTCAGAGAAGTCACCTGCCCCGTGCAGGGATACACCCTGGCCACATGTTGGCTATGTCCTCAACAGCGTCCACTTACTGAGCACGTGCTGTATACCGCACCCTGTGCTAAGCACTTCATGCATTAGCTCACTAAATCCTTTCCCACCGTCATCTCTGCTACCAGATGAGGCTTCGAAAAGTTAAGTAATCCACTCAGGTCACAGAGATGGTAAAGTGACTGAGCCAGGTGTACCATACAGAACAGCTTGACCCTAAGCCTGCTCTCCTTGCTCTACTCCATGCCTTGCCTCCTCCAACAGGAAGAGTGTTTTGAAGGCACAAGTGTAAGGGCACATGCTTCTCCTTTCTCCCCACAGCCCAAACACATAGTACACAGACATCTTTTTTTTTATTCGACCAATCATCATGTAGGGCCAGCTCTCTGCAGGCACTGTCCTTGGCGCTGGAATACAGTGACAAGGGCAGACGCCGTGCCTGCTCTCATGAAGGGCACACTGTGACCTGTATGAACACGCCAAACACTGAGCAATAACGCACTGCCTTATTAGTAGCTCCTCCACTCGATTCCAAGGGCTTTCTAAAGATCAAGGTGACAGCCAGGTGTGTACAGATGTTAAAAAGGGCTCACCGTCCCCCCATCAGGAAAACCTCCTTTCACACGTCAGTCCAGCTCATGCTTGGGAGGAGTCTACATTTTGTTTAGAGGATGACTCAAACAGGAGCAGAAAGAAGGATGGTAGGTGGGCTAAGACACCCCCGAACTCCGGCCACCTCCTGCAGAGCCTGACTGATGTCCTGCTCTCCACATGCACACTCCCCATTCTGGCTGCACTCTCTCAGACTGAGAGAGCACGGGCTCTCCAAACAGTTGGGGACTTGGCCTCCCAACCCCAGCCCCACCCTCTTCCACTGCTTATTCCTGACCCATGGCCACCCCTGCTGCGGCCTTGGGGAGGCTCCAAGAAAGTCTTCAGACTCATCTTCAAGGTGCTGGCTAGCGCCCCATCCCTCTAGGTCAAAGGGGAGGATACTGGCCATATTTTCTTCAAGAAAAAAAGGCAATTGGGCGATAGGTAAACACAGGACTAGGAGCCAGGAGCTTGATTTGCTGCATCGGCCTGCCTGGTACTTCCCAACCTGGTCCTCAGTGCTCCGCGCCAAGGACAGACCCAAAGACAACTGCAGGCCCCTCAACCCTAAAACGTTCTACCCAAGAACGCTCCAGAGTGGGAATAATGACTCCCAAGACTGAAGATCAGAACCTTCTCGGTAATTAATCATCCAGCCCTTGCCCAAACTGCCAAGCCCGAAACAGACCTGACACAGTCTTAACCTCTTTCTGCCAGAGTTTGTCTTTTCACCTAACTCAGTGGGTCTGATCTCCTTAGAGATCTTATGAAGACCTGATAGCCCGTATCCAGGAGGGGTAGTTTACATAAAGAGAAAGAGCCTGAGTGGGTCAAACCTAAATGGCTTCAGGTAATTCCCCACGGTCCCTGGCAGGTGGGGACCAGGGCCGGTGCCTGCATAAGGGCTGGGGCCAGGGCCCGCAGACTGGAGCAGCAGCAGTTAGGGGTGGTCTGGCATCCTCCCGCTATGCAGCCAAGAACTGTGGAGTGGGAAGATCCAGGAGGGTGGAAAAGAGAGACAACGGACTCAGATTCCTCCATACCTCTCTTTCTCCGGTGAAAGGCATCCTGAAAAGTAGCCAATGAGGGAAGGAGCATAGCAGTACAGGTTCAAGAATGTTCACTGGAGCCCGTCCATGGCACGTCCAAAACAAAGTGGGAAAGGTTAAAGCGCATTGGGAGCTTTCGAGTCAACATCCAAGAGGGAGTGAATGGAAAGGAAAGGGTATGTGTGAGCTTTGGGTCAGATGAACATAGGCTACAATCCCAGCTCTGCCCCTTATTGGCTAGGTGACCTTGAACCAGGTTTTTATTTGGGCCTCGGTTTCCTCATCTGTAGAGACCACAGAGGTACACCTCCTGTCCAAATGAAAAGACAGCATATTTGGGATTCCTCTTCTCTACTTCCATGGGGCAGGAGGTTGGGAGCAGCTCAATGTTATGCTGTGGCTGTGGTGATGGTGGGGACAGAAAGGGGCAAGTCAGGGAGGAGCTGTGGACAGGATACGCCAGGGCTGGTGGTGGATTCCTGGGCACCAGGACCCCAAAATGAGGTCATGCCCTGTGCAGTGAGCAATGGTTAAGCATTTTGGGCTGGGGGCCAGTGCCAAGACCAAGAAGCAGCACAACGGAGAAGGTCTCAGGCAATAAGTGGGGAGGGTCAGAGTCGGCAGTGGAAAACTGGAGGGCAGAGTAACACTGGCCAGATGAGTGGCCAGTGAGGGGCAGTACCACTAGGTAGCAATGGGGCTCCAGCTCCTTTGGCCACAAGACAGCTCTTCCCTGTAGGGAGAAAGTCGGGGGACTTCAGAGAAGCTCAAGAGATCCAGGAGTGCATAAGCCCCAACCCATTTTTCACTTCCAAAGTCATTGCATTGCGCCAGGGGAGAGCAGAGCGGGAGTTGACCTGGCCAGCAGCTGATCTATAAGAGCCATCTTGGTTTACATCTCTGAGCAAGGCTTTGGAAAGCCCCCCAAGGCTGATGCCTAACCTACTAGAGGCAGTAAGGGTAGAAAGTAGACCCTCCTTTCCTTTTTTTTTACATCTTTATTGGAGTATAATTGCTTTGCAGTGGTGTGTTAGTTTCTGCTGTATAACAAAGTGAATCAGCTATACATATACCTACATCCCCATATCCCCTCCCTCTTGAGCCTCCCTCCCACCCTCCCTATCCCACCCCTCTAGGTAGACCCTCCTTTCCTAATCCACGTCATTTGCCTCACTCACTCCAGCTTTTTAAATAAACATTATTATGCAATATTTGAAACACATAAAAAAGGCATAACTAATAATACAATGAGCAGCCATGCATCTACCACCCAGGTTAGGAAATAAGGCGTTGCCGATATACTCACGCCCTGACCACGTGTGGCTTTGTGAATACACCCACCCCCTCCCCTGGAAGTCATCCTAATCTGGAATTTCTACTTCATCATTCCCACAAATGACTTTATACTTTTACTACATGTTTCTCTATCCCCGAACAATATATAGAATCGTTTTGCATGTTTTCAAACTTTATATAAATGGTATCATAAAACAAGTAGATAAAACAAGTATATTTTTCTGCAGTTTGCTGTTCATTTAATGTTATGTTTGCATGATTCATCCATGCTGACATGTGCAGCTCTGACTGATTACTTTTCTCTGCTGAAACTCTTGTTATTTGAGAACATCACAATTTATTTGCTTAGTCCTGTTAATAGATAGAGGTTTCTCCCATAGTTTCTCTCTTACAAACTGCTTCTGTGAACATTCCCTAGCCTGACTCCATGTACAAATGAGGAGATGTTGTCATTCATCCCAACCGTCACTCCTTTGCTTGGTTTTCTGGCGCACACCTTTCCCCTTGCCCCACATCCAAGCCACTCTGCTTGGACTCTGTGATTAGACTCCTGTTATCTGACCAGCTCCTTGTTTCCTGGAACTGGTTTGGGACTTGTCACCTTGAGTTTGCCCTTGGGAGCCCTTATCTCTGTCCTCCATCTTCAGACCCGAAGCTCTGGGTAAGTGACCTGCCACAAGTCCCACAAAGCCCTGTGGGACTGGTCCCAGCTGCACTAGCACATCCCTAGCTCCTCCCTGGCTAGACCACCAGCGCCAAGAGGTAGGGAGGGTCTGACTCATTTGACGTTATCACCTCATCTAGGGCACAGGACCTGGAACATTGTATAAAGCCCTTTAAATATTTGTTGACTAGGTGACTGCATGAACTAATGCTTTATGGAGAAGGCGCACCAGATAGCCAGGATTCTTTATGTACTCAACTTGCATTTACCTTTACTTAGATGGCTCCGAGCTCCCACCTATGGGTCCCGTGGCAATCCCAGTGAATCCCATGCAGTCACTGGCCCTTCTGCAGACTGAGGACTGCTTCTCATCACCTAGTGGAGTCTCCTCAGAGAGGCAAAGACATTCAGGCTCCCCCCACAAGATGAACCTGAGGGCCCTCCAGACACTTGGGGCACGTCAGGGGACCCTCCTGTAGTGCGCCAGCCTGAGGCACCCCTGACGGTGCGTCTCTGGAGTCCCAGCCTGTAGAAGGCAGTGAAGGTGGCCTCCCTTTCCCTGGTAAGGTCACTTTTTGCTGTAAAACGTATGCTACAGTTGAAGCATGTGATAGCAGTGCTATTCGCCAAAGCAGATATTAACAGGAGGAGGAGGAACAAAGCACAGAAAGCTCTTGGAAGAAGAAGGAAGAAAAGAAAAACTTTGATGTTTGCGGGGTGGGGCTGAGACTGAGATGCAGCCATGGGAAACTGAGGGCACTCTAGTCCAATAGCCGGTTGTAGTGGAAAAAAAACCACTGAGCGTGGAGAAAGGGGACTTGTCAGCAATCCTGCCTCTGCCACTTACTAACCTGCAACCTTGGTTAAGTCATTTGGCCTCATCTGATGACAGATTTA
Organism: Lipotes vexillifer; assembly: GCF_000442215.2. Classification (NCBI taxonomy): domain Eukaryota; kingdom Metazoa; phylum Chordata; class Mammalia; order Artiodactyla; family Lipotidae; genus Lipotes; species Lipotes vexillifer. Next base: position 73,101 of record NW_006772762.1, on the reverse strand, counting down.
GCTGACATTTACTACGTGCCAATTACAGTCAGTGACTATGCATCGTATAGCATTCTCTGATTGAATCAGAGGGTCAACTCACAGCCAGGCAGGCTGCACAGCACGAAGGCACCTCTAACCACTGCACTACAAGGCCTCCTCACCAGGCATAGGATCCATTGTGATCCTCAAAGCGTCCCCATCAGGCTGCTGCTGATGATAAACGGAGAAAACAAGGCAGACGGCTACACAGTGAGTGGGGACCCAAGGTGGCCAGTGTGAGCTCAGCATGACTTGGTGCCACGAAGCAATTGTTGAAGGTAAGGTGCTTTAGCTCAAGCTTGCAAATTATTCCCAGAGTCCATGAGTCCAGGTCCATCTGGCTGGAATTCTCCACTGAACCCATTTTATCACAAGGCACATGAGAAGTAATCATGGTGCCAACAACTCTACGTATTAGTAAATTGATTTAATAAATATTAAATCCCCACCATGTGCATAGTACTGTTCTAGGCTTTACAAATGCAGAGAATGAAAAACCACAGGGTTCCTGCTTTGGAGATGCTCATTCTGGGATATGCAAAAGCTCACAGTTCAATGTAATCATAGCTCTGAGGGATTCAGCAGCAATGTGCAGTGAGAACAACGGAGAAATTTCCTGGAGGAAAGCACATCTGATCGTTCAAGGTCCTGGGTGTGGTCCATGCTATGCAGCCTCAAACAACTGATAACTCACGCCTCACTCTGGGTCCTCAGTTTCCCCGTATATAAAATAGGACCATACACAGAATGATCGCTTGTTTCTTCCAGTCCTGCTGCTTTCTGGCTCCTACTCCAGGGCTCTTTTCTATTGTCAGTGACCAAACCCAGGGTGCCATGAGGGAGGCTATCATGGGATGTAGGTTAAGATGTAGCCAGGTAGACAGAGCCCTGGAGCCCCAGATGGCACAGTGGACAAGACCAGCTTCGACCAAGGGATTCCATGCTGTCAGTATTTTCAGCATGAATCCACTCTCCTCTTGGCCTTTTTGCAGGCACCTGGGGTTTAAAGCTGGCAGCATCATCAAAGACTGGCTGGTGGCTGCATTAAAAAAGGGTTGTGTTCCTTCTTGTTGAAAAATAAATCCTTTTTCTTCCAAATAGCCAAGCTGGCAGGTTTCATTGCAGGAGGTTTGCACTCAGCAGAGAGCCGGGACTGCCAACACTGCATCCTTCATCTCTGCAAGATTAATTAGTTTTCCATGATGCTTTGTCTTAATCATGAAAAAAATAAGAACGGTGGGAACCCCATCAAAGGAAGAGTTGGGGAGGAGGAGGGCAAACAAGACACAGAGTTAGAAAAGGAGTGAAGATAATATGAGGGAAGCAGTTAGAGATGGGGAGGGGTTCATGAGAGGAAAGGCATCGGCTGTGAGGTGAGGGAGGATTTTTCATAAACATCTACTATGTGTTACGAATGGTACTAGGTTCTTTGCCTACACTGTTTCAGTCCACCCTGAAACCAATCTACATTTTACATCCTTTATTTTAGAGATGAGCAAATTGAAGCCCAGAAAAATTAGGTGCCTTTAGGTAAAAAATCTGGTGCGTGGAAGATGTTTGAACCTGAGATTTTTTTACTCCATGCCTAAACCTCTTTCAACTACATCCATTCAACTTTCCACAGATAGTTATCCAGCAATTATTGTGCCCAGGCAGAATACTAGGCACGTGCAGTCTCCAGCCCTAAAAAATAGCACACACAAGAAGGATGCTTGACTAAATCTTCATGAAAATGATGCCATCAAATTCGTGTTTCGGAAAGATCCCCCTGAGAGCAGTGCAAAGACTGGAATTAAAAGGAGCAGGACTGTTGCAGCCGCCCAGGTGAGAGATCAGGGTGGCCTTGGTTGGAGTGCTGGTTGTCGAGATGGAGAGGAATGACCACAGACCTCATGCAAGCTCTCTATACTCATTTTCTCTTGGCAGCTCACACGGGATGAGACTAGTTGAGATGGGAATGATAACACCCCTCTTAGGACCCAGAGGAAGAATTTTAGAGAGAACAGTGTGGGAGAAAACGTGATCAATATTTTCTGCTTCTTTGTTACTAAGCAATCCATAAACACAGATTGAGACCTCAGGTTATGCCAAGCAGTCTTTTAGATGCTATAAGGACCTCTTTTATCTCTTTGCCTTCAGAAAGCTTCCAGTCTGGTTAGAAAAGGACGGCATACTTTCCTCAAAAGATACCCAGCAATACACATCAGGCTGAGTTGGCATAGTTGGGGGTGGAGGGGAGGGTGGCAGGAAATGATTATTTACTAGAAAATACCATGTGTGTTATGGAATGAATTGTGTTTGCCAAACAGGTTGAAGTCCTCACCTCCAGTAACTCAGAATCTTATTTAGAAACAGGGTCATTGCAGATGTAATTAGTTAACCTAAAATAAGGTCAAACTGGAATAAGGTGGCCCCCCCCCCAATCCAATATGACTGGTGTTCCTATAAAAGAGAGAAAATGGCCATGTAAAGATAAGGCAGAGATTGGAGGTGTGCCATCAGAAGCCAAGAAACCTCTGGGGCTACTGGAAGCCGGGAGCGACAATGAAGCATCCTCCTCCAGAGGCTTTGGAGGGAACGTGGCCCTGTCAACACCTTGATTTCTGACTTATGGCCTCTAGAACTGTGAAAGAGTAAGTTTCTGTTGTGTTAAGCCCCCCAGTTTGTGGAAACTGATCCAATGTGTAGCTCACTGTATATTCCCCCCCGAGACTGCGGGAGGCGGGCACTCTTAGATCCATTTTACAGGTCAGGAATCTGAAGCCCCAGGATTCATATGTACAGGTGATCTCACTAATCTGTGATAGATCTGTGCTCAGCTATCCACTCTAGAGGTGGTTCTGGAGGTGAACTTGAAAGGATAAAACGGAAATAGAAGTTACCGGATCTGATGATGTGGAGAGCAGGAGAGATTTCCCCCATGATGTCATGCATTGCTTTAGCCCCCAAGAGAAATGAGTGCTTAGTGGGTGCCAGGCACAGGTTCGAAGCTAAAGAAAAATTGTGGTTGAATGAGACGTGGTTGCCCTTGAGGAATTCACAGTCCAGCGAGGGAGAAAGATACAGACACAATGAGGTGAGGTGAGCAGCTCATCCACCGGCGGAAAAAAAGCACCAGAAGCACTGCCCCCAGGTACTTCCTGCTTCCCTCACCGAGATGCCCTGATGGCAAGGCACTTCCCAATTCAACAACAGCTTGCAGGAAAAGGAAACTAGATCACAGGAAATGAACACGTCACAGTTCAGACATCAATGGTATAAATTCCAAATAAAGAAAACAACAACGGTGAAATGTGGGAAAGCATGCATCTTAGAATCAAGGCAATACTCTAACTTTGCCCCAGAGACGATATGGAAGATTTCCTAAAGATCATGGCTGAATCTGAAGGTCGAGGGGAAAATGTGCTAAGGGGAGGGCCTCGGGAGACAAACTGCTCACAGGCTGGTGACGCTTCGTCCCCTAAGAGTCCCTCAACCAAATGCCAGCTCCACAAAAGAGGGATTCGGGTTGCTTTGATGGCTGCTCTATTCACAACACCTAAAGAGAACATAGTAGGTGCTCAGTGTGTAGATAGATGTAAAGAGCCCCATCAGGATGAGACTGTACACGGATGCCTCTAAATGCTCCTGGAAGTTTGGCCTCCGTCAGTTGAGTGCTTAGTTCTTCCTTTGTGAAACACCTACCCAGGGCCCCATCCTGGGTTGTTTTCTGGGAAGACAGAGGTGGGTAAGACAAGCTCTCCAAGGGCTCTCAGAAGACCGAGAAGATGGCAAACAAATGATTTCCATATCTACTGGGTGACACATGCTCTGATGGGGAAAACAGGGTAAGGGAGGACAGACAAGCCTGGTGGAGAAAGTGACACTAAGCTGAGATTTAGAGGATGAGCAGGAGATTCGCCTGGCAGAGGAGGGACGATCATGTGATAGAAAGAGCAGCAGCTCCAGCCAAAAAAGAGCTTGTCATCTCCAGGGGACTGCAAACAGGTCAGTGTGACCTGCAGTGCAGACCTGGAGGTTGGATGCACGGGAGGTGTGGCCAGTGGGGCACACGGGGGCGAAATCACACAGGCATGCCTTTGAGGGGCCTGTTGTATTCAGTGGGGTAGCCACTAATGGATTCAAGCTCCCAGATATCTGCTACATGCTTTGCAAGGCTCCTCTGGCTGGACCACATTTTCTCACCCTCGGAACAGGGAACGCAGTCATCATAGGGCCATCGAAGGGTGAATTCAATGCCGGGGCAGGAAGAGGGAGAAGGCATGCATGACATTTACCTTAATTTAACATTCTTCTTTTTTTTAATCAATCAGTGATTAATAGATATTACATTTCCCCCCAATCCATTCTCAAGAGAGGTGTCATAATAACATGTCAGGGAGGTGTGGATGAGCGGCATTATGGAACCTGGTTTGTAATGCAGTTTGTAGCAGATGCTAACGTCCCGATTATGCATTCCAGCATCATTTATACTCGGCTCTGTGGTACGGTAAGGCTCGTGGCATCATAATTCTCCAAAGCAGTTGCTATTAATCACTCATTCATTATTAAAACACATCATATTCATTTCACTTGGCAACGGGCGCAGGGCAGGCTCTGTTTCTCTGGAGTGGGTATCTCCGGACTTTGTCAGCCTCAGCCCAGAGGGGCTCCAGTCCTCCAGGAAGGCTGAGAGCTCCAAAGAGACACCTCAACACAGATGGGAACTCGGGACTCAGAAGAGATGTATCCCATCCAAAGGGATACACATCCGAGAGAGGGGGCAGGGCTCCTAGAAGCCAAGACTGTCTATCGCCCTGAGTGTCTCCTCTGCCCACCTCTCCCTCTAAGCTGAAAGCCCCACTTCCCTCAACAAGAACTCTGCTGGGCTCTTTTATATCCACTCGTGTCTCAGTATCACCTGGGAGCCGGGGTTTTGCCTCCAAACTTACTTGATCATAGTCAAATACAAGGGCTCTAGGGTCAAGTCTCTTGCCTTCTAGTTGTGTGACCTTGGATAAGAAATCTAACTCTTTTGTCCCTCTGTGTCATCAGCTGTACAATGGAGTTGATAATAATGGGACCAACCTCATAGAATTGCTGTCACGATTAAATGAATTAATTCTAACAAAGCCTTTGTAAGATGCCTGAAACATCATTCACATCGGCCCTTGTTATTACTTATTAAGGCAATCCTAACATCTCCTAGATGTCCCGCACAGCCTTTTATAGGTGTGGGGAGGGATGGAGGAACCATCCATTGATTCATTCCATAAATAGCAGGTGAGCATCTCAAATGTGCCAGGCATTGTTTTAAGTACCAGAGACACAGAGACCTGTATGGCACGACCCCTCCTTCAGGAAGCCCACAAGCTAGTAATGCAGGGTGCTTAGAGCACAGAAGTATGGAAGCCCCTCTAGCTTTCCCCCAAAGTCTCTGCACTTTGTTGTACTTTACAGTTTACAAAGCACTTTTTCCATTTAACATTTTATTGAATGCCCACCTGAAAGGAGAGAAGGGCAGAGATTATTACTACATCTTTCACAGTAGCAAACATCCCATGCTCCCCTCTGGATATTAGGCTAGTGGCTAAGGTTCCTGATGGTTCCCACACTTTGAGTGAAATACTTCAGTCTAAAAATGTACAGAGGATAATTTAATGAATAAATAGAATATTATAAAGGCCTCTGAATCCTTCTTTTCACGGCATCCAATGGTAACCACTAATCTCAAATCAGGTGCTACGATTTCCATGTTTTTTTTAAACATTTACCACAAAAGTATATACATTATAAACAGTGTATATTTCTGTTTATATATTTTCAAATTTGATATGAATGATACCACATTATACATCTCCCACAGCTTGCTTTTTTAAGGAAAGCAGTTTTGTCATGGAAAAGTTCAAATGTATATAAGTAAACAGAATGGTATAATGAGAATGGATAAACAACAAGGTCCTACTGTATAGCACAGGGAACTATATTCCATATCCTGTGATAATCCATAATGGAAAAGGATATAAAAAAGAATGTATTTATAACTGAATCACTTTGCTGTACAGCAGAAATGAACACATTACAAATCAACTAGACTTCAATAAAAAATAAATTAAAATCTTTAAAAAAATTAGTATAATGAACTTCCATGTGCCTATCACCCAGCTCCAATGATCAATATGCGGCCATTCTTGATTCACCTGTACTGACACTATACCCTACCTCAGCCTCATTCAATTATATTTTACAATTCTATTTTAAAATAAAATTTACATACATTTGAATGCATAATCTTAACTGTACACTTTTCAAAAATAGATCCACCATGTATCACTATTTCTATCAAGATAGAGAACACTCTCGTCTCTACAGAAAATATCCTCCATAGTCTTTTTCTCTTCCACCATTCCTGCACCTTTGAAAACCATTGTCTTGACCTTAGATTACAATTGTCTGTTCTATAATTGTACATAAATAGACTCACAGAGTATACAGTCATTTTGTGTCCTTTTGGGGGGGAAGGAGCATCACATCTCTGAGATTCATCCACATTGTCCCATGCATCAAAAGATGGCTTCATTCTACTGCGAAGGAGTATTCCATTGTACGAATATAGCACGGTTTGTTGATTCATCCTCCTGGTCATGAACATATGGGCTGTTTCCAATTCTTGGCTCTTGTGAATAAAGTTGCTATGAACATTTTTATACTACCTTTTTGTGGGTTATACGACCCACAAAAGATTTCATACTACCTTTTTGTGGATAAAGGAGTGGAATTGATGAGTCAGACAGTAGGTGTATTCTTTCTTTTTTTAAAAAAATGGTTTTTTTGACGTACAGTTGATTTACAACTGTGCTAATTTCTGCTGTACGGCAAAGTAATTCAGTTATAGACATATGTATTCTTTTCCATTGGTTTATCACAGGATATTGAATATAGTTCCCTGTGCTATACAGTAGGGCCTTGTTGTTTATCCATTCTGTATATAGTAGTTTGCATCTGCTAACCCAAACTTCCCACTCTATTCCTCCCCCAGCCCACTCCCTTGGCAACCACAGGTCTGTTCTCTGTGTCTGTGAGTCTGTTTCTGTTTCGTAGGTATGTTCACTTTTTGTCATATTTTAGATTCCACATATAAGTGATATCATATGGTATTTGTCTTTCTCTGCCTGACTTACTTCACTTAGTCATGGTGATCTCTAGGTCCATCCACGTTGCTGCAAATGGCATTATTTCATTGTTTTTTAGTAGTTGTATTTTAAGTGTATGAAAAATTAGCAAACCGTTTTCCAATGTGGCTGTGCCGTTTGACTCTCTCTCCAGTGACGAGTGAGCATTCCGGCTGCTCCACATCCTCACCAACCCCTGCCGTGAAGCATGTTTCATTGTTCAAGATTTTTGCCTCTTTTTGTTGAGTTGTCATTTCATTTTTGAGTTGAAAGAGTTCTTTTCATATTCCGAATAGAAGCTCTTTGTCAGAAACATGTTTTGGGAAATTTTCTCCAAGTCTGTCTGTTCGTTTTTCATAATGTAGAAATCTGTGTCTACCCTTTGCCTTCTAAAAGCTTTAAAATCTTCAGTTCTACACTTATGTCTAAGATTAGTCAAACATTAAATTTTGTGTGGTGTGAGGGAGGGGATTGAGCTCATTTTTTCACCATACAGATATCCTGTGGTTTTAGCACCATTTGTTAAAAAGATTTCCCTTTCTCCCTTGAATTACTTTGTTGTTTTTGTCAAACATTAATTCACCATATACATGTATGTCTATGTACCCTCTGACGGGCTGCATTAATCTATGTGCCTATCCTTATGCCAATAACAAACTGTTATCAAACTGTATTAATTGCTGTGGCTTTATACTAAGTCTTGAAGGCAAATAGTGTGAGTTTTCCGGCTTTGTTCTTCCTTTTTAAGAGTGCTATTATTTGGCTATTCAAGATCATGTACATATCCATGTAATTTTAGAATTAGCTTATCTATTTCTATTTTTAAAAAGCCTTTTGGAATTGTGATTTGAATTATGTGAACTATGGATCAAATCTTGACAATACTGGGTTTTCCACCACGCAAGTATAGTATATTCTCCCATTTTTAACATCTTTTTAAATCTTTCTTAGCAATGTTGTATAGCTTCCAGTAGAAAGGATTCACATATCTTTTCTTCAATTTATTGCTAACTATAGTTTTTTAAGATGTTGTGAATAAAATTTTATTTCCCAATTTTTTCTGCCGATATATAGATATCTAATTGACTTTTGCTTATGCATCCCATATCCTGAAATACTGGTAAATCCATTTAAATGGTTTTAGGTGTTTTCTTTGTTAATGCCTTAAGGTATTCTTAAAACATATTATGCTGTCTGTGAACATGAATTCTTTAAATTAATTAAATACAACTTTTGTTTATAATTATAAATAAACAGATAGATAGTATAAAATTCTCCCTTTTGAATCTTTACACTTTTTGTTTGTCTTGCATCATTGAACAGGCTAGATCTTCCATACAATATTGAATAGGAGATTCAGCATTCTTGCCTTTTTTCTGATCTTAGAAGGAACGCACTCAGTGCTTGATCATTAAGTATTAACTGTAGGTATTTTGCAGATGCCCTTTATCAGATTGTGTATTCTGATTTGCTAGATGATATCTATTCTAGTTTGCTGAGAATCTTTGCCTCGAATGAGTGCTGGATCTTGTTAAATGCTTTTTTCCCATTTATTATAAGATGATCATATGGTTTTTCTACTTTAGCCTATTAATTTGGCAGATTACACTGATTAATTTTTGAGTGCTGAATCAAACCTGTATTTCTGGGATAAACTTCGATTGATCATGATGTAGTGTGTTTTTTATATACTTCTAAAGATTTATCAATAATTTGGTAAGGATTTTTGCGTCTGTGTTAGTGAAAATGTTTCCCTGCAATGTCTTTGTCATAGTTTGATAGCAGGTTTTAACTCATAAAATGGGTTAAGGCATGTTTCTTCTTCCTCTATTTTCTGGAACAGTCTGTGTAAGGTAATATTATTTCTCTCAAATGTTTGATAGAATTCACCTGTGAAACCATTGGGATCTAGAGTTTATTTGTTGGAAGGTTTTAATTTAAAAATACAATTTCCTTCACAGGTATAGAGCTTTTAAGAATTCTCTTATCTTCTTGTGTCAGTTTTGGGTTTTGTTTTTCTTTTTTGGTCAGTTGAGTGTTTCAAGGAATTTGCTCATTTCATCTGAATTGTAGAATTTTTTGTCATAATATTTCCTTTTCGTCCTTTTAAAGTCTGTAGGACCTATAGTGACAGTCACTCAATTCCTGTTGTGATATTATTGGTAATTTGTGTTTCCTTTTTTTTAGTCTTGTTAAGAGTTTATCAAATTTATTATATTAACCTTTAAATTTTGTTTGACTTTGCCAATTTTCTTTCTTTTCTGTTTTTTATTTTCTTTGATTTCTGCTGTTATCTGTATTATTTCCTTCCATCTACTTTAGGTTAATTTGCTTGTTTTTCTTTCTGGCCTCCTATGGTGGAAATTTAGATCAATAATTGTACACCTTTCTTCATAATATAACCACTCAAAGCTACTATTTGGTCCTCTGAACATTGGTTTAGCTGCATCTCTCACATATTTATTTGGATATTAATTAATAATAATAAAAATAAACACTGACAAAGAGCTATACAAATGAAATGGTACAAAGAACACCCAAATATTCTTTATAAGATTCACCTTTGTTAATATTTCTCTCCATTTTCTCTGCGTGTGTGTGTGTGTGTGTGTGTGTGTGTGTGTGTGTGTATAATTTGAGTAATTTACATACATCTTAGACCTATGCCCCTAAGCATTTAAATGTGTATTTCCAGGAGAAGGAATACTTTCTTACATAACCACTGCAATTATAAAATTCACACATTTACATTTATGCTCTACTTTTAACTAATATACCATCCATTTTCCAATTGTGTCAGTTTATCTAAAAAGGTCCTTGATAGCTTCTCTCTCTCCTGCAGTGCAAGATCTCACCTCCTGTCAAGTTTGTTTAGCCTTAGATAATCTGGAATGTTTCACAGCCTTTCCTTGTCTTTTAGGACAATGACATTTTTGAAGAAGATAACCCTTCTATCTTTGCATAGGAAGTTATCCATTTGGGGATGTGTGGTATTTCCTCATGATTAGATTAAGGTCATACACTCTTAGGATCGCACCTGGAGAAACACAATGTCCTTCGATTCCTTATTGGTGATGTTAATTTTGATCAAGGTGTTGCCAATTTTTTCAGTATATACTTATTGGTTTTTCTCCATTTAACTAATAATCAGTACCTGGGAGAGATACTTAAAAATCATGTCAATATCTTGCTCTCAGCAAAATCTCCTCCAGATTTAGTATCTGCTGATGGTTCTTCCCTGACCCATCTTTACCATGGTGATTGCAAAATGATGACTTCCAAGCTCCAGCTTCAGCCCTCAGCATTGTAATATAAGCAAGGGCCTCCCTTCCCCTGTATTCATGTGTGTGTGTATATATGTGTCTAATCTATGTATTGAATCTGTCTATCTATCTATCATCTATCTATTATGAATGTGGATTCATGAATTCCTATTTTTACATGGCTCATCACTCATTACCATGCGTAATTATTTTGGTGCTCAAATTGTCTCAAATTTGATCAATGGGAGCTCCTCAAAGCTGGCTCCAGCTCATTCAGTTTCTCTGCTGGGTCATATGCCACTGTAGTAAATATACCAAAATTATTTTTGATTTCTGCTGTTGATTGCCATTAGGCTGTTTATATGTTTACATATGTATAAACAACGCCATCACATGAATTCCTGTGCATGTCTCCTATGTACATTATGTTCCAGGACAGAGCTAAGTGTAAAACTTCTGGTTCTTAGGATATGAGAATCACCTTTCCTGATCATGTAACTGTTCACTTATATGATCACAAAATAAATAGTTTTGCCAATTTACATTTTCATCAACAATGGATGAGAGTTTACGTAGATTAACATCCTTCCCAACACTTGATAATGTTACACTCACATACACACACACACACACACACACACACACACACACACACATACACACATAAACACAGCACATCTGTCATTTAACAGGTTTTAAATGGAAACTCACTGCTGTAGAAATCTACACCTTTTCATTTGTGCATGGGCCACTAAGCTTTCTTCTTTGGGACCTTAGACATTCACATACTTGACTCTCATTTTTTAAGCTGAGAAATGAAAAATCAGATGCATTAGGTGACATGCCCTAGATCACAGTGCTCTTGTGAATTAGACATGAATCCAGGTATGCTAACACTAAAAAAACAAAATTTCTATCTATCTATCTAACCATCCTGATACTGTGTAGATTTATGACTAAGAGGATGTTTCAATTTATGTTTTTTTTTGTTTTTCTGTTTTGTGTGTGTGTGTGTGTGTGTGTGTGTGTGTGTGTGTGTAATGGGTGGGATAGTATTTTTTTTTTAATTCACATTTTGGCTTGAGGTCTTCAGAGCCATCCTGGGCTAAATATAACCTCCAAGGTAAATCACCTCCAATGTACCCTTTGCCCCCAATCTTTTTCTGAGTAAAATCAAATTAAAATGAATGAAAATCAAGAACAACCCTGAAGAGATGTCCTAAGGAGACAGTCCCCCAACAGTGCTTATCTTTCGATGTGGGTTTACAGACTGAACAAATGGATGTGGCATCAAATCAGCCTCAGCAACCACTCCTTTGTCTCTCTCCGGCACCCCGTGTAAGACACTACCCAGATTAGGATAGGACCCAGAGCACTGGCCCAATTCATAGCCAGGAACCACTCTAGGAAAGTTGCATTCTCTGATTGCCCCAGGAAACCACAGCTCTTCCTAGACCGTGGCTTCAGCAGTTCTGTGTGCCCACCACCCCGCTACCTGCTTGTCCAGCCTCACTGCCCGCTCTGCCTCAGGATCACTCATTAGCCTGGGATTGGCAGCTATGTCAGCAGCAGGAAGGGCAGAGCCCTGTGCCCTGGGCTGTAGCTGCAGAGAACTGTCTGGGGAGGGAGGGCTCAGCTGTCCAGAGTGCCAGGCACATGTCAAATCCAATTTGGGAGAGGATCTCGTTAAGCTTCCTTATCTGATGACAAACCCTCTTTAAAAAAAAAAAAAAAACATCAGTTAAGAAGGTTTTGCATTGTCTACCAGGCACCCATGCTCAGTCAGATAATATTTCCTGTCAAGAATACATTCTTTCTATCCCATCAGTCACTTGGTTCAAGGGGATTTGATTAGTCATAGAAGACTTACATATGAGCCTTGCTGGCCACTAAACAGTCTTTGCCCTTCAAAAGCTTTGGGACTCATTTCTGTGACTGTAAAGTCCAGCATCTTCACAAGTAAAGAGCACAGAGCTGAGTTTTTATTTTATTTTATTTTATTTTTGGTACGCGGGCCTCTCACTGCTGTGGCCTCTCCTGTTGCAGAGCACAGGCTCCGGATGCGCAGGCTCAGCAGCCATGGCTCACGGGCCCAGCCGCTCTGAGGCATGTGGGATCTTCCCGGACCGGGGCACGAACCCGTGTCCCCTGCATCGGCAGGCAGACTCCCAACCACTGCGCCACCAGGGAGGCCCCAGAGCTGATTTTTTAATTGCTAATTTTTTAACTGTTTAGTTGATTTACAATGCTGTGTTAATTTCTGGTGTACAGCAAAGTGATTCAGTTATACATACATATATATATACATTCTTTTTTATATTTTTTTCCATTACAGTTTATCACAGGATCATTGAATAGTTCCCTGTGCTATACAGTAGGACCTTGTTGTTTATCCATTCTCTATTTAATAGTTTGCATCTGCTAATCCCAAACTCCCAGTCCGTCCCTCCCCGACTCTACCTCCCCCCTGGCAACCACAAGTGTGTTCTGTATGTCTGTGAGTCTGTTTCTGTTTTGTAGACAAGTTCATTTGTGTCATACTTTAGATTCCACATATAAGTGGTATCATATGGTATTTGTCTTTCTCTGTCTGACTTACTTCACTTAGTATGATAATCTCTAGTTCCATTCATGTTGCTGCAAATGGCGTTATTTCATTCTTTTTCATGTCTGAGTAGTATTCCATTGTATATAGGTAACACATCTTCTTTATCCATTCATCCATCAGTGGACATTTAGGTTGTTTCCATGTCTTGGCTCAGAGCTGATTTTTAGTCCTAGCTTGTTACCCTTTCAAAACCACAAGCACCAAAAATAATAAAACCAATTTCTTGTGAGCTTGCGGTGAAAAGTACTTGCCTACATGCTGGTGGCAGCATAAGTCATTCTAACCCTGCTGGAGAGGAATTTTGCAGAAGGCACCGAAACTCACAGAAGCATATGTACTCTGACATTCTACCCATGGGGTTTTCCAAGGACGAGAGTGGGGCTAAAGCTGATTACATATCTGTCCTGGGCCAGGCGTGCTTACAGTCATCGTGCTACGAATCCCGCATATCAATCTCTTGACACATATCCTTATTCCCATTTTATAGATGACGAACTTAGAACAAGGGCTAATGACTTATCTGATGCTGCAGCATTATTACGAGGGAGAAACTGCATCCAAACCCAGTCTGCCTGAGTCCAATCCCGCTTCTTCCTCTATAAAATACTGCTTTGAGAGGAGGTCTATGCATGACATCTTCACTGCAGCATTAGTCATCATAGCAAAATGTGAGAAAAGGCAGAGTGGCTCATAACAGGAGAATGTTTTAGTAAACTATGGGAAATTAACCCAATGGATTATTTTGCCTTTTTATAAATGATAATTTTAAAGATTATTTAGCAGTATCAGGAAAAGTATTATCATACAACATTAAGAGAAAAGAACTCAAAAGTATTCCTATGTAATGATTATAACTATGTTAAAATGCATATCCATGAGGAAAAATTGCTCCTGGGAGCTTGGAAAAGAAAAGACTTTTTAAAGATATTAGTAACTAAATGTAATTTCTCAAAATATCCATTATTGTTATGACGTTGTATTTCAAGACAGGCACTAGTTTGGGTGGGAAGAATAATATATTCAGAATGGAAAAGACCAGAATTTGAATACTAGCTCTTCCATATTCTAAACTTGTGAAACTGAGCAACTTATGTATAGTCTGTGAGCCTCAGTCTTTTTCACTGGTAAAATAGTGATAACAATTGTCACTTCACAAGGTCAGAGTGCAAGTTAAATAAATTAAAACACATGTAAACAGAGCCTACCATGATAAATCCATTAACAAAAATATCATCCATGATAAATTCGTTAACGAAAAATAAAAATAAATTAAAATGATGGTCCTACTTAAGCTTCCACCCCCTCCAAACTTGCCTGTATGTTTTCTGAAGCAAGACACCCCTGAACAGGAAGTGATCTTTCAGCCCACACACGTATGCGTGCTCACAAGGCAGCCAAGGGAGGGGAGTAAATACGTGAATTCACTCCTGGCCAGTGTCATTCTCAGCTCAAACCAGCCGCAGATCCGATGATTCACCGGCGCTGAATGCATTATATATTAATCCCTGGGCTCTGCAGTGAAGCCCACGTGAAACTAACCCTGCCCTAGTCCTCTGGGCATTTACAAGATAAGACCTCGTTACAGGCTAGGCAGTGAGGCTCCCTGAAGCTTCTTATAATGAATGTCCTCACTTTATGAGGCACTGTAAGCTCTTGTCTGTGGGACTGTTGGGGGAGGATTCCCCCAGCTTCAATATTGCTAAGAGAACAGGAGACATTCTACAGGACGAGACCTATTAATGTTTCTACACGGTGTTAGCGGCTGTGCAACTGTGCTCTCTAAACGTACGCTTGCTCTCCGTCCTGTCCCTATTTCCAAAATCAGATGCAGGGTCAAGGGATTGGGGAAGGGGAGAGAGTGGGAGGCATCAGAAAGGAAACAAACTTCACCATGAGCTAAACAAGCACGGGTGGGTTCTGCGACCCTGACCTGCAGCATCCTGGCTGTTGAATCTTCGCCTGGGCTCTGAGCCACAGGCCCTAAGTACATAGTGGCTGGTGACTCCATGGCTGGAGTGAACAATCAGCTCCCCCCAGGAGATGTGCTACCTGCTTCCAGCCACGGCCCAGAGAGGGGGGTGAGGGATGCGAGAGTGGTGGGGTGAGCAGAGAAAAATATTATCAAAGAGTTACCAAGTATCAACCCCATAAGAGTAGCATGAGCTTGTCGATTTGATACCACCTGCCAGGAAGATAGATACCCATCATTTTAAAGATGAGGAAACTGAGGCTCCAGACTGGCATTAATCATCTATTTGTTGGGCACTTCCTACAGGCAAGGAACTAGGACCTCTGAGGAGACATGAAAGATAGTCAGAAGGTGGAATTTCTCATTCGGCTGAGATGCTTGTTCCTGGGGCTCCTCAGAACACAGTGTTCCCTTGGGCAGATGCTCTCAGATCGAGAAGAAATTGGCAGTACCGTTGTCTAAGCTCTCTGCTGCTTCTTGCCTGAACCAAGTTGAATGAAACAAACCTGGTGCCAGGATTGGGAACAGTGCTTTAAAGGGCTGCACTTAGAACAGCTCTTGGCTCCCAGCCAAAAAAGGCACACTGGGTATCCACCAATTTGGAAGAGAGTATGTTCTGTCCTGTCTCAATGCAAGCAAGGAAGCCCTGGCCGGGCTGGGAGGGCAGGGAGAGGGGCTGCTGCCTGGGGCGATCCCTTCTTCCCAAGGAGTAGGAAGAACATAGGAGTTGGAGTCAGGACAGACACACACACACACACACACACACAACACACACACAACACACGTGGATTGAACCTGACATTGCCACTCACTTGCTGTGTGTTTTGGGCAACTTTCCTAAGTTCTCAGACCCTCATCGGCAGAAAAGGTTTTTTTTGTGAGGGGGGCTAAAAGTGAGTTGGATGCCTGGTGTAGACTATAACTAGCCCAGTGCCTGGCCCATAAGCAATGTTCTTTTCCCCAGAACAGTGTTTCTGTGTTGAGAACAGTGAGGGTTCGTGGAGTCAAAACAAACAAACAAACAAACCAGGAGACCAAGCACCCTGAGAAGTGGGTGACAGATCCAGCCTGTGATCCAAAGAGTGGAGGTACAGGCCCAGCCAACACCCCTTCCCTGGGAAAAGCACTGAGAACGGCTGAGAGCTGTGAGCTAAAGGAGGAGGCCAGAGGTTAGGAAGCAGGAGAGCAGGTTAGGAGAGCAAAGCCCCACAGTTATCGGGACAATCTGAATACTTCTGTCCAACTCTGATTTCATAGCCCAGGGCTATGCCTCATGAACACAATGTACACCCTACGATTATTGCTTTGTAGAACTGGGCACCTAAGAGATTTCAAAGAATCACTTAGGACAGAGAGACAGCTTCCCCTCACATACTCACTTCAGTGACAAGTCCCCTTGTGGTCAGCACATTAATTCAAGCCAAATCCATTCTGCTTTCATTTCAGCTCTCTTCTCCTTTAGTTCTCTTGGGATGCTAGCTCGGTTACCCCATTACACGCTGTGGCTATGTGGCTAGTGGCTAGCAGTCATGCACTGCACCAGCCAATCAAGTAACGATTACAGCATGCGATGCCCTGCATTGGGTATTTTGGATGGTACAGAGATGACTGCACCTCTCTTTCCTGTACTGAATTGCAATACACTCATTTAGTGCTGGAACCCCCTTAATCTTGCCCATGTTGGGTAACCATTCAGCTCCTGCTTGGGCTCTTCCTGTGACTGGAAGCTTCCTGCCATCCAGAAAAGCCATTTCATATGAGGCTCTAGTGCTGAGTCTAGAGACCAGTAGATTCCTAATACATATTGAATGTGTGAAGGCCACTCATTGATCGCTCAAATTGTTTTTCATTGATTGATTAATCCATTGGTTAGAAATCTTTGTCTCCTTAACTTTCATGCTGTCTCACTTGGAGCTGCTCTAATATTTGCAAGTCTCTCTAGGCTGAACATTTCTGCTTCCTTCAAATCTTCCTCATATGGCTTTGTTCCCAGAACTGCCCTACCTACCCTATCTTGGTTTCTCTCATCTGGACAGTGTTCCCTTCAGATTGTGACACCTAGAATTTAACAAGCTGTAAATACCACATTTCAGATGTCACAACACTCTCTATTCAGGAATCTATGTTTATATTAATGTAGCTCAAGCAGCACATATAGGTATATGCATGAAAACATATTCCACGCACACAGAACAGTTTTGCAGGAGATAACGGGGAGAAGGCTGATGGGATTCATTCCCTATGGATTTTGAAGACCAGCACTAGAGACACAACCCAAGGAGGGCAGGAAATCGTGTGAGACAGAAATAGAGCACCCTGAGGTCAGCACCAAACCACTTGGTGCAAGAGCATGGTGAAAGTGCAGATAACTCTTGACAAAGTCACAGGGAAAAAAGCCGTTTGACTCCGAGGCCCCTGAGCCCCTTCCTCCCTCCTGATCCAGCAGATGAGGTGAAAATAGACCAACTTTAGAATCACATTAACCTGGCTTTGAATCCTTGTTCTCCCAGGATGTGTGGTGTCAGACAAATGCCTTTCCCTCTCTGAGCCTCTGTTTTACGATCTGCATAATGGGAACAGGGATGTATCCCTGTCCAGGTAGCTATGATGATTAAGGAAGGCAACAGAGAGGCCCTGCAACGGTGCTGGGAGCACACAGGGGCTCAGAATGGGTTTTCCACTCCCCACCATGAGGATTCGCCATCCTCTCTCGAGAAGCCTGCTTCTTACATCAGTGATTTACACCCAGTGTGGGCCACTGAAGCAGTATGATTCCTCCCATGGGGGAGTTTGTCTGCCAAGGTGTCAAAGTAATCTTACACTGCAGTCAGGGGGTGGCTGTGATGCTGGTGGTGGCATTTTATTTTATTTCTTACCAAGCAGATTTCATGAAGGCTCTGAAATAGCTGCTGCCCCCCTCTCTCTCTCCCTCCACCACCTGCTTCCTCCTTCGAGGTGGGACTTAAAAGATGCCATCTACAAGTTCACAATTATTGTTAGTGTGTCTTACCCACAGGGCAATATTTTCCATGGAGTGATTTGGTGAGGGATGCAGACCTCTGGGCAGTAACCAGGATTCATTATTTACTAAGCTAATTTCAGGAGATTCTATTCCAATACCTTTTGCAAGTGTGTGTGTGTGTGTGTGTGTGTGTGTGTGTGTGTGTGTGTGTGTATCAATTGGATGCAATGTGAACCATCAATCTGTCAGGTTTTTTTTATCCATTTATTCAACAGCTCTTTACTTAACATATATTATGACCTAAGCACTATACTAGAGGCAGAGGAGAGAAAGATGAATGAGTTCCTATCTCTGGTGGAAGAGAGAGATGTCAGCAGACATATTCTAGAAGAGCCCAGTCTGTGTTAGCCAAACATATAAGTAAGGGAAGCCAGAGCACAGAGGAGTGAGCAGGGAGCATTTCCCAGGAGTAGAGGAATCCAGAGGGCTCCCAGAGGAAGTGGCATACGGATGGGGCTTTGACAGATGAATAGGAGTTTTCCCAGTGTTGCAACAGAAGAAAGATATTTGAAATAGAGAGAACAGATTGTGAAAGACTGAGAGTCGTGGTCAGGCACACCATTTTCGGGGAACAAGAGTACCTGAAACTTGGGGCTAGTAGAGTGTAGTGGCAGAAGGGGAGACCTAAGGAATTTAGGTCCAATTTGGGAAGAACCTTAGTTAAGGAGCTTTAGCTAAGGAGGAGTGACTGCAATCATCTCGACAGAAGATGCTCAGAGAGTAGCTGTGGGGGGTGGAGAGAAGAAAGGCTGGATTCCAGATACGTGTGTTAGATAGAATTTGCAGGACTGATGATGGATTGTATGGGGGAGGGGCCCTGAAGAGGAGGGAAGAGTTGCAGATGACTCTGAGGTTTCTGGTTTTGGAGATCAGGTCGACTGGATAATGTCATCATTAACCAAGATTGAGAACATAGTGGGAGGAGCAGATTCCACAAGAGGTTAGATAAATAACAGCAAGGGGTACATCTCCCATCAGCTTCAAGGACATTACTCTGCCTGGACACTGGAATGATAAAAAGTTCCACAGTGCCCTTGAATGACACCCTCTAATGCAATGTCTTAGCCAGGACCTGAGAGAGTTCCCATTAAGCTTAAGGACCCTTCCTTTGGCTACAGGCTGGAGCTCCCCTGAGTCATGCTGGATGTCATGGTGAGGAAGCACAGAACAGTGGTTAAGAGCATATGCTCCAGGATCAGGCAGTTCTGTTCAAATCTTCCCCCCACCACTAACAGACTGTGTAATCTTAGGCAGTTTATTTAATCTCTCTTAAGCCTCAGCTATTATCTATAAAATGGGTACACTGGGACTTCCCTGGTGGCACAGCAGTTAAGAATCCGCCTGCCAATGCAGTGGACATGGGTTCAATCCCTGACCCTGGAAGATCCCACACACCGTGGAGCTACTGAGCCCGCGAGCCACAACTACTGAGCCCGCGAGCCACAACTACTGAGCCTGCGCACCACAACTACTGAAGCCCACGCACCTAGAGCCTGTGCTTCAACAACAAGAGAAGCCACCGCAATGAGAAGCCCGCACACCACAACGAAGAGTTGGCCCCACTCGACACAAGAGAAAGCCCGCACAGCAACCAAGACCCAATGCAGCCATAAATAAATAAACAAATAAATAAATATATATATATATTTTTAATGTGTACACTAATAGTATCCACCTTATAAGGTACCAGGGGATTAAATGAGTTAATGAATGTAAGAGGTTCAGAATTGTATCAGGTACATAGTAAGAACTCACAAAGGAATGTTGTTACTGTTAGTGGTATACTTTTTTCCTCTTTTTCCTTTTTTTTAAAACATCATTATGATGATGATGATGATGATGATGCGTGGAGACCTCTTCAGCAGACAAGGACCAATTTCCTACAGCTTCCCTGTGCCTAGGCTTCTTCCAGAAGATCCCATCAAGGTTGATGTAAGGCAGTCATAAAGCACTACTGCCCTTTAGACATATAGACCAGGCTCCTGGCCACTGTCAGCAGGATGAGCATTTGGCCAAGTTCCTGGATGTGGGATGGATTTGTGATGATTGCTCATGGGTGTCTGGCCAGGTCCTCTATCCTGGAAAGGATGCCAGTCAGGGTCAGGAAATAGAGCAAGACCGTCTGACCTGGAGGCTGAGCCACCGCCTCCTCTGAATGCAGGTGAGGTGTGTCCTTACTCCTCTGGATCCTGACTCTTCTCTGCAGATGCCCTGTGAGACGTCGAGACTGTTTCGCTTCAATGCGGGGAATGGATGCTCTAAGGTTGTGCCGTCCAAGCCCCAAATTACGGAGCAGCCTAAAGTGACCTTGAGCATGGACAGGTATCAGTGCTACCCTGGCCGTATCCACAGTGCTGACAGCCCAGTAATCTTCTATGGGACTGTATTAGGCAGAAAATTATTCTTGCCCATTCCATAGCCTTCACACTGGGGGCCAGAGGATCCGTGGCAGGAAAGATGTTTCGCTTAGAATCAGAAAAAGATTCACCCTATAAGCTGCCCTCCGTCTACTTCCCTCGTCTTGGCCCCCGTAAGCAACCCTACAGAATTCCTTCCGGGCTAGTTTTCCTGCGGAAGCAAGTTTGAATCAGGGTGTTGACAAATCGGAGAGGAGTAATAAAGCAGACACAGTAGAAGGACCACGGGCTTTAGAGTCAAAGGACATTGGCTGGAGTCCCAGCTCTGCCTTTTACTAACTGTGTGAGCTTGACACGCTGCTCAGTTCTACTGAGCCTCTATTTTCTCATCTGAAAATGGGAATAACAAGATTCTCTTCTACATAACGTTATGGCGAGCATCAAGTAATGTAAATAAAAAACACTGCTTTGTTAGCCTGATTTTTATGCCAAAATATATGTCGTTCAACTTTGATACTTACCTTAAATGTTTTACATTCCCAGGATAATGCTTAGATAACCTCCTCGTTTCTCCTGTGTGCCTGCAAAACGAGCCGCCCTGACCCCAGCACCACATGCCCAAATATAACTCATTCTTCCAAGCCCAGCTCTAGAATAAATTCCTCTTTGAATTCCCCCCGTCCTCCTCCTACGCATGTATACACACACTCACACACACTCCTAGAAGAGATCACTTCTGTTCTCTATGAATTCCCACAGCAATTTATCACTTCTGGTAGTCAACACGTTTTACCTTACCGTACAACTGTTTGTGGACCATTGGTTCCCGTCCGGCCACAAATCCCATCATGACTGTAAGCTCCTGGAGGATGGCATTTGTGGCAGGTGCATCTTAAAGTCCCCCAGGGTACCTGACATAAGGTGAGCACTAAGAAACAAT
Source organism: Lipotes vexillifer (assembly GCF_000442215.2). NCBI lineage: Eukaryota > Metazoa > Chordata > Mammalia > Artiodactyla > Lipotidae > Lipotes > Lipotes vexillifer. The sequence continues at coordinate 51,770 of NW_006772762.1, read as the reverse complement.
ATCCAGTGAATGGGGGAACTGATGCTCCATGCTTTCACTGCCATGGCCCATCGTCATTCCATCCACCTTTCTCTCTTCTCCAGGTCCACCTCAGAACAGGAGGCAACCTCACTTCTGCCTCGCATGACTTCCTGTGCACTCCCGCCCCCAGAGCAATTACAGTTTTTGTCATAAGGTTTCTTGGGGTCTCCTCTGGTGGTAATTGTGGGAGAAATAGATAACGAAGCTACAAGAACATGTGGTATCCAACTTCCTACAAGAATATACAGTATCCGACTATCTATAAGAATATGCAGTACCCGACTTCCACTTCGTGTCTCATGAGAGCTATTAACTCGAAAACTGAAACCAAAGCTCCTCAGTCTTGGGCTTCCCTGGTGGCACAGTGGTTGGGAGTCCGCCTGCCGATGCAGGGGACACGGGTTCATGCCCTGGTCTGGGAGGATCCCACATGCCGCGGAGCGGCTGGGCCCGTGAGCCATGGCCGCTGAGCCTGCACGTCCGGAGCCTGTGCTCCGCCAACGGGAGAGGCCACAACAGTGAGAGGCCCGCGTACCGCAAAAAAAAAAAAAAAAAAAAAAAACTCCTCAGTCTTCCTACCTCTCCCACCTGCCACCTGCTCCTTCCAGCTCAGTGGAAATCTGACACAGTATTGTGTGTGTGTGTGTGTCTATGTACGTGTGCGCACACACGTTTCATTTAGATGAGATTTTGGACTTCAAGTTAATGCTGGAATGGTTAAGACTTTTGAGGGTGTTGGGGTTAGGGTGAATGTATTTTTCATGTGGGAAGGACAACAATTTCGGGGGCCAGATGGTGGGCTGTTGTGGGTTGAATTGTGTCTCCCCTCAAAATATGTTGAGGTTCTAAAGCCCAACACCTCCACTGTGACTTTATTTGGAAATAGGATCATCGCAGATGTATTAGTTAAGACAAGGTCATCGTGGCATAGGGTGGGACCCTAATCCAATATGACTGATGTCCCTAAAAGAACAGGAGAAATACACAGGGAGATGGCCACGTGATGATGGAGACGGAGACTGGAGTGATGCACCTTTGAGCCAAGCGATGCCAAGGAATTCTGGTAAACCTCCTTGCTAGGAGAGGCAAGGAGGGGTTCTTCCCTACAGATTACAGAGGAAGCATGGCCCTTCCAACATTTGATTTTGGGCTTCTAGCCTCCAGAACCCAGAAAATAAATTTCTGTTTTAAACCACCCAGTGTACAGGACTTTGTTATGGCACACCTAGGAAACTAACACAGCCACTGGAGGGTGACTTGGCCTCCTCTACCTTTGCAGCTCCAGAGCCAGCTTTATCCCAACAACACCTTCCCCCTCCTGTCTCCTATCTGCCTTCTCTGACTTATTCCAACCATCACACCCTTAGTTTAGTCTTTCCTCTCTATATACCTGGATTATTACAAAGGCCTTCAAGCAGGTGTTCCTGTTACAGGTTCCGTCAAGTAAGTGTCCCTCCAATCCGTCATCCACCCTGTGGTTGGAGAGATCTTTCCAAAGTGTCGATCTGATCATGTTTTTCCCTGATTAAACCCCTGTAATGGTGCCTCTGAGTCTTCAGGACATTGACAAATGTGTTTGTCATCTCTGCTTAGCTCAAGACCCTTCACAATGAGGGCTGCAGTCATCATCCTGGAATCATCTCCTGCCCCCAAACTCATGCGCCCTCTTTGTTCCAAGCCTACTGGAATATTCCAACATCAAATGACTTGTCCGTACGATACTATTGCCCCACCTTCAACCTTGCTCCTCTTCCTTCCTTAACCAACTTTTACTCCTACTTCCAAATGAGCTCAGTTATCACCTCCTCCAGGAAGTCCTCTCTAACCTTCCCCCTCCCACTCTAAATAGGATGCTCCTCTCTGCACTTTCATGGGGGTCACCTCAACCCAGCACATTTCTATCACTAGACTGAGCTCTTTGGGTGCAGGCACCATCTCTCACCAAAGCCAGCACGATCACCAAGCAGGGGCCCATTTTATTTTATTTATTTTACTTATTGACTTTCAACTCTTGTTTTTATTGTGTGGGGCCAGGCAATGTGCTAGGAACTCACAGGCGTCATTTCCTTTCCTCCTCCCACCAATCCTATCCATTGAGCATCATCATCTTTCCATTATGATCAAGGAGGCTGACTCTCGGAGAGATGAAATTACTGCCCAGCACATGCAGCTAGACAGCAGCAGAGGAGAGAGTCTAGGTCAAGCATCCAGACTCCTTCACACTGGCCGGGATTAACGAAGGGATGAGCCTGTAAACATTGGAGAAGTCTCACAACTAAAAGTTGTTCCCCTTTGATAAAGGAGGCAAGAATATACACTGGAGAAAAGACAACCTCTTCAATAAGTGGTTCTGGGAAAACTGGACAGCTACATGTAAAAGTATGAGATTAGAACACTCTCTAACACCATGCACAAAAATAAACTCCAAATGGATTAAAGACCTAAATGTAAGACCAGACACTATCAAACTCTTAGAGGAAAACATAGGCAGAACACTCTATGACATCAATCACAGCAAGACCCTTTTTGACCCACCTCCTAGAGTAACGGAAATAAAAACAAAAATAAACAAATGGGACCTAATGGAACTTAAAAGCTTTTACACAGCAAAGGAAACCATAAACAAGATGAAAAGACAACCCTCAGAAGGGGAGAAAATATTTGCAAATGAAGCTGACAAAGGATTAACCTCCAAAATTTACAAGCAGGTCATGCAGCTCAATATCAAAAAAACAAACAACCCAATCCAAAAATGGGCAGAAGACCTAAATGGACATTTTTCCAAAGAAGACATACAGACTGCCAACAAACACATGAAAGAACGCTCAACATCATTAATCATTAGAGAAATTCAAATCAAAACTACAATGAGATATCACCTCACACCAGTCAGAATGGCCATCATCAAAAAATCTGGAAACAATAAATGCTGGAGAGGGTGTGGAGAAAAGGGAACCCTCCTGCACTGTTGGTGGGAATGTAAATTGATACAGCCACTATGGAGAACAGTATGGAGGCTCCTTAAAAAACTAAAAATAGAACTACCATATGCCCCAGCAATCCCACTACTGGGCATATACCCTGAGAAAACCATAATTCAAAAAGAGTCATATACCCCAATGTTCGTTGCAGCTCTATTTACAATAGCCAGGACATGGAAGCCACCTAAGTGCCCATCGACAGATGAATGGATAAAGAAGATGTGGCACATATATACAACAGAATATTACTCAGCCATAAAAAGAAACGAAATTGAGTTATTTGTAATGAGATGGATGGACCTAGAGTCTGTCATACAGAGTGAAGTCAGAAAGAGAAAAACAAATACCGTATGCTAACACATATATATTGAATCTATGAAAAAAATATTGTTTAGGAAGAACCTAGGGGCAGGACAGGAATAAAGACACAGATCTACTAGAAAATGGACTTGAGGACACGGGGAGGGGGAAGGGTAAGCTGGGACAAAGTGAGAGAGTGGCATGGACATATATACACTACCAAATGTAAAATAGCTAGTGGGAAGCAGCCGCATAGCACAGGGAGATCAGCTCGGTGCTTTGTGACCACCTAGAGGGGTGGGATAGGGGGGGTGGGAGGGAGACGCAAGAGGGAGGGGATATGGGGATACAGATATATGTATATGTACAGCTGACTCACTTTGTTATAAAGCAGAGACTAACACACCATTGTAAAGCAATTATACTCCAATAAAGATGTTAAAAAAATTTATTCCCCGCACTTCATCAGAATGCAAATGGAAACCTCTCTAGTTCCACCTGTCACTTCAATATCGACTTGCTTCTTGTCTAGAGAGAGAGAGAGAGAGCCATTCTCCCATGGTTGAGGGAGTTATGGTTCCCATCTGTCACATCCAGCTATGGGTGTCTGTGTCAGGGGACGGGAAGAATGAACACAAATATTATCAACACCAGCAAGAGGCAAATGAGGAGCTATTTTATCTCCTCAGCACAGAACATAAAACCGGAGCCAGGGCTGCACGCTGAGCTTTATTTACAGTGTCTGTTGGTGAACAGGGTCGGGAGAGTGGAGGTGCCCTCCTCACATGCACATACCCCCATCCCACGCCTTGTTGGAGGCAAAGACGAATTAAAAACACAAGCTGCACAGAGAGAGATAAATCAGTTTTCATCAGAGCAGCGGCCCTGACACCACCCTGACAAATCAATATATTTCTCCATGATGGAGTCACTAAAGCTGCAACCAAGTCACCAGGAAACGCAAAGCAGCCTCATAAAGAATATCGCCAAGTAATAGAATATCTAAATCTGAATTTCAATTATCCACCTTCAAGGGCACGCTGATATCTTCAGGAGGGGAGTTGATCAAAAATTCATGGAGCCTGGCTTCACTGCCCCCAGTCAACAGTTCTCTGGGCTGCCAGGGTTTCCACTGCTCCAAGCTGGCAGAGATGAGTCTCACCCAGCCTATGAGAAGAATCTAGAGTCCCCCGAATGCGGCCCTCTCCAAGGGAGATGGGAAGCTCTGATCAGACAATCCTGCCTGTTAAGATACCCCCTGCTGGCCCTGGACCTGGGAGGAAGATTCATCCCTTCCTTGGGTGGGTTCTAGGCTGGATCAGTGGCCGTACCACCTAGATGGAGCTTCTGAGCTCAAGCCAAACTGGTGCCATGACCCAGAAACCCAATGGGAACCCCCCAGACTCTCCGGGAGTAGGAGGGGGCTGACCTGTGGGAGTGGCAGCCAGCTCCTTGCAGGCATCCTTTGTTCAGTAATGGGGATGTCCCTAGGAGTCACCTTGGTCATGCACCTGCCTCTCACTCAGATCTTTGAGTCATCATGACAGTGACAGTGACCACAGGGGTCATGTATTAGCTGAGAGCCTGCAGTTAACAGCCATGAGAGTCTAGCTCTGAACCCTGGAGCTGCCCCATATAACCTGAGTGGTCTTGCAAACCTCAGCTTTCCTATCTATGAAATTCAACCATGGCATCCTACCTCCTAGGACTGTGGTCACCCCAGCCTTTATTAAAGGCTACCTGGGCTAGGGATCATTCGAAGCTCTGTATAGAAGCTCTTTATATTATATCTAAGCCATGTCATCATCACAACTTGAAGTCAGTATTATTCTTCTCGCCATTTCACAGGTGAGGAAGTTGAGACGCAGAGGTTAGGTAAAAGCAGTAATACCCGGCAAGTGCTTCACACGACGCCTGAAACCCCGTAGAAGCTCAAGGGCTGTTATCACCTGCTGTTACTATAATAATTAATACACTTTCTAAGCAGTTTAAAAGCTGCTTCATGCACCTAGGCATCATTGATCTGTACAATAGCACTTTTTAAATCCAGATTATTACAAGAGTCTCACAAGTGGTCTGTTGACCCCTCCAATCCATACTCCTTAGTGCTGCTAGACAGATATTTCTAAAACACAGTCTGGTGATACCACCTCCTTATTTATATTCCTTCAGTGGATTCTCAATGCCTCTTTGATAAAGTTCAAACTTCATGGTCAACGATCCCCTTGAATGCAGAAACTAACACACCACTGTAAAGCAATTATACTCCAATAAAGATGTTTAAAAAAAAAAAAAAAAAGATCCCCTGGACCTGTCCTCAGTCTGCCTGTCCAGCCTCAGTTCCCAATCCTCCCCACATCACGGTTTACACTCCAGTTATCCCCCAGATCTTTCACGAGTATGTCCTGTTCACTCACAACACGGGGACTTCTGTGTATGTCGCCTCCTCTGCTGTTAATGACCTTCCTTCCCTGTTCTGGAAAACACCTTCCCTTGCAGTTAACAGTCATTTCCTGTGCAAAGCCTTCCCTGAACCCTAGAGCAGATTTGCACTCTTGTTCCTCGGAGTCCCCAGCGAGCCTTACGTGGCCTCACCACAGCACGCCTGACACACCACTGCACGTGTCTGGCCCCTGTCTGCCCCCCAAGTCAGGCCAAGGTCGGCTGCACGGCCAGGCCTTGCCATTAGTATATCCCAGGAGCCCAGCAGCACTCCCAGCACACGGCAGGTGCTCCGTGTGTGTGTGGGTGGGGAGGGGGTGGGCAGCGATTGTGTGTTTTATATCATTTTTGTTTTGAATTGCAGTGGGGTGGGTTTGATGAGACCTCATGACCTCATCCTTGATCAGGAGACAAGGTCATAATGCAATCCTGGGGGCAATGCCAACTAAACAGAACCCTTTCCAGATAGTTTCATCAGTAAGGGAATGTGTTAGGTACCTGCATGGAACCTCCAGGAGACCAGAGAACCAGGCTGAAATGATGCTCAAATTACAGAGCCGGGCTTCTCCAGGGGGGTCGCTGCCACTGCTGCCCCTCCATACGAGTCAATAAACGAGTCACCGTGATCTGTAGGGATAGTTATGGTCATCTCACCGAGGAGGGCACTGAGGCATGACGAGATCGTGGGATCGGCCCCACGCGTGGCCGGCTGTGGAATTGTGTCCTCATGCCTGACGCCCCCGCTGTGCCACAGGTGCCCGGACACGAGTGGGGGGTGGCTGGGTGCTGAGGACCCAGGTGGGGACTCTGACACATGAACCCTTGGTTGCAGAGGGCAGGGAGGATGTGACAGAGGCATCAGCGCTCCACAGGTATTTCCTCCTCCCGGGCTCACAGCTGGACCACGTGTCTCAAACCCCACTGCACTGGAGCGGGGCCCGGGGACGGAGTTTTCTTCTCAGCAGAGTGTGAAGGCAGGGAAGTGGGTCAGCTCTGAGCGGGCACATCAGGGCTGGTGTGGCAAAGATGCAGGGACCCGGGGGAGGACCAGAGGCCCCTGAGCACAGGCAGAGCCACCGTACAGGGAGAGCCCTGGCCCTGAACCATCATGAAGACAGTGTCGCCCAAAGCCCTGATGGGACAAACAATGACGTTCACTTGTGGTCAGAGTCTAAGCCAGGGGGACACAGGGGTCCTCTGTTCAAGCTGTCAGGCACCCCACAGATGAACACCCAACACTAGGTGGCGGCAGCCGGGCCCAGGCGCCCCACATCTTTGGGCAAACAGGGAATGAACCCAGCACCCAGAGGTGGGAGCCTTTCAAGTTAGTGAACACATTGAGGTGAGCAGGGGGCGTACCCAGGAGGGCACGGAAGCTCCGCGCCCCTCCCCCGATACCTTGCTCTATGCATGTCCTTTATCGGACTTTTCCTGAGCTGTAGCCCTTATAATAAACCAATAATAGTAAGGACAGTGCTTTCCTGAGCTCTGTGAGCCATTATACCAAATTATCACACCCGAACAGGGAATGCTGGGAACCTTGATTCACAGCCAGTTGGTCAGATGTACAGGAAGCCAGGACTCGGAACTGGCATCTGACATGGGGGACAGTCTGGTGGGACGGAGCCCTTAAGCTGGGGGGTCTGCACTAGCTCTGGTAGTTAGTGTCAGAATTGAATCGAATTGAAGGACACCCAGTTGGGGTCCCGAGAGTTGGAGAATTGGTTGGGGCAAAGCAAAAACCCACACATTTGGTGTCAGTGTTTATGAGCAGAAATACATCAAAGAGGGGTCAGAATCAGGGCTTCTCCAAGTAGAAATGAGGCCTGACTATCACAGGATCTAGGTCTCCTCGCCTCCTTATGCCCGTCTGCCTGTCCCACTGATTCTGTCTCTGACTCTCGCCTCTGCTTATCTCTCCTTAGCTTCATTCTAAACTGTGTGAAGCAAAAAAAGATGAGATGGTCACTGGGGCTCCCCCTGCCAACTAGAACAGTCTCAAATTTGTTCTGAGCCAACTGAAATGCCAAGCTCCAGCCAACCTTGGTCCATAGCCAGGAGTCTCAGTTTGGTTGGGGATGCAGGCCCTTTCTCTCTCCAGACCATTAACCCCATTCCCAAACCAGTCATGTAACAATCCATTTTGTCCCACAAATAAGTAGGTAGAATCAAGAAAGAAGATATGGGGTGCAGGGATCCTTCACAGCCTAGACACATTCCTTCCCCTTCTGCAGGGTCAACCAGACACCTCCACTTCCCCCGCTCTTC